>NC_092091.1:30592071-30905404 GCF_045679555.1 Salvelinus alpinus | reverse complement strand
AATATAAAAACCTTGGGACCCAAATGCATAATGAGTGCTCTAACTCCCCCTTGTGGTGGTCTGGAGCAATGAAGCTGTGATGCTGGGTACCTCTAAGTCCTACGGTGTAAACTCGCAACTTTTAAAGGAGGAACCACTGTAGATAAATGTGCTTTTTTTTTCTAGTGCGGCCCTCATTCTAAAAATAGCATTTTTTTTTCATTTGATGAGTCAAGTACTCAAAAAAAAATTATGTGAGTACTCGGACAGTCAAAGGTCAAAGGCCCATCCTTACACAAATGTGTAAGCTGGACAGGGACACCATATACTCCATGCTGATATACTGTCCCTAGTCTCTATCAGATCATGCTGTCCTAGACTGCAAAATTAGATAACTAGGGATCTTAATTTTGAATTGCACACGTGAGCCACATAAAGATTGCAGTAGCCTAAATGTCATATTTCCCATGAGTTACGAATGTATGGCACATCCTTCCCCTTAAAAAGGAGAGGTGCCTTTCCTCCCTATCATGCTGCATATTAAAGTTGTTGTGGCTAAAGAGTGCAGTATAGACTACAATAATAAGAGACGGGACACACCATAACGACCACAACATCAGCCGCATGTCTCTCTCGTCGCGATGTGTGTTGTCCTATATTTTTATTTTTAACCCCAGCCCTCGCACGAGGTCTTTTGGTAGGCCGTCATTGTAAATAAGAATTTGTTCTTAACTGACTTGCGTAGTTAAATAAGTTAATAAAATTGTCTTTTCATTTCCCGGTGATTCTACATGTTGAATTGCCACCGTCCGTTGACGCTCAGCCGGTGATATACCACACACGGCCGTTGGAACCAAAAATGCCAAGCGTGTGCAAAGCTGTCATCAAGGCAAAGGGTGGCTATTTGAAGATTCTAAAATATATTTTGATTTGTTTAACACTTTTTTGCTTACTACATGATTCCAAGTAGCAACCAGGAACCAATACATAAAGTCAGTTAGGAAAGCAAAGGCTAGCTTTTTCAAACAGAAATTTGCATCCTGTAGCTCTAACTCCCAAAAGTTCTGGAACACTGTAAAGTCCATGGAGAATAAGAGCACCTCCTCCCAGGCTAGGATAAACTATCACCACCGATAAATCCACGATAATCGAGAATTTCAATAAGCATTTCTCTACGGCTGGCCATGCTTTTCTTCTGGCTACCCCAACTCCGGCCAACAGCTCTGCACCCCCCCGCAGCTACTTGCCCAAGCCTCCCCAGCTTCTCCACCCAAATCCAGACAGTAGATGTTCTGAAAGAGCTGCAAAACCTGGACCCGTACAAATCAGCTGGGCTAGACAATCTGGACCCTCTCTTTCTAAAATAATCCGCTGCCATTGTCGCAACCCCTATTACTAGTCTGTTCAACCTCTCTTTCGTATCGTCCGAAATTCCTAAAGATTGGAAAGCTGCCACGGTCATCCCCCTCTTCAAAGGGGGTGACACTCTAGACCCAAACTGTTACAGACCTATATCTATCCTGCCCTGTCTTTCTAAGGTCTTCGAAAGCCAAGTTAACAAACAGATCACTGATCATTTCGAATCCCACCGTACCATCTCCACTGTGCAATCCGGTTTCCGAGCTGGTCATGGGTGCACCTCAGCCACGCTCAAGGTACTAAACGATATCATAACCGCCATCGATTAAAAAAACAGTACTGTGCAGCCGTCTTCATCGACCTGGCCAAGGCTTTCGACTCTGTCAATCACTGTATTCTTATCGGCAGACTCAACAGCCTTGGTTTCTCAAATGACTGCCTCGCCTGGTTCACCAACTACTTCTCAGATAGAGTTCAGTGTGTCAAATCGGAGGGCCTGTTGTCCGGACCTCTGGCAGTCTCTATGGGGGTACCACAGGGTTCAGTTCTCGGGCCGACTCTTTTCTCTGTATATATCAATGATGTCGCTCTTGCTGTTGGTGATTCCTTGATCCACCTCTATACAGACGACACCATTCTGTATAAATCTGGCCCTTTGGGCACTGTGTTAACAAATGAGCTTGCCCGCACGCACCCGCCCGACTAGCATCACTACTCGGGACGGTTTTGACTTAGAATATGTGGACAACTACAAATACCTAGGTGTCTGGCTAGACTGTAAACTCTCCTTCCAGATTCATATTAAGCATCTCCAATTCAAAATTAAATCTAGAATCGGCTTCCTATTTCGCAACAAGGCCTCCTTCACTCACGCTGCCAAACATACCCTCGTAAAACTGACTATCCTACCGATCCATGACTTTGGCGATGTCATTTACCAAATAGCCTCCAACACTCTACTCAGCAAACTGGATGCAGTCTATCACAGTGCCATCCGTTTTGTCACCAAAGCCCCATATACCACCCACCACTGCGACCTGTATGCTCTCGTCGGCTGGCCCTCGCTACATATTCATTGCCAGACCCACTGGCTCCAGGTCATATATAAGTCTTTGCTAGGTAAAGCCCCACCTTATCTCAGCTCGCTGGTCACCATAACACCCACCCGTAGCATGTGCTCCAGCAGGTATATCTCACTGGTCATCCCCAAAGCCAACACCTCCTTTGGCCACCTTTCCTTCCAGTTCTATGCTGCCAATGACTGGAACGAATTGCAAAAATCGCTGAAGTTGGAGACTTATATCTTCTTCACTAACTTTAAGCATCAGCTATCTGAGCAGCTTACCGATCGCTGTACATAGCCCATCCAACCAACTACCTTCCTCATCCCCATATTGTTTCTATTTACTTTTTTGCTCTTTAGCACACCAGTATTTCTACTTACACATCATCATCTGCACATCTATCACTCCAGTGTTAATTTGCTAAATTGTTATTACTGCGCTACTATGGCCTATTTATTGCCTTACCTCCTTACTCCATTTGCACACACTATATAGATTTTTCTATTGTTATTGACTGTATTTTTGTTTATCCCATGTGTAACTCTGTGTTGTTTTTTGTCGCACTACTTAGCCTTACCTTGGCCAGGTCGCAGTTGTAAATGAGAACTTGTTCTCAACTGGCCTACCTGGTTAAATAAAGGTGAAATAAAAAAAAATATGTGCTATTTCATAGTTTTGATGTCATTATTATTCTACAATGTAGAAAATAGTAAAAATAAAGAAAAACCCATGAATATGTGTTCTAAAACTTTGGACCGGTAGTGTATATATATTTTTAATGTGTATAAAAACAAAATATGCTTCTTTAGGGGTTCATACACAATAACATATTTTTTTATTGTCACGTTATACATTTAATTCTTTGCATATATTTTACCATTTGCTCACACCTTGTGCTCACGTTGCTCTGCTTCCTAAAATAAGGTCCCTCCCCCAATTTATATCATACCAACTTTTGCACCTCATTGGATTGGGTACAGACATTATTGTCATGTGTAGGAATACAAACAGAAATATATGGAGGGGTGTGAGGGGCAAATGTTTTTCTGTTGCCTGGGGGCAACGATGTACAGTAGTAGAGGGTTAACATTCCACCTTCTAACGCCTTCCAGGCCTCTACTACGTGGACTCTGAGGGGAACCGTGTCTGCGGGGACCTGTTTGCTGTGGGATCTGGCTCCATGTACGCGTATGGCATCGTGGACAGCGGTCTGAAGCAGAAGGACCTGACTGTGGAGGAGGCCTGTGATCTGGGCCGCAGGGCCATCTACCAGGCCACTTACCGCGACGCCTACAGTGGAGGACAGGTCAACCTCTACCACGTACACAGTGAGGGCTGGAACAGGGTGTCCCAGTCAGATGTCTTAATGCTGCACCAACAGTACCAGGCAGAGAAGGCATAGGAGGGGGAGGGGTAAAGAATGATAGCCAGAGGGACCATTCAGTTTATAAAAAAGTGTTTACACACATTCGAACTTGGCACAGTATCTGGTCTATTGAAAAATGACCTTTTTTAAAGAATATAAGTAACCTTGCTGTCACTACATGTTCCTTACTGTGCCTGGGATAAAGGGGTGTTCCTTCTGTTAACCAGTGGATTAGCTGACTTAACTCAGATTTCTTTCCTTTTGACTGCTCTAAAGTTTTCAATAAATGTTCTCATTCATTCTCATCTTTCTAACGTGTGCTTTTTTATTAGTAGCAGTGAATTGAACAGACCAGTAATCATTTACAGATCCCATTATTGCCATGAAGGATTAAGGCAAAGGAGATGCACTACGTGACCAAAAGTATGTTGACACCTGCTTGTCGAACATCTCATTCCAATCATGGGCATTAATATGGAGTTTGTCCCCCTTTTGCTGTAATAACAGCCTCCACTCTTCTGGGAAGGCTTTCCACTAGATGTTGGAACATTGCTGCGGGTACTTGGTTCCATTCAGCCACATGCATTAGTGAGGTCGGGCACTGGTGTTGGGCGATTAGGACTGGCTCGTAGTCAGCGTTCCAATTCAGCCCAAAGGTGTTCGATGGGGTTGAGGTCAGGTCTCCGTGCAGGCCTGTCAAGTTCTTCCACACCGAACTAGACAAACTATTTCTGTATGGAGCTCGCTTTATGCACGGGGGCATTGTCATGCTGAAACAGGAAAGGGACTTCCCCAAACTGTTGCCACAAGGTTGGAACCACATAATTGTTTAGAATGTCATTGTACACTGTAGCGTTAAGATTTCCCTTCACTGGAACTAAAGAGCCTATCCCGAAACATGAAAACAAGCCCAGACCATTATTCCTCCTCCACCAAAACTATACAGTTGGCACTATGCATTGGGGCATGTAGCGTTCTCCTGGCATCCGCCAAACCCAGATTCGTCCATCGGACAGCCAGATGGTGAAGCATCCCAGAGTCGCCTCTTCACTGTTGACATTGAGACTGATGTTTTGCAGGTACTATTTAATGAAGCTGCCAGTTGAGGACTTGTGAGGCTTCTGTTTCTCAAACTAGACACTATTGTACTTGTCCTCTTGCTCAGTTGTGCACTGGGGCCTCCCACTCTTTCTATTCTGGTTAAAGCCAGTTTGCGCTGTTCTGTGAAGGGAGTAGTACACAGCATTGTACGAGATCTTCAGTTTCTTGACAATTTCTCGCATGGAATAGCCTTCATTTCTCAGAACAAGAAAAGGCATGAGTTTCAGAAGAAAGTTATTTGTTTCTGACCATTTTGAGCCTGTAATTGAACCCACAAATGCTGATGCTCCATATACTCAACTAGTCTAAAGAAGGCCAGTTTTATTGATTCTTTAATCAGAACAACAGTTTTCACCTGTGCTAACATAATTGCAAAAGGGGTTTCTGATCAATTACCTAATCCAAGTTTATCATTTTAAAAGGCTAACACAACGTGCCATTGGAACACAGGAGTGATGGTTGCTGATAATGGGCTTCTGTACGCCTAATGTAGATATTCCATAAAGAAATCTGCTGTTTCCAGCTACAATAGTCATTTACAACGTTAACAATGTCTACACTGTATTTCTGATCAATTTTATGTTATTTTAATGGACAAAAAATGTGCTTTCCTTTAAAAAACAAGGACATTTCTAAGCGACGCCAAACTTTTGAACAGTAGTGTATATATATTTAGTTCAGTGAAACAGCCATAGTGCAACTCTCCCTTTTCAAGGCTGAATTAATGTACCAGGAGAAGTAAGGTTCAGTACACATACCAGACATAACAATTACAGCCACCAGGGGTTCCATGCACTTGGGAAATTGTGCAGACTTGCTGAAACAGTTTTCCCCCGGTTTACTACCACATTAGTATAGGCCTAATATATGTATTCAGTTTTACTCAACTCAGCATATTCCTTTGTCACTCTTTCAACAGCTATTGAAGAAAGAGACAATTGAAGAGTAACTGATGGGGAGAGGACTACTGCTGAGCATTCTTATTTAAGAGTGCAAGGCTGCAAGCTGACAGAATATTTTCATGGCTCTAAAACTATTTAACTTTCCCCTAACAAAAAAAGACCACATTGTTTACGTTTGGCTGATGCATGCAACCACTGGACTGCAGTGATAATATGTACTGGGTCACAGGCGTTAGGATGAGAAAGTACAAGAATAGGATACGCAATTCACAGGATGCAAAGCAAACATGCCCACAATTACATTGTGGCATGAAGACTGAAAAAATAGTAGCCTAGTCTACAATATCCCCCAAAACGAGAATCAAACTGTCAGCCCCGCGAGAAGGATAGGGGTCTGAGGATAGAGGGGGAGTGATATGTTATTTACTGGAACAGTCTCACGAGCACCAGAGTGAGAGCGCGCGCTTAAAGGCACCCAGTGAAGAAGACCGGCTTCTTTCCCACTTTGGAATCTAGTTGTATTTCATTCAGCGCGTTCACTTAAATCGCTGGCAGACGAAGGAGCTACCCAATTATATCTATATTAAAAGGTAAGATTGAAATTCGCGTGAGAAAAATGCATCGGGACAAAACGTTTTCTTTTTCATAATGGGATTCGGTTTTATTTGTAGGTTACTTTCACTGTAACCGATGCATTTTACGGAATAAATGGGTTATCAGTTATTCAATTTATTATAGCTGCTGTTGAAAGTCTTATGCATGCGAAGAAAATGTTTCTTCCAATGTCGATACATGTTCCATCGTGGTGAATCTGACATATAGACAAAATTGTGTGGCGCGCGCGCCTATGTCAAATACAATGTGCATAAGAATGTTTGTCTTCAGATGTCAGCTGTTTTAGCAGACATAATAATGTAGACATAATACAGAGTTATCCAGGAGATCCGTTGGAAAGGACCAAACTGCGAATGTTCTGGTTGACTAAACTAAGAGCGGAGATTTGACATAAGGTACCTATGGATTTCCACAACCACAAATATCGTAAACATGAATAAAAAAAAAAGAAGAGCTTTTTGGTCTTAATTAAGCTTAGGGTTAGGCATAAGGTTAGCACTGTGGTTAGGTTTAAAACCAGATTTTAAGAAGATAAATTGTGGAAATAGGTGGGCTTTATGACTTTGTGGCTGTGGTAACTAGTAACACCCAGACAAGTCACTATTACGCTGAACAAAAAATATAAACGCAACATGTAAAGTGTTGGTCCCATGTTTCATGAGCTGAAATAAAAGATCCCAGAAATTTTCCATACGCACAAAAAGCTTATTTCTCTCAAATGTTGTGAACAAATTTGTTTACATCCCTGTTCGTGAGCATTTTAGCCTTTGTCAAGATAATCAATCCATCCATCTGACAGGTGTGGCATATCAAGAAGTTGATTAAACAGCATGATCATTACACAAGTGCACCTTGTGCTGGAGACAAAAGGCCACTCAAATGTGCAGTTCTGTCACACAACACAATGCCACAGATGTCTCAAGTTTTGAGTGAGTGTGCAATTGTCATGATGACTGCAGGAATGTCCACCAGAGCTGTTGCCAGAGAATTAAATGTTTATTTCTCTAACATAAGCCACCTCCAACAGCGTTTTAAAGAATTTGGCAGTACGTCCAACTGGCCTCACAACCGCAGACCACGTATAACCAAGCCAGCCCAGGACCTCCACGTCCAGCTTCTTCACCTGCGGGATTGTCTGAGGGGCGGGGAGCTGAGGAGTATTTCTGTCTGTAATGAAGCCCTTTTTATGGGGAAAACTCATTCTGATTGGATGGCCCTGGCTTCCCAAGTGGGTGGGCTTATGCCCTCCCAGGCCCACCGATGCCTGCGCCCCTGCCCAGTCATGTGAAATCCATAGATTAGGGCCTAATTTATTTATTTAAATTGACCGATTTCCCTATATGAACTGTAACTAGGGCTGTGGCGGTCATGACATTTTGTCAGGCGGTGATTGTCATGCAAATAACTGCCGATCTCACGGTATTTGACTGTTTATTAACAAACACATTTAGCATCTCCGGGTTCCACGCATAGCCTACAAGCCATTGATGCACACCTATGGAGCGTCTACATTTTAAAAAGTCTAATAAATACACTTAATATAGCCTACACCATCACAATACATCAATGATTTATTTTAGGCCGGTCTAAAGAAACAATATGATATGAAGAAAATGTAACCTATTTCAGAAGAACAGAATAGCATATTCTGAGTTGTCATTATGTTAGGCCCTAATCTGGCAATGCCATATAGCTGTGGGCTACACTAGTTCATTTAGCAGGAAAGAATTGCTTATAATTCCCGTGGCATTATTTTATATTGTTTTATAGTGAGAACAATAAAATGGAACATAGCTGAATAAAATAGAAAGGATAGTTTCCCCAAACGATTTTCGAAGGAGTGACACATGCGGCTATTCTGTGTTGAGTGGTTAATAAAGAAACAGGTCCTCCTATATGCTTAATTTAGAGTTATTTATGCAACTTTAGTTGTGATACAAGCGTTAGGCTATATGTTTAGATTTTCTAATACATAATAATAATTTTATGAAAAGTTGCATGAAAGGCATGCGCTCTGCTCTGTTTCTTGCACAGGCTGCACATTCTGGGCATCATTCACAAGTGATAGTATTCTCACTCCAATCAGACTATTCTCAATTGAATCTAGTCTGTACATACACTAAATAATATATGTGTGAAATTAGTTTGGATTTAGAATGGGCCATTATCTGTTGGAACAGGTGCAGGGGAGAAAAAAGCATTGTAATCCGTATGCACTTGAATAGCGAATGGAGGACGCTTTTCCCATGGTTAATTTTCATGCCAGCCAGGTAGGCTACTCCAGTTGTAAAGTGAAACAATGTGCTTAATATTAGGAAAGATGATAAATAAATATAATAGGCCTAGTGTATAGAAATCTGATTGGATCCTCTTTTTAATAGAGGCCATCAAAACTCTTTCTCATGAAATTGCATAGCATAGCCTATAGAAATGTTGCGCAACATGGGCTTATAGGAACACTTATTTCATTCCATGCATCAACCAGCTATGAGGAGCTGTCTCTCACTGAGCAACAGGTGATCCTATTCCACTCAAGCTCTGAATGCCAGGGCTCTCATGAAGTGTTTGATTTGATTTTTGATTGCATTTGCGTTGAGAGCGCTGAGTACAAGACCATTAGCGACTGTCCGTTAGCAAGTTTGGTAGGCTACTAATGACTACCAGGTACCGCCTAGTTACCGTGACTAAACGGTCACATGGAATTTGACTGTGGTCATGACTCGTGACTGCCAGTGTGGCGGTTATATGGACACTGTAACAGCCCTAAATGTAACTTAGCAAAATCTTAGAAATTGTAGCATGTTGCGTTTTATGTTTTTGCTTAGAATAGATGTCCAGCCATGTCTGAGGACATCATCAGATGAAGTGGAAACCGGCCACGAAGGCCAACAGTGAGGGTGTTGGGGATGGTGGATGGGCGTAAGCATCTGCCTCTGGTGCAAGAGATTTTTGTTATAAGCCTATCCCAAACCTTAACCCTTACCTTAACCATTCAGAGTTAATGCCTAACCTTAAGATGTTGAAGTTAATGGCTAAACTTAACCTTAAATACTTGGACATTTGAGGTTTGGAACAACTTCGAAATTAAACGTTTGAGAAACATGGATGAACGTCTAATTTTAACTTGAGCCTGTGAGAGCTTATTGTCCTTCCTGGACTCGTGCGTTGTGGAGCGCGCGCAAAAAAAGCTCACCTGCAGACCGCACTGGTTCCGCACGGATTTGCGCTCGCATAATGAAAATGATGAGCTTGCCGCCGCGTCGCCAGTTGCTCGGAATTGTTAGCGTTGCATTCATTATTATAGTTAGACCAAGTGTGTAAATCACATTAACATGCGTCAGAGGGGTCACAGCTCCAGAATTCTCTAACAAGACAAGGTTGTGCTCCAGGCTGTTCAGTGTAGGCCTATCTACAGTATGCTAATGAACAGCTTTGAAGAGTGTGTGTGTGTGTGTGTGTGTGTGTGTGTGTGTGTGTGTGTGTGTGTGTGTGTGTGTGTGTGTGTGTGTGTGTGTGTGTGTGTGTGTGTGTGTGTGTGTGTGTGTGTGTGTGTGACACAAGAGGAGAGGAAGTAGGGAGAGAAATAACAGACCGTTGGAATAAGACACCATGTACCACATTTGCACGTCAACAACACTTTGACTTTGGACATCAAAAAGGAGTAGAGAAGATCATTATCAGCCATTTCCACTCAGCACATAATACACACACACACACACAGCCAGTATAGATATAGTCTTTGTGGAACTCATTAATTTGTCAAGTGAATGTACAGCTGAGTCATAAATGCTAACACATTGTTAGAGCGAGCACGCGTCTGCCCCAACACAGCACTTTGATTGGGAGGTTGTCATACCACTTAGGCTTTGACTGACTGTCTGAATGTCAGATGTTGACAATAGCAAGATGAGTGATGTGCTGAGTACAGTCACAGTGATGCCTCTCATCAGTTTGGTTTGGACAGAATGGGAGGACTGTCTACACACCGAGAGAGAAAGAGAGAAGGTGGTCGAGAGAGAGAGGCAGAGCAGTCTTAAAACATTAAGATGAATGGAAGGAAGAAGAGAATGTCAGGGAGATGCACGGGTGGAGCAGAATCTCTTTGCCTGTCTTCGTTGCTTAAGCCAGCCAAGCTCTCCCTTCATCACATACCCCCCTCTCTCTTCTCTTATTCCTCTATCTCCCCCTCACTCCCTCTCTTTCCCCCTCTCCCTCCCTCCCTCCCTCCCTCCCACTCCTCCCCCCTCTCTCTGTATCTCTCTCTCTCTGTATCTCTCTCTCCCTCTACCCCCCCCCCCCCCTCCTCTCTCCATATATATGTAAAGGCTTGACATGCACAGTCTATTTTTAATAAAAATGAAACAGCTTTCTTGCAGTGAAGCGAGACACAGAGTGAAGTGAGACTGAAACAGCGATTTGCAATTTAGGCCTGTGTGACACTCATCATCCCCCTCCGAGCCAGCAACAGTAAATTCACCCTCAGTCTTTCATTGCCTATCTATCTCTATCGCTCTATCTCTCTCCAGCTATCCCCTCACACATGCTTCTCACTAACACTTACATCTCAAATGCTGAAAAATAATATGAAATGACATGTTTTTTCTGTAATTGTGGAGCAGTAGACATGAGAGCAATATGAACAACACTCAAACTAACTGTTTTAAAATGGGCCAGGAAGTACTATTAATGGATTCAAAGATGCAGCATTATACAGAAGAAAGGGAATGGCTGTAAAAGCGTTAGTGGAGATACAGTATATGGGATGGTTTAAAGATGAGGGAACAGACATATCGGCTCAGAGAGACTGAGTGCACATCTGGCATTAATATTGATGAAGTGGCATTAATGTGTGCAAAATACAAAAAAAGAGCATTAGTCCTTTTAAACAGTTAATTTTTCTCTTCGGTGAAAGAATTCATGTGGAAGGGAGGGGTAGAACAAAGTCGAATATATAGCTCAAATTAGTTCTTTGTTATCAAGCATTAAGAAACTAGGGCAATTGCTGAAAGGGAATGAATGAGTATTCTGTTCCTGTCGTAAACATAAAAACATTTAATAAATTAAACATTCTGATAAATATTACACAGTCATTTTGGGTTAATAGTGTTTTAACTTAGGCCCTCATGTGCATCTAAATGAATGGGTTTTGTAATACAATTGCAGATGTTTTAATTACACAGTAAAATGGAGCTCAGATAAGGCTATTCAATATAAACATGGGATTTGGGCATGCCAAGTCAGGGATTGTAGGTTGGCAGCCATTCTGTTCTTATAGACAGAAATAAATATGTACCATTGTATATATATGAGAGAGAGAGAGAGAGAGAGAGAGAGAGAGAGAGAGAGAGAGAGAGAGAGAGAGAGAGAGAGAGAGAGAGAGAGAGAGAGAGAGAGAGAGAGAGAGAGAGAGAGCACATTTTCAGTCTTAAGTTGGTGACAGCCTTCATTTCACAAAGCCTGGAAGATCGATGGCCGGGGTCTGACTCTAATACTAACGAAACCCGGATCGTTAAACTTTTGGGAAATGATGACAGAAATTGATTAAAATATGTATGAGTCCAATTAATCTTTGAAGGGGGACTTCTTCCACTACTTGGCATTGAGGCATGAGGAGGCCATCTTTAGGACGACATCAATCATCTGATGGACTGGCAATTGTGTCTGACACAGTAAAGTAGTGGAGCTGTGCCCCACCCTCTGCCCTTCAGGTCCAAACTCAGCCTCCAGAGACAAATCTCCTTTACATGCATTATAATGAGCTCATAACCTAACACAATAGTCTCATTACACTATGCCCCATTCTGTCACGAAGTATTCAGTGACGCTTTAAACCAAAAGATGTAATGCTTTGTTACTAGTTACGAGCATCTATGAGCCCTTGTAATGTTTTATTATGTTATAAATAGATAATAGGTATTTATATGCTGCAATTTTACAACAGACTGAACATAGCCTCTGGTTTTCTATAAGCTGATGACTGTGGTGTCTAATCCTGCAATTCACTAAACACTAAACGATGGACAAATCTCCACATAGACTGGATGCAAAAACACAGTACAGACTATTGCAATATATTCCCCACAATGTGGAGTTGTAAAATGGCAGCCAGTTCTCCTCAGGTCTCGAGGAGTTAATGAGAATAGTGTCAACATCTCTGCATGTCTTCATGCCTCCTGCACCTCGGAGCTGTTTGCTCTCCTTTTAATTAAAACAGCTGAGATTACTCTAATTATCTCTCTACTCAGGTAATCCAGCTCCGCTCTGCTGCGGCCTTGGGAGGGAGTCCTGCATCATGTGTACAGCAGAACGGGAATGAGTTAGTGTGAGAGTGAAAAGTAAACCAGAATCAAGACTGACCCTGCGGATAGCAAAGGAAATCACAATGTGGGGAGAAGATGAACAGAATCCAAGGAGAGGATCAAAAAATCTCTGAATATATATATATATATATATATATATATATTATATATTTTTAAACGAGTTGACTAACACACCACCTCCACTATGACCACCCCAACAGTGCTTCTTCTTGTTTTGGTTTGTATGTGGGAGGAGCAGCGAGGATGTAGTTCACTAACTGTTAGTTTGCCGATTACAGCTCAGAACAGCCAGGAAGACCTAATTGAACTGAGGGCTGCAGAATACTCTCTGGTGAATCATGGTCAGAATGCTGAGGTTCTTATGACAACCCACATCCCACTGACTCCTGGATTAACAGACAAAGAAAAGAATGGCATGGATGAAATAGTACAGATATCAACTCAAACTCCAGACTTTACCCTTCAAACCACTTTGACTCCTGGAAAGATATGGAATGTAATTACATCCAAGAGTGACCATGTGGATAATGGGGATAATGTTCACACTCAGTCACTTGAGGCCCAGCAGTCCATGGAGGCAGAGGCCAATGGAGACCCCAATCATCATGTGAAGGTCCAGACTGTCTCGCATCCAGAGTCCAGAGTTCTCCCAGAGAGTATCTCTGGGCGGGGCTTAGTCTCTCGGGGGGCTGGGTTAACTCTAATAGGGGTGGGGCCTCACTCTCGTCGTAAGCGGAGCTGGCAGTGGAACCAGTTCTTTGTCATTGAGGAGTACAGAGGACCAGAGCCAGTGCTCATCGGACGGGTAAGACCTCATCACAACCAATGTCATTAAAGTACAGTATGATTTCAGTACAGTATGATTTCAAATATCCATAAATGTATCTTTGGTAAATTCCTAGCACAACAGCCTGAGGATATAGTGCACCAGGGGTTCCCAAACTTTTTCACTCAAGCCCCCCTTCTAGCATTCATGGTGAACATCCCGCGCCCCCCACATCTCTTTCTGTAGGCACAAGCACTGTTTATGACACACACTGTTCACACCCCTCTTGTTGGCAGAGAGACAATTTTGCAGATTTAAAGCTTATTTCCTACAATTCTACACATTTTGCCATGTCTTAAATGAATGTATGTGTGTTCATGTGATGTTTGATTGACCCAAACATTACAACAAAAACTATGGGCTAAAAAACCGAGCTAAAAAACGTTAGCTGACACGGGCTAGTTGATCTGGAAATGATCTCTCTAAGGTCTGCAATGACTGACATGACGAGGAAAACTGATGATGCACTACCCAATTTGGAAATAGCACCTTGTGCATTCTACTATTACAACTTCCAGGAGTAAGGGGGCGGGGTGGTCCTTCGCACACCCCACAGTTTGGGAACCACTTCAGTACACTACTAGTCAGTTGACATACTTTAGACTTATTTTTCTACTGTATTATTGACTGTATGTTTTGTTTATTCCATGTGTAACTCTGTGTTGTTGTATGTGTCGAATTGCTATACTTTATCTTGGCCAGGTCGCAGTTGCAAATGAGAACTTGTTCTTAACTAGCCTACCTGGTTAAATAAAGGTGAAATAAACGTTTAAAAAAAAAAAATCATTAGGGTTAGCCAATAAGTACGGTAGGTCGCACCACACCAACAACACCGCAGAGCTGACAGGATATCAGTGTTCAGACAGTGTGATGATGAGATGATTGGAGGGGTTTTAAATCAGAGCACACCTGAACCATCTAGATCTGTGGAAGTTACTTGTAGCACTTCACAGGCAAAGTGTTGGGCTGCTAATGCATCTGTTGGCAGCTTTAGTGTGTGTGTGTGTGTGGATTATATTAGCTGTGACGCTTACAGGGAACTCTGCCAACTCACAGTAGCAGGCAGCATACTTTATCGTGACACCCCAGTTTGGAGCCTCCCCAACCAACACTGTGTTCACCTCGTAAATGTTTCATCTTCCTCTCTGCCTGTTATTGAAACAGTCAGGGAGGGATGTCAGTGCGGTCGGTGGAGAAATAATATACTCTTTCTTGTTGTTGTAGTAAGTGTGCAAGTCTGATTCAGGGCTTGAGATGGCTAGGATGCTGTTTGGATGTTATGTCAAACATGTTCCAGTTTGTTAGGGCTATGAGTTTGATAAGATCATACATACATCAATGCCCAGATTCACATACATGTATAGAGTGTATGTGCTATGCCGTTTGAAAGACATTGCTAAAAACGGTGAGCATGACGGTGCCATGATGTAAGATACAGTACATCATGGCAATGAATGAGAATTTTACTGGGAGAGAAAATCAGCAAGGTGAAGATAGACTGAAGATCCCTGCCACACTGTAAGAGCAAGGAGAAGAGAACATTGAGATGAAAGAGAGTGGGGGAGAGTGACAACGGCATGGGGAAAGTAGCCGTCTGGGAATTCTATCAGAGATCATTTCAACAACAAAAAATTATGTTTTTATGGATTGGATAAGTTTAAACGCCACAGAGGATTTTTTTTTGCCATGGCGACTGATGCACAGCAGGACTGAGCTAGCAATTAGATTGAGACTAGGAGTGTAGGGGTTGGTGAGAGACAGGGTGGGGGCTAGGAGGGAAGGATGTTAGGAGAGTAAGATAGGGAAGGAGACTGACAAAGATGTCTCTCGTGGTGATGTATGGGATCCGAATCAAAGCAGATTTAAGGAGGAAGAATATATAGCATTTTTTACTGTGTTATCATGTGTTTCTTTAATCCCTAACTGCACGCTCAACTACACACATACACACACTGACTCGCTCTCTCTGACACACATATCACAGTTGCACACAGACACACTTGGCTGTATACAGCCAGGGTTTATGAATTACAGTTGACATGTATACCAATGTTTTTATGCACCATTTTGGTATTCTTGGGTAGAAGAAATGCACATCTATGTGATTAAAGGCCTAGGGCCGTAATACTTTCTTACGCTTGCTCTCTCCAGGCTTATGTCACATAATAATATTAACAATTTTCCTTGCCCATGGCTTGGCTTGTACGTAATTCTCATGTGAAAAATATAATAACCACAGAGACCACAAAGCTGTTTTCATATGAAAGAACCTACAGTATATATACAGACCTTAATTGATGTGAAAACCTGCAGTAATATTGCTCAGCCAATATCAAACAACCCATGCTACTTACTATAGTTAAAAGAATCGGTTGTGGTTCATTAGAGAGAGGTTGTGTTGGTCTAAGATGGAGGGTCGCAGCGGAGGGGAGGAAAGGATGTGATGTGAGTAAACCTAGTGGATTATGAGCATGTGTAGATGTGCCTTAAGGGGAGCGAGATGTGAAGGTTCCTGGTCAGAAAGCCTTCCTTGTGTGATGAAGGCTGAGTAATCTCTTTAGCTTTCTATTTCTGTGTGTCTGGCCTTTTACCCACCAAGCTCCCTGTAATATCCCCCTACTGCTATTAAATACTGAACAAGCTAGCACTCTTCACTGCAAAGTAAAATGGGCAGACACACAGAGACAGGTAGACAGACAGAAAGAGAGAAACAGATGGGCAGATGGACTGTCAGAGGTACGTTCTCAGAGAGAGAGAGACAAATTTTACCCCAATATCTACTGTGGGATATCAAATCAAATTGTATTAGTCACATGCGCCGAATACAACAGGTGTAGACCTTACAGTGAAATGCTTACTTACAAGCCCTTAACCAACAATGCAGTTTTAAGAAAAATGCCCCCCCCCAACAAACTAAGAGATAAGAATAACAATAATATGCGTCAACAGCAACCTTGCGTTATCATTAACAGCATACCCGTGCATTTCCACAGTGAAAACAATGTACTGAGCAAATGTCAAATTGGCTTTTTACCAAAATACCTTATGACAGACCACGTCTGCCACCCTGCACACCCTAATTGACAAACAAACAAACCAAAACAAAGGCAAAGTCTTCTCATGCTTTTTGATTTCAAAAAAGTTTTGACACAATTTGGCATTAGGGTCTGCAATATATATTGATGAAAAGTGGTGTTGGGGGAAAAACATACGACATTATATAATCCATGTACACAAACAACAAGTTTAAAATTATCAAAAAACACAAATTTCTTTCCACAGGGCCTTGGGGTGAGACAGGGATGCAGCTTAAGCCCCACCCTCTTCAACATATATATCAACGAATTGGCGAGGGCACCCGGCTTCACCCAACTAGAATATGAAGTCAAAGGTCTACTGTTTGCTGATGATCTGGTGCTTCTGTCCCCAGCCAAGGAGGGCCTACAGCAGCACCTAGATCTTCTGCACCTAGATCTTCAGTGATGACAAAAACAATAGTGTTCCAAAAAAGGTCCAGTCGCCAGGACCACAAAAACTAATTCCATCTAGACACCGTTGCCCTAGAGCACACAAAAAACTATACATACCTCGGCCTAAACATCAGCATCATAGGTAACTTCCACAAAGCTGTGAACGATCTGAGAGACAAGGCAAGAAGGGCCTTCTATGCCATCAAAAGGAACATAAAATTTGACATACCAATTAGGATCTGGCAAAAAATACTTGAATCAGTTATAGAACTCATTGCCCTTTATGGTTGTGAGGTCTGGGGTCCGCTCACCAACCAAGAATTCACTAAATGGGACAAACATCAAAATGAGACCATGCAGAGCAGAATTAATCTGATACCCGCTAATTATCAAATCCAGAAAAGAGCCATACAATTCTACAACCACCTAAAAGGAAGCGATTCCCAAACCTTCCATAACAAAGCTGTCACCTACAGAGAGATGAACCTAGAGAAGAGTCCCCTAAGCAGGCTATTCCTGGGGCTCTGTTCACAAACACAAACAGACCTCACAGAGCCCCAGGACAGCAACACAATTAGACTCAAACAAATCATGAGAAACAAAAAGATAATTACTTGACACATTGGAAATAATTTACAAAAAAACTGAGCAAACTATAATGCTATTTGGCCCTAAACAGAGAGTACACAGTGGCAGAATACCTGACCACTGTGACTGACCCAAAATTAAAAAGCTTTGACTATGTACAGACTCAGTGAGCATAGCCTTGCTATTGAGAAAGGCCGCCATAGGCAGACCTGGCTCTCAAGAGAAGACAGGCTATGTGCACACTGCCCACAAAAGTGTAAACTGAGCTGCACTTCCTAACCTCCTGCCAAATGTATGACCATATTAGAGACACATATTTCCCTCAGATTACACAGACCCACAAAGAATTCGAAAACATATCCAAATTTGATGAACTCCAAAATATATTGGGTGAAATACCACAGTGTGCCATCACAGCAGCAATATTTGTGACCTGTTGCCACAAGAAAAGGGCAACCAGTGAAGAACAAACACCATTGTAAATACAACCCATATTTATGTTTATTTATTTTCCCTTTTGTACTTTAACTATTTGCATATCGTTACAACACTGTATATAGACATAATATGACATTTTGAAATGTTCATTTTTTATTTTTTATTTCACTTTTGTTTATTTTCTATTGCCACTTGCTTTGGCAATGTAAACACGTTTCCCATGCCAATAATGCCCCTTGAATTGAATTGAGAGAGAGAGGGTGACAGAAAGACAAAGGTAGAGATACATAGACAGGCAAACAGATGGATTCAGAGAGGGAACGAAAACAGACAGATGGACAGAACAGAAGACAGACAGAGCGACATTTGGGGGCCACTGTCCACAGTCATGTGCTCTCACCCCCTAACAATCCCCCGGTGGCCTATTTGGTCCAATGAGTTAATTAGCTGTACGCATCAGTACACATTCTGGTCCCCTCTGTCCCCTTCACACCTGGTGCCATTCAATTCATACTGACTGAACACCACATCTTGGACTTGATTCAACCGCCGATTTCACAAACTATTGTTTAGGTAGATGATCAATTATGCTAATGAGGGATGCGTTTTCTGAGTCAGTGGTGGCTTGGACACAATATGTCAAACAACAAAGCATAAGTTCAACTGTAAACCCTCTTTTTAGAGAAAAGATCATAGAGAACTAAAGCCACTCATTAGGCAAGGCTCAATGCAGAATCCATAGATATTTTATGACTTTATATTTCTCTCTCTATACACATATATCTCCTGCAGCTGCACACAGATATGGACCGAGGTGATGGGCGTACCAAGTACATCTTAGAAGGAGAGGGGGTGGGGTCTGTGTTTGTCATCGATGGGAACACTGGCAACATCCACGTCACCAAGTCCCTGGACCGAGAAGAGAAGGACCAGTACCGCCTCATCGCCACGGTAACCGACCGCCAGACGGGCCACGCCCTCGAACCCTCGTCCATGTTCATCATCAGAGTGCAGGACATCAATGACAACCCACCTGTCTTCCAGAATGAGCCATACAGCACCACCGTGCCCGAGATGGCCAATATAGGTATTACATGTGACAGACAGGGCTTCGGTCTTGATCTGTGATTTACATTACAGTCTAGACAAGCTGCCTCAAGGGCTTATTAGTCATTCCTGAAGTCTCACCAATCCATCTCTCTCTAACAGGTACATCCATAATCCAGGTGACAGCCACGGATGCAGACGACCCTACGTATGGTAACAGTGCCAGGCTGGTGTATGCTGTGACCCAGGGCCAGCAGTATTTCTCTGTGGATCCTCAGACAGGTCTGGTGGGCCTACAATGCAGACTCTTATCAAGCTACATGTTAACCATATAGTAGCCATGCTGATGAACTGACACTACAGTATGACCCTTTGATTTGTAAAGATATCATATGGTGTAACTTCTGTGGTCTGATGTATTCTGTGTACTCTACAAAAAGCAGGGGTCAGCAACAGGTAGCCCGCGGTCCAAAATTTGTTCTAATAGAAAATAGAGATATGTAATCATGTCTTAATGTAAATACAATCTCCTTTTGGGCTTAGTTGTGTTCAATTTGTAGTCTAAAAATATTATAATTATGTTCTGGCTCCCCGGAACATCCGCTCCGACAAAAACAGCCCGGGGTTGAATCTTGTCGCCTACCCCTGACATAAAGGCTTGTGACATAGCTATATGTGACATTAAAGCAGGTGACTCATCCCTCTACAGCATTTAGGTCTGCTTGTCCCTTCAGCTGTGATGTAATGTAATGCATCATGTGCTTATTTACTGTCCTCTCATCGTCCTCTCTGCCAGGTGTCCTGCGTACTGCTGTAACTGACATGGACAGGGAGAGTCAGGACACCTATCTGGTCGTCCTTGAGGCCAAAGACATGGGGGGGCACCTGGGGGGGATGTCAGGGACGACCACAGTCACTGTGAGGCTGAGTGACGTCAACGACAACCCCCCTCACTTCAGAAAGAGTGAGAACATTACAGATACGGTTTTGTTATTGGTCATTGTCATGCTATTGTGGTTATAGCTTTCAACTTCTATAACTCCAGTTGAAACATTCTTAGGACATATTTCTGTATTCTCTCTCTCTCTCTGTGTGTGTGTGTTTCTGTGTGTGTCTGCGTGTGATTGTGCGTGTGTGTGATTTTGTGTGTTTGATTTTGCGTGTGTGCTTGTCTGATTTTGTGTGTGTATGTGTGTGATGAAATGCCTTGCAATGTGGCACTTGTGATGGTGCACTGATCTCTCGCTGCTACTAAGAGCACCTTTAGGATCTTCTCTGCCAGGATTGTCACACAGCAGCGCTGTGCTTATAGTGGATTTTGAAGCCATTTTATGGAGTGTTCCTTGATGTGTGCATATGGCTCGTGTTTCCTCATGGCAAACTAATTAATCAATTCCATGAATGAGCTGCTTATCTGTTCTTCCTCCTCCTCACCGTCATCTTCATCACCATCATCAATCTGAGTTGATAACATATTTTGAGATTTCTCTGTTAGGTTTCTCAACACTAAGCTCTTCCTGAAAAACAGTGAGAGATCATGGTCAAGTCTTTTCTTATCCAAGCGCTTCTGCATTCTATTCTATTCATATTTGATCTGCCATCCAGTCAATTCTGCTCCAACAGACAGTAGAATCACTGCAGAATATAACGTTCTCAGTCATACAATACATTCCTCTGTAATATATGCCCCTCTCTCTCTCTCTCTCACACTCTCCCATTCATCTCTTTCTTGACTTCACCCCTCCCTCGCTCTCTCTCTCAAGCAATTTCATAATTCCAAATGCACAGTATTTATTAAGCACTATAGCTGTCTTCCTACTGTAGCTCACTGTGTGCATGTTCATGATTCTCTATCTGACACTAATGCAGAGTGAATCTAAACAAACGTATTTGTTTCATCTGTGGAGATAGAGACGTGTGTGTTGAATTCGCAAAGCTTTGAATTATTAACAAGTGTCATTAGATGAAAGTGTGTCCTTTCCATACTGTTTAGAGGGAGACCATGGTAGGAATACTACAGTTAGTCACTCACTGTGTAGAATCAAAGAGAGACAGACAGACTCATCGTTGAGAGCCAGGGAACTGCCAAACCCTGCTGTCACAGACTACTGCACTTTGGCTGCCGTTTCCTTGGATACAGGACACTCAAAGAGAAGTTTGTCTTTTGGTTTTCATCATTACTGTAAACATTTCCCCTGAGGACTACTGGAATGCCTACTCTCATTTTAGGATCTAAATGGTATGTCTATGCCCTGTCACTCATCTGTGTGGTCTCTCTCTTTCTCTCGCTCTCTCTCTCTCTCGCTCTCTTTAGGTGCCTGGTCATTCTCTATCTCTGAGCTGGCAGCACCAGGAGTGGAGGTGGGTCGCCTCTCGGCCACAGATGCTGATCTGGGAGAGAACGCCATGCTGGAATATACCATCCTGGACGGAGAGGAGGGGGACACATTTAACATCACCGGAAGAGACCAAGAGGCTGTCATTGTGTTAAACAAGGTGAGCAATAAGATACATAGCTCTTAATCAGACTCAAGTCAAAAAACATCCACAATGGTGTAAAATGAGAGGCTAAACTAAGCATTGCTCCTCCAAGCTACTCTAACAAGGAAGTTCATGCAGTGAAAAACATAGAAAACAGCAGGACAGTGTTGCCTGCAGAGACTTCAGTCAGCAACAATCAGGTCTGATAATAGGATGCTTTGAATAAAGAAATATTTGGTCTGGAAACAGTATTTTAACAGTTTTTCCTCAGTCATTTTTCCTAGCAATCCTGTTGTGTGATTGCAGGCAATGTCACAAACGTAATTAACTTAAACAAAACATATCTCACCTTGGTTTGCTTGGAAATAGACAAAGAGATCCAAATACCCTGGAATTTATGCACAACTATTTGAAAAATGAAAGATTCCATCTAGCAGTTGAATTGAAATCGCCAACCAGAAAATAGGTTGTGAGCCTGTGTTTTCCTCAGTGTGGTGTCAAGTACACGGGGCATCGCAAGCTCCATTTAACAAAGTGTGTGAGATGAGGGTGAGAGTATGAGATAGAATGTGGGAATGATGAATCAACATGGGAGCAAATTAATTATGGAACCAGGGCTGGGGAAGGGGCACGATGAAAAGAAGAAGAAAGAGAGAGTGTTTGAGCAAAGGAGAAAGAGAGAAATAGTAGACAAAACTGGTTATAGGAAAGGACATAAGTCAAATCTAATTGGTGGTACTGTATTTCTCTCCTCAGCTGCTCGACTATGAGAGGTGCGGTTCCTACTCGTTCTCAGTGGAGGTTATGAACCCCGTAGTGGACGCACGGTTCCTACGGAAGGGTCCCTTTAAGGACCGGGCGACCGTACGGGTCATGGTCCTCAATGCAGACGAGCCCCCCCGCTTCTCCCGGTCACGTTACCGTCTAGATGTGCCTGAGAACTGTCCCCCTGTCTGCAGCGTGGGTCGGGTGTCTGCTGTGGACCCAGACACGGGACAAAGCTCCAACATCAGGTAGCCTACACTCAGCCAGTCAGTCCGTTCGTCAGTCAGTCAATCTGTCCTTCACTCACTCACATTATCTTTTCTCAAACTATCCCCCCCCCCCCCCCCCCCGTCACTCTCTCAGGTACTCTATTGACCCTCAGTCTGACCCTGAGGCTCTGTTCCGTATTGCTTCTGACAGCGGCCTTATCACCACGGTGATGGAGTTGGACCGGGAGCGCGAGCAGTGGCATAATATCACTGTCATCGCCACACAGAGAGGTATGAGGCTCTCCCCCCCTCTCTCCTCTCAGCTTCAGCCGCCCCCAGGAAATACACGCACTCTGGCTTAGTACAGTCATGTTTTCCCCATATATCACTCATTGTAGCCCTGGGGTGAGAGCTGTGGAAAGCTGTAATGAAGTTGATGTTGAACTCACCAGGCACTCCTTTCCTGTTCCAGACAATCCTAACCTTGTAACCAGAGTTGTGGTTGCCATAGAGACGCTGGACCAGAATGATAATGCACCAGAGTTGGACAGGCAGTACACAACGTCTGTGTGTGACTCCAGTACCCCTGGACAGGTCAGTGCTGCTGCTAACACTTACCTACGGAACGTAACTCTGACACCGCACTTTATCAGTCTATCTATCTATAGACCCGCATGCTGATAACCATAATGCCATTTTTTTACTCCAACCTTTAGAGGACAATTCTCCTTAGAAGTCTTTGAAGATTTCCTATTCCTTTTGTTGTCTAATTTTTATGAAATTGGACCTGATGTCAGATAACTGTTTCCTGTTTCTCTAGCCTGCCATTGGCTGAGTTCATTTTCTCTAATGCCATTGGCTGACTTCTTTTTCTCCAATGCCATTGGCTCAGTTCTGTGACTGTGAGGTCCAATAGAAGTCCTCCTCTCTCTGCTCTGTCTCCCAGGTTGTTCAGGTACTGCGGGCGGTGGATAGGGACCAGGGAGGACAGGACGCCACAGTCCACTTCAGCATCCCTCCAGAGTCCAGTTCTGCTCTAAACCTCACCATCAGGGAGAGTGGAGGTGCCCTCGAGCAATATTCAACCTCCGTGTCAAATTGTCACCCTCCTCAGCCCTCTGCCTAATGCATGTCAAATCCGAAATTCTGCAACGGGATAATTTTTTTGACATGCTTGATGACAGTGTGTCTACATCTCATAGTATATAAGCCTGTCGAACTTCTAATATTAATTTTAGGACTGACATAGTGCAACTGGAGAATGACATTTCTGTACCAGTGACCTGACGACTGGCTTGTGTTTCTGGTGTTACTGTCTTATTTAACCCCAGGTGCCACAGCGAGACTAGTGCTCCAGTCGGCCCTGCAGCCCCTCGCTGGCTTCTCCTCCTCCCTCCTCACCCTGTACGTGCCCATCGTGCTGCGGGATGGGGCGTCCGGCCTCACCAACACCGGGACGGTCACCGTGACCGTGTGTCCATGTCTGAGAGGAGGCATGCAGGCCGAGGAGAGGGGTAGGCAGAGGGACAGGGGCTGGGAGAGACAGACAGTATGTCTGCCCCTGCCCTCCGCCTCTCCATCACTCATCTTCAGTATGGTCACCTTGCTGGCCCTGCTGGCCTGTGTCACCACGCTGCTGGGTAAGACTCTCTGTGTAGTAGGACTACTGTCAAATCAATGTATAGTGCATGCCTGTTTGTACTGTTTGCACTATACTGTATGTCTGTCTGTCTATTCGTTGTCTGTCCTTCTATCTGAAGATCTGTATCCCATGAAATGGACAGCAGTGTGTGGTATTTACGATCATGTACCCCTCTCTCTCTCTCTCTCTCTCTCTCTCTCTCTCTCTCTCTCTCTCTCTCTCTCTCTCTCTCTCCCTCCCTGCCTCCCTGCCTCCCTAGTGGTGTGTGCTCTGTCTCTGTCTCTGCGGCATCAGAAGCGAGACTCCCACTCCCCATTTGAGGAGGATGATGTGAGGGAGAACATCATTACCTACGATGACGAAGGGGGAGGGGAAGCAGACACTGCTGCCTTTGACATCACCGCGCTCCAGAGCATGCACAGAGTACAGCGCATGCAGGACAGCAGGAACATGTGAGCTGTGACGTTGGTTTGTGTAGTGTGTGTGAGGGCATGTGTCTGTGTGTGTGTACTTGCGTGCATGTGTGTTCCTCTGCCTTATGCTCATCTCTTTGCCCAGATGGTACACACAGCAGAATCAGGCCAGGGCTAGGACGTACAGCTGGAGCAGGACCCCACACTCTGCTTTGGACCCCAGGCCTCCAGGCTCAACCCCTGTGTACGGACACCTCTGCTACAGCATCCACACCCTGCCTGTCCTCAGAGACCTTCCCGAGGGGCGCACTCCATTCCAGTCGGGTCTGCAGCTGGCCAAACTGATGGAAACCTATGGGCTTCCTGGCCATCAGATGGGTAACGTTAATAATTCCCTAGTCATCCAGAACCAGGGCACATTTGATCTGCTAGAGTCTGGAGCGGTTCATCTCAACCCTGCTGAGCCACGGTTCCCCAGCAGAGAAGGACCAGAGAGCATGATGGCTGACAGCAGACCTACAGAGAGAGAGGGAGGCAGGGAGACCAACACTGACAACCAGCAACAGCAGCTGCATCCGGACCAGGGACCAATCAGGGTCAGATATTAACTTTCACATATAATGGGTGTAATAATATTGTTATTATCTCCCTCAGAGATTTTGGTCAATCTCTGACTATTTTTCCTATTAAAGTATTTATAATTCCTCATAAAATCATTGTGTATTTCCTCCCCAGACACAGCCTGAGTCTGTACTGACAGATGAAGCACTGGTTCTGACCTACTCTGTCCCAAATGGCTCATGCTCCCAGAGTCACAGCAGTAGCCTCTCTTCCTCAGAGCAGCAGGAGAACAAGACAGAGTCCTCTCCCTCACAGACCACCACCACCACTGGAGCTTCCAGCTCTGCAGTAGATGACACAGACACAGATTCCTCTACTCTCCCCAGCTCAGAGAAGAATGAAGACACTGTTGGTGACACCCACACTAAAACACTGGGGGAGTCAACATACAGCATTGTGGGTTCACTAAACCAGGGCAGTGGAGGGATACCTGTGACCGGGACTACTTTGTATCCAGGCAGTGCAGAATTCCTGAACATGTACGCGCTTGGTAGGAGCCTCTCTGGAGGCATGCTGGGATACGGCAGGGGGTGGGGCTGTGCCCGGGGACTGGTGTCTAACAGGGCAGGGGAAAAGGGTGGGGCTAACTGTAACCCCTCCCTGCCTTTGAGGATGGAGGACTTCCTGAAGCACCGTTTGGACCAGGTGACTGACCTATCCCAGCCACCCTACGACTCACTGCAAACCTATGAGTTTGAGGGGGGGGACTCCCGGGCAGGGTCACTGAGCTCACTGGAAAGCGAGGGCGAGAGGGAGGAGGAGAGAGGGAGGGAAACGGTAGACGAGTTGGACCAGAAGTTCCATAGGCTAGTGAAGATAATCGAAGAGAGAGAACAAGAAAAGGAGTGTGAGAGAAGTTCAGTGGAGGAGACGACACGGGCAGAAGATAGAAGCCAGGGTTTGGATGTCAACGAGATGAGCAAAACAGAGAGTGTTGATGAAGAGAAAGAGGTCTCAAGGTGGGATTTTTAGGGAACCTGCGAATCAAAGAGACTGAATAGGAGTTTGGAAAGGAGAGAGAAACACTCCAACAGATGCAATTTAAAAGCAATACGGGGGTGTTATGCACGACTTCAGAGAGAAAATTGTTCTGTTCTGTTCTGTTCAATGACTAAACTTCCTGCTTGTTGGCTATGCAGCACAGCTGAGACATGCCGGAGGATCCATTAGCACATCTTATAAACTCACCCTTGTGTTTATTAAACAGTATATCAAAAATGTCACTTTTAGACTTTCCTTGTAACGGATATGAATAATGCACCTAGGCTTTCTACACTGAAGTTATGAAAAATGCACTTTCTGAAATATTGATTCCCAGCCCTGAAAGCTGCATTGTTGGAAAATAGGCCTCATGAAAAATGAAAGGGAATTGTGATATTTAATGTTGATAGTTAATTAGGTGCACTTTCACTTAGAACACTGTTGTTCCCAAAGGCGACATTTAAACATGGATAACTGATTTGAACTCATTCTAAAAAGCATACCAATTCCACACTTCTACACTTGCATACTGTAGGCATACACACAGA
This sequence comes from Salvelinus alpinus, assembly GCF_045679555.1. Lineage (NCBI taxonomy): Eukaryota > Metazoa > Chordata > Actinopteri > Salmoniformes > Salmonidae > Salvelinus > Salvelinus alpinus. Next base: position 30,878,669 of record NC_092091.1, on the reverse strand, counting down.
CACACACTTATAGATCTAATGTGAATATATAAGGGTAAATCTGTGCACATTACATCCAGTCAAATGAAAGCTGTTCAGGTGATGATATTATGTCACAATCAGGAGGGAGCTCTTCAGAATTGTATAGACTTTGACACCCAGGCTATGTATTGTCCCAGTAATTATAATCACAGTAATAGGTTCTATGAAACACTATGCAATTTGCACACTGACTAGACATAATACGTCTTTGAAGAAAGAAGCCTTGTAAAAAGTTGAATATGTTTCCTACTATAGCGACATGATTATGTGCATACTGTAAATATCATCCTCTGCCATGTGGTGATTATTGAGTGGAGGATTTCACACAGACCACGAAAGTGTCCCTTTATGAGAAACACTGTCATTATTTCATAATTTGTAGTGATTAAATGGTTGGTGTTAAAGAAGATGTCTGTTGTGCCACGTTATTTCCCACATGATCGTTTTCCTAGATAGTTCAGCTATAAACCTGTTTATTGACTGATCTATTACTCATTTAATCTTTGCAATCCATCGAACTGCACAATCCTTCTCTTTCTTTAAAAACGGACATGGAATTGGGTAAGCTTACACACGCAATCGTACTGTTTACTTTACTATTCATAATTTAACTAAAGAATGATTCATATGACCACCTATCAATATCTCCCCCAAAAGATATTGAGATTGAGATAACACTGTACGGCTCATTTGTACTACTATTGCAAAAACAAATTGCTTTTAGAATTTTTCGATTACTGTGTGATGACTAAATTTAGCAGAGACCTGGGGCCTTGGCCAAACTGCTGTTTGTTCATCCCACCAGGCTAACCAGGGGAAATTAAATCTTAATCAACCAACTATCTTAATGAGAATTCGATTTGAACTTGAGAAATTTGACAAACAATCTATAGCTCTTTGGGGTGAAAAATGAGGTGTGGAGATTGACCCGGGGCTTACAAGAAGAACAGAGATGGCAATGAGAAAGAGGAATAAAAGAAAACTGTGAATGAATAGTCTAGGGCCCAATGAGAGAATGGTCCTAACAGTAAATGAAAGATAGGACGAGTTGAGTATTTACATTAATACCAAACTAATGACAAAGAGATAACAAAATATGAGGGAAATTATTACCATGACTATGTACAGTTGTGTTTTATACAGTATAAAACACATATATTGCATGGCTCTGGCCAATCTGAACCAACATTATGTTGGTTAGACACATTAAAAGTGTAGTAATGTTGAAAACAGTGAAGTGCTGATATTTAGGTTTGTGGCAGTGCAACACTGCCCACAGAGGTCAAGTCTATGCATTGCATCAATGCATCAACTGTCCTCAAGTACTCATTTTGCACCCTGGGAGAACTGTAGAATCTCTTCAACCACTAGTCTCATAGCCACTCCTTTCGGAACCAGAACACACTGCACAAATTAAAGTAAAGTTACTTGTCTTGTTATCTCCTTTGGGAATGAACGATTTATGCAACATACTTGTGTAACGACCCTCCCACTCTGTCTGCCAAATTCTTTCTCTTTGCTCTTGTCGGTGGGCGGAGCCGGGAGGGTCGTCAGCGAAATGGGACACACCTGGGCCCAGGTCCCAGGGATAAATACACCTTTCCCCCATACATTGAGGAGACTCTCTTCATGCAGACACACTGTTATTTTTGGTTGTGGCATTCGAGGCTTCTTTATGTTCATTTGTTTTGGCATCTCTCAACACCCCTCATTATCACCATCTGTGCACGCATCCACTCACACTACTGACTACACATTCCATTATTACTTGGATATAGTTTACTTTATTTAATGAAAATGTTTGTCTCCCTCTTTGTTACGGGCTACGAGCCGGTGTGTAACAAGTGGGGGCTCGTCCGGGATCATAAGGTTGGATGCTAGACATTTTGGCGTATAGTATTTTGTTGCATTATGATGGGTTAATGTTAATTGGGATGCACTTTGGTTGATATTCACTGCCTAGTCTTATAAGTGTTGGTTATAAGTGTTGTCCGATGATGTTATCAAACAGGCTTGGAAAGTATGTAAGTAGGACTAATACTTGTGTCGTTAGGCTAACTGGTATGAGTATTTTGTTTGGGAGAAAACATGAAGTCAGTGTTTGATTAACACTATAGGTGCTATGTTTGCATCTCTTGTTAAAACTTTCTTTGATTTGCGCTGTTTGGTGCCCAGGGTTGGTTGCCTTTGTTTGGTAAACTTGCCACTGCGGTGGTTAGTTGGTTGTATGCTGCGTTAGAGAGTAACATTGGTTAGTTTCCAGGCCCCTGCCCAGGCTGGAAGCTCTTGCTCTACTCGCGGTTGGGACATCGGTCCGAGGAGGTCAGTTCAATCACCTGTGTACCTCAGTGGGAGATTCGGGTAGGGTAGTGCTATTTGCGACCCGAAGCTATAGCCTGTCTTTTCCCCTGTTAGGCCTAGCGACATGTTCCACTTTGGAATACGTTGGGCACCGCAAATCTGCACTAAGACTAGGGTTGCGTTATTGTAGGATTTGGAGAAGCTCCTGATATATCTCATCTCTCTCCTGTGGTGCCCAGTTTGATTGGTGCTTCTCTTGTTGTGGTTCGGTCTGGTGTGCTCAGCAGAGGGGCAGAGCAACATTTTTTTTTTGCAGTTACTTGTGACTATGGCGTCTAATGTAGACGAGTTCATTCGCGCTCCATCAGAGGAACTGTTAGAATTATGTACTAAAGAACAGCTGTTGAATATCGCTGAACACTACTAGGTTGAAATGAGTGAAATACGTCAAAAAATGATGTTAGGTTGATATTGAAGGCCAAGCTGATGGAGATTGGCATACTCGTAGGTATCACTGGGGCAGACTCTGCTGAGGAATCGCCACCCCCCTAAGCCGTCTTCCCATTTCGCTACATTGTCCGTTCCATCTGTTAGCCCTAGTAGTCTTTTTTATCAGCTGTTACAGCTAGAGCATGATCGTGTTAAGCATGGAAAGGAATTGGAACTTAAACAGGATTTGGAGCATGCTGATTGTGTTAAGCATGAAAAGGAATTTAAACAGGATTTGGAGCATGCTAAAATCAAGCTGCAACAAGAGCAGCTAGAATTGGTTAGAGAAGGAAAGCTCTCGGGGGAGAGTTTGCTTAGGGAAGGTGACCCTGATTTAGCTAGGGGTCGCTCGTCTCTCGGTCGTGCCCCGGACACATGATATTGTTGGAAACTTACAGCTGTTGACAAAATTTAATGAGAAGGACCCTAAGACTTATTTTCGTTGTTTGAGTCTGTTGCTGGCGCTAGGAGTTGGCCTAATTCTGATCTCACTTTAATGTTGCAGTGTGTGTTGACTGGTAAAGCGCAGGAAGCATATTCAGCTCTTGGTGTAGCCGACAGTCTCAGCTATGCTAAGGTTAAAATGGCTGTGCTACAGATTTACGAATTGGTTCCTGAGGCTTACCGCCAATGATTTAGAACTTTAAAAAGGGCTGATAAACAGACTCATATTGAGTTTGTGCGAGAGTTATCTTCACAGATTAATCGCTGGTGTTCTGCCTCTGCGGTTACGACTTTCCAGGGGCTGTGTGATCTGATTATGCTAGAGCAATTTAAGGACACAATCCCTGATCGAATAGCCATGTATATTAGCGAACGAAAAGTGAAGGCTGTCTTTGAAGCTGCGGTTTTGGCGGATGAGTTTTGACTCACAAAAGTGGCTTTGCAGAACCCAGTAGATGTGGCCAGGGCAATAAATTGCAATGTCTGTACTGTGAGACGCCTAAGACAGCGCTACAGGGAGACAGGATGGACAGCTGATCATCCTCGCAGTGGCAGACCACGTGTAACAACACCTGCACAGGATCGGTACATCCGAACATCACACCTGCAGTACAGGTACAGGATGGCAACAATAACTGCCCGAGTTACACCAGGAACGCACAATCTCCCCATCAGTGCTCAGACTGTCTGCAATAGACTGAGAGAGGCTGGACTGAGGGCTTGTATGCCTGCTGTAAGGCAGGTCCTCACCAGACTTCACCGGCAACAACGTAGTCTATGGGCACAAACCCACCACCGCTGGACCAGACAGGACTGGCAAAAAGTGCTCTATACTGACGAGTCGCGGTTTTGTCTCACCAGGGGTGATGGTCGGATTCTCGTTAATCGTCGAAGGAATGAGCGTTACACCGAGGCCTGTACTCTGGAGTGGGATCGATATGGAGGTGGAGGGTCTGTCATGGTCTGGGGCGGTGTGTCACAGCATCATCGGACTGAGCTTGTTGTCATTGCAGGCAATCTCAACGCTGTGTGTTGCAGGCAATCTCAACGCTGTGTGTTACAGGGAAGACATCCTCCTCCCTCATGTGGTCCTCTTCCTGCAGGCTCATCCTGACATGACCCTCAAGCATGGCAATGCCATCAGCCATTCTGCTCGTTCTGTGCATGATTTCCTGCAAGACAAGAATGTCAGTGTTCTACCTTGGCCAGCGAAGAGCCCGGATCTCAATGCCATTGAGCACGTCTGGGACCTGTTGGATCGGAGGGTGAGGGCTAGGGCCATTACCCCCAGAAATGTCCGGGAACTTGCAGGTGCCTTGGTGGAAGAGTGGGGTAATATCTCACAGCAAGAACTGTCAAATCTGGTGCAGTCCACGAGGAGGAGATGCACTGCAGTACTTAATGCAGCTGGTGGCCACACCAGACACTAACTGGTACTTTTGATTTTGACCCCCCCTTTGTTCAGGGACACATTATTCCATTTCTGTTAGTCACATGTCTGTGGAACTTGTTCAGTTTATGTCTCAGTTGTTGAATCTTGTTATGTTCTGAAAATAAACCTCTCAGTGAGAGGACGTTTCTTTTTTTGCTGAGTTTAGTTGACTTTATATAATAAAAATATATCTCCACGTTGTCTCCCTTTTTGTTACAGGCTACGAGCCAGTTCGTAACACTTGCTAAGTTGCTATACTCCAAAACAGCTGTCATGACACTCTCATGGTATAGAATCATTTTGAAATCATCGATATATTTTCTCTGTTGTGTATGTATTTTAATGACTTTGGAAGTTAGAGTGGACTTCATGAAGTTATAAATTGGTTTGAGTTTATATACTTTATGGAGGTGGAAAGTACCTAGTCGAATGATGTCTTTGATGTTCCTATGTTCAGCATCAAAGAAAGTCATCTCACTGAAACTTGAATCCACTGTCTGCCTGGAGCCTGAACAAAGACACAATGACAGTGAGTTCCACTACAAACACACTTTGACGACCAGTTACCCAAGCATAAACACAAACATGAAAGAATGTCGCCGAAAAGGATAGCTGCCGTTTCTGCTATAGTGCGTGTTTTTTTTGCATAATTTTTGTACATAATGTTTCTGCCATCGTTTCCTATGACCCAAAACCGCTTCTGGACAGCTGTCACTAACCTCGATTTGAATGAAGATTTCTTCTCGAGTCGGCGACGCAGGAAATACTGCACACCCCGGACCAGGGACTAAACATCGAGACTCGGAAAAGGAAAAGGCGGCGTAAGAGAGGCCAGCATGTGGGCACCCTATCGAAACTATGTTGGCGTATAAATAATCTACCTCTATCCTCCGTTCTATTGGCGAACATACAGTACAATCACTGGAGAACAAATTGGACAAGCTCTGTTTTAAACTATTCTATCAATGGGACCTGAACTGTAATATCCTATGTTTCTCTGATTCGTGGCTGAACAAGGACATGGATAATACACATCTAGCTAGTTTTTCTATGCATCGTCAAGACCGTACAGCAGCGTCGGGTAAGGTTAGGAGGGGAGGGGTATGTCTTTCAGCTGGTGCTCGATATCTAATAAGGAAGTCTCAAGGTTCTGCTCGCATGAGTTAGATTCCGTCATGATTAGCTGTAGACCATAATATACTGGACAAAAATATAAATGCCCAAAAAAAATAGATTTTAGTGAGTTACAGTTCATATAAGGAAATCAGTCAATTGAAATAAATTCATTAGGCCCTAATCTTTGGATTTCACATGACTGGGAATGCAGATATGCATCTATTGGTCACAGATACCTTTTTTTTAAATGTAGGGGCGTGGATCAGAAAACCAGTCAGTATCTGATGTGACCACCCCACATCTCCTTCGCAAAGAGTGGATCAGGCTGTTGATTGTGGGCTGTGGAATGTTGTCCCACTCCTCTTCAATGGCTGTACGAAGTTGTTGGATATCGGTGGAAACTGGAATACGCTGTCATAAACGTTGGTCCAGAACATCCCAAACATGCTCAATGGGGGACATGTTTGGTGAGTATGCAGGCCATGGAGGAACTGGGACATTTTTAGCATCCAGAAATTGTGTATAGATCCTTGCGACATGGGGCCGTGCATTATCATGCTGAAACATGAGGTGATGGCGGCAGATGACAGGCACGACAATGGGCCTCAGGATCTCATCACTGTATCTCTGTGAATTCAAATTGCCATAGATAAAATGCAATTGTATTCGTTGTCTGTAGCTTATGCCTGCCCATACCATAACCCCACCTCCACCATGTGGCACTCTGTTCACAACGTTGACATCAGCAAACCGCTCGCCCACATGACATCATACACGTGGTCTGCCAGTTGGACATACTGCCAAATTCTTTTAAATTATGTTGAAGGCAGCTTATGGTAGAGAAATGAACATTAAATTATCTGGCAACAGCTCTGGTGGACATTCCTGCAGTCAACATGCCAATTGCATGCTACCTCAACTTGAGACATCTGTGACATTGTGTTGTGTGACAAAACTGCACATTTTAGTGGTCTTTTATTGTCCCCAGCTCAAAGTGCACCTGTGTAATGATCATGCTGTTTAATCAGCTTCTTGATATGCCACACATGTCAGGTGGATTATCTTAGCGAAGGAGAAATGCTCACTAACAGGGGTGTAAACAAATGTGTGCACAAGATTTGAGAAATAATCTTTTTGTGCAGTATGGACAATTTCTGGGATATTTTATTTTAGCTCAAACATGGGACCAACACTTTACATGTTGCCTTTATATTTTTGTTCAGTGTATTTAACAAGAGAGTTTTCATCTATATTATATATCTATTTATCACCACAAATCGATGCTGGCACTAAGACCGCACTGAACAAACTGTATAGGACATAAGCAAACAATAAAATGCTCATCCATAGGAGGGGCTCCTAGTGGCCGGTGATTTTAATGCATGGAAACTGAAATTGGTTTTACCTCATTTCTGCAAGTATGTCACATGTGCAACTAGAGGAGACTAAACTCTAGATCACATTTACTCCACACACACAAACGATTACAAAGCTCTTTCGCCCTCCATTTGGCAAATCTGACCGTAACTCTATCCTCCCACTACGACCTCCGACAAGCCATCAAACAGGCAAAGCAAAAATACAGGACTAAAAACGAATCCTACTACCCCGGCTCTGATGCTCCTCGGATGTGGCAGGGCTTGCAAACTATCACGGATTACAAAGGGAAACCCAGTTGTGAGCCTACCAGACGAGCTAAATGCCTTGTATGGCAGCTTTGAGGCAAGCATGATATAAGAGCAACAACTGTTCCGGACAACTATGTGATCACGTTCTCTGAAGCCGATGTGAGTAAGACCTTTTAAACAGGTCAACATTCACAAGAACAGACGGATTACCTGGACGCATAGTCAGAGCATGCACTGACCAATGACAAGTGTCTTCACTGACATTTTTCAACCTTTCCCTGGCCCAGTCTGTTATACCTACGTGTTTTAAGCAGACCACCATAGTCCCTGTGCCCAAGAACACCAAGGTAATCTGTCTAAATGACAATAGCCCTGTAGCACTCACATCTGTAGCCATGAAACACTTTGAAAGGCTGGTCATGTCTCACATCAACACCATCATCCCAGATACCCTGGACCCACTCCAATTCACACACCGCCCCGAACAGATCCACAGATAAGGCAATTTGTATTGGACTCCACACTGCCCTCTCCCACCTGGACAAGAGGAACACATATGTGAGAATGTTGTTCATTGACTACAGCTCAGCATTCAACACCATAGTACCATCCAAGCTCATCACTAACCTAAGGACCCTGGGACTGAACATCTCCCTCTGCAACTGGATCCTGGACTTCCTGACGGGCCGCCTCCAGGGGATGAGGGTAGGCAACAACATATCAGCCACGCTGACCCTCAACACAGGGGCCCCTCAGGGTTGCGTGCTTAGTCCCTTCCTGTACTCCCTGTTGCCCCCCACGACTCCATCAACATCAAGTTTGCTGACGACACGGCGGTGGTAGCCCTGATCACCGACGATGATGAGACAGCCTGTAGGGAGGAGGTGGTGCCAGGACAACAACCTCTCCCTCAACGTCAGCAAGACAAATGAGCTGATCGTGGACTACAGGAAACAGAGGGCAAAGCACGGCCCATTCACATTGACAGGGCTGTAGTGGAGCGGGTCGAGAGCTTCAAGTTCCTCGGTGTCCACATCACTAAGGATCTATCATGGTCCACACACACCAACACAATCGTGAAGAGGGCATGACAATGCCTCTTCCCCCTCAGGAGGCTGAAAGTAATTGGCATTGGGTCCTCAGATCCTCAAAACATTCTACAGCTGCACCATTGAGAGCATCTTGTCTGGCTGCATCACCGCTTGGTATGTCAACAGCTTGGCATCTGACCTCAAGGCCCTATGGAGGGTAATGCGTACATCACTGGAGCCGAGCTCCCTGCCACCCAGGACCTGTATACTAGGCAGTGTCAGAGGAAGGCCTTAAAAATGGTCAAAGTCTCCAGCCACCCAAGTCATATACGGTTCTCTCTGCTACTGCACGGCAAGCAGTAACGATGCACCAAGTCTTGAACCAACAAGACCTTGAGCAGCTTCTACCCCTAAGCCATAAGACTGCTAAATAGTTAGCTAAATAGTTAACCAAATAGCTAACCGGACTATGTGCATTGACCCTTTCTGCACTAACTCTTGACTCATCACATACCCTGCTGCCACTGTTTATTATCTATCCTGTTGCCTTGTCACTTTATTCATAGTTCTATGTACATATCTACCTCAATTACCATGTACCCCTGCACATCGACCCGGTACTAGTACCCTGTGTCTATATAGCCAAGTTATCGTTACTCATTGGGTATTTATTATTACTTTTATTATGACGTGTTATGACTTTTCTCTATTTTCTCTCTCTCTGCATTGTTGGGAAGGGCCCATAAGTAAGGATTTCACTGTTAGTCTACACCTGTTGTTTATGAAGCATGTGCCTAATAAAATGTGATTTGATTTGAAACACACAAACACACACTTCCATTCTCCAACTAACAGTATTCGTGTTGAAGACAGAAGATTCGTTCAGGACCGGTGGCAGTGGTCGCATAATCTCAAGTTTAGATACGTACTTTTTGAAGTAAGGGACCTTTGACCATGGGTATATTTCCTTGAAGGATATGTATTGGTTGAGATTGAAGAGGGACAACAGCTGATTGGCTCCATCCACCTCCCCTGTGCTGGGGAATAGAAGGAACATTTAAATAATTTACAATGCTGGCATGTTATTTCAAAGAATTACCAATCTAGAGGCTAATAACAGAAATTGCCATTGTCTAAACAAGTTTTACATAGATATTTAATCAGATTATAAAATAAAATAGCATGCAGTTGATCCCTGTGTGAACTAACCGTGATGCCACTCCAATCTGGATCCCCTGGTCATGTAGAGAAGTGAGTACGTCCATTGTTTCTTGGTACAGTTAGATTTTCTCTCCTTGCATCCAACACCACTCCCCTGTAGGGAAAGTTGTGATATTATTAGAAATCTGCAAAGACATGGCTGAAATGTAATTTGTGTAAGAATTGGAGAGGATTTAGAGAAGAACATAGCCTAAAGCCATCACTAGCTTGCAACTCATCAATCAATTTCACGATTTTTGATCAGGAAACTCACACATTGCCTTTGAAGTGGTGGGTCCACATGGGTATCTACCCAGAAGGGCCAAAGAGTATAATCTGAGAGATGGAGGATGACAGGTACAGAAACAGACCGAAACACATGACAGTTAGCTAGACACTACTTTAGCTGTGACAGTCTTCTTTTCCTGCTCTGGTTTTAGCTAGGTATGATATTTGTCAGTGTTCTTTCTCTTTAACTTTATTGAACATAGCTAGTTAGCTACGTGGCTATCTAATGTTAGCTAGCTAGCTACAGTTAGATATACAGTGTATCTAGTTAGCTAGCTTTTCAATTTACCCAGGACAAAACAACAAACTTTTAGACATAGCTAGCTATTTCCTGAGTTAAGAAGTTACATTTTCAATTATATATTAATGAAATGCTAATAACAATCCCCAGATTGAATCATCAAAATTGTAGGACTAGCTAGCTTACACTGTCAATTTCCAATGTGGTTGTTGTGGTCTTCTCAAATCAATTAATCACAGAAGCTTTCCCCTTGTAACATGTTGTCCTTTCTGGTGAGGGATCAAAGGCACTTGAGCAGCACACTTGAGTTTGTTGCCAGCTGCATTAGAGTTGCTGATGCTACATTTGATCAAAATAAATTAAAGGACCTTGTGTGTTCCACTACCAGAGCTGGAACTGGTAGAAGACCTACCCATCAGAGATATTTAAGGAAGATAAGAACCACCTATTTAGCCATTTAATTATTACTGAGGAACTGGTTTAGAACAGCGTGTAAAATTCAAATCGTGTTACATTTGACACCGCATCTACCACATATGCATGTGTAATTGCAGGCACTGACTGAATGTGTTTCTGTGTTCCATCATGTGTCCATGACAAGGTAAAAATCTGTCGTTCTGCCACTGAGCAAGGCAGTTAACCCACTGTTCCCCGGGCACCGAAGACGTGGATGTCGATTTATGGCAGCCCCCAGCACCTCTCTGATTCAGAGGGGTTGGGTTAAATTTCGGAAGACACATTTCAGTTGAAGGCATTCCGTTTTACAACTGACTAGGTATCCCCCGTTCCCTTTAATCATTCTCCATGTGCTGTAGCTGAATAAATAGGTCGTCCTTAATGATGTTTAACCTGTTTTAATCTCAACAGGTTGGAAGAGAGATTCTGCAATAGCCAAGGAAGAGACATATCTAAATTACAGTTTGTTTGTATTTCCTCTGATTCACACAATAGATTTTCAAAACAAACAATATAAAATCAAAATGGGTGCTCTTTAAAAGAATGACTGGAAATGTACATATTCAACATTTAAACCCATCTGTTCTGGTGTTCTTCTTCATTTGATCACATTGTGCAAAACAAAGCAGTAAAAAACTTGAATAGGTGGTTAACACTTAACTAGATGCTGGAGCTACCGAAGACATTACATCAATCATTTCTTAGTTACATGTAAATCAATTATCATGGTGGTTCTCCTCCCTCTCAGATATATTTGTTCCTCTCTGTTGCTACATTTTCATTATTTTCAGATTTGTGATTGAGAAGAAGTACTCATGATTTCTAAATGAACAAGATCACTGTTTATTAAGGGATTCTATTATTTGACCATTTGAAATATACATTAAAATTGTTGACCAGATGCCACCTACTCGGTTTGCAGAAATGCTTAACTAAAGCCATGGATAAAACAGAACTGAAAGGTGTTGTGTTCGCTATAGCCTATCTCAAAGCAGTTTTTTAAAAACTTGCAGTGAGCTCTAAGGTATTGGGACAGTGACACATTTGTGGTTGTTTTGGCTCTGTACTCCAGCACTTTGGATTTGAAATTATACAATGACTATGAGGTTAAAGTGCAGACTGTCAGCTTTAATTTGTGGGTATTTCCATCACTTTTGGGTGATCCATTTAGAAATTACAGCGCTTTTTGTACATAGTCGCCCCCATTTTAGGGGACCAAAAGTATTGGGACAAATTCACTTATACGTATGTGTATTATTAAAAGTAGTCCAAAGTTTCGTTTTTGGTCCCATATTCCTACCATGCAATGATTACATCAAGCTTGTGACTTTACAAACTTGTTGAATGCATTTGCTGTTTGTTTTGGTTGTCTTTCAGATTATTTTGTGCCCAATAGAAATGGTAGCATCCACATTAATGTAGAAGTGTTTAAAAACATATTCTATTCTTATTTACAATAAAAATGACTCCAAAATGGCACAATACATTATTTACCATTTATTTCTATTGGGCACAAAATCGTTTTAAACACAACCAAAATAAACAGCAAATGCAGTTTTAAACTGTAGACACAGTGCATAAAAGTCTATTTGTAATGGTTTTTAATGTCTCTTGGCCCATCCTGTGCTTGCTTGGTAGCATTTTACAGGGGAAGCCATTACAGCTTTGTGAAGCGATCATCATCTGTGAATCCTCTGTTGTAGATGCCGTCCAGGACGTTGTCATTTTCCACTCCTTTCATCTGCCTGTCCTCTTCATCCTGTCCATCCTCCATCATCCCTTTCTCTTTCCTAGGTTAGAATGAGCCATAGTTCAATAACAAATCACAGCATTATCAACAGAGAGACAGAAGTATTGTCAAAGGGTGGACTCACCGTCTCTTTTGAAGCAGAGAGGATACGAGCAGGGCGATGATTCCAGCAAACACAGCCCCTATGACCACTCCAAACACGATGAGCCAGGGAGGGGTGTCAGGGTTGACTGGCGCTGCTAGTGTGGGGTGGATGCCCAGAAACTCCAGGGTCCTATCTGTCAGGAGGAAGGCGTTGTTGATGCGATGCCTTGACATGCTGTTGGACATAGAATGGGTTACTTTAGGTCCAATTGGTAAATCTCATCTTTTACAGGTCTCTGAATCTGTGTAAATACCACTTGCCTTGTGGTTCAGATTGTAAGCATAATATCTATTTTCTGTTTTATCCATCAGATACTCAGGTGGCTGTTTACGTTCACCTTTTTACTTCAGAGTTCAGTTCATCTACAGGTGTATACCAGGATATTTTCCTTTTAAAGTAGACCAAGAAATTACCTCACAGCTTTCTCCACATCTGCATTAGGAATAAGCATGGTGGAGTTTTCAGGTGACGTCACCACAAACCAGAAGGACACCCTCAGAGTCTGATTACACATGATAATGTTGTCGACACTGGAAAAGTCCCACAAACATCATAATGCCATAAATGCCATGTTGTCAGCATTACACCAACACACCAGGAATACATTTTTATTGACTTGAACAGAAGTCATAAAATATGCACACAGTAATGCTGGAAATTAATCTTTGCAGGAAGTGAAATAACATTATGCTGTACTACACCGTGTTTTGATTTCAGTTTAAATATATGGCACAAGTTTTTAGGGAACTGTAGATTTTCTTACTTGTACGTTTCTGTTTTGTAGTACCTCCTCATGGCAAAGGCCATAGTTGCTCGGAAAAGGAACATTTCATTCTCATTCCATTCATACTGCAGACAAAAAAAGGACATTTCATCACCCAGCACAATGTAGTTCTAAATGTTGTATTTAAAACTTTTCATAAAGGACCAATGATGTGAGAGAACACTTGTAAGCATAGTACGTACAGCCTGATTTCCCAAAGCAGTTTTGATGCTGATTCGCACTTTGTAGCCATTTGATGCATCTACAGACAGAATAAGACTTATCTTGATGAGTGATTCTCACCCCCGTCTTAAACACATTTGAATAATCTTTGGATTCACCATGAAACATTGAGCGTACAAGAACACACTTTTTTTTAGAGGACACAAACATGTGGGCTTGAATCACATGGGTTGATAGATAAAAATAGTCAAACAAAAAAAAGAAACAGGACAATGAAACCAACAGTAAATAGGACATCCCTCACAAAGTGTTCTTCAAACCGTCCTGATAAAGAACCATCTGTACAACCATACAGTATTTACTTTGTGTCCACTCAAACATTCACTGTTGAACTAGAAACCTCTATGTAGTACATGACAATGCATAAACAACTGAACAACATCAAAGACCATTTAAATCATGAAAATACTCATTATAACCATACTCATTCACGTGAACTTCTTCCTCAAGAAAACTCTGATCAGCTGACAAGTATTGCACAGTCTCTCTCTCCCTACATTAAACTATAGATATTTGGCGAACTAGCTAAAAGAAACATGGGACACAATAAGAAGTTGTAAACATAACATTTTGTAACACTAATATAAACTAAAGAATGACAACCAACCAAACACAAAACCAATAAAACAAGTAGAAATTGTGAGGACATAAGCGTCTTCTTTAGATCAATCTGAGTAACTTACTAGGCTGGCAGAGGGTTTGTGCTAGGGCTGGTGCCCCCGCCAGGTAGAGCAGAACCAGGATCCTCACCAACATCCTCTATGGATAAGAACACAACTAAGACAGAATCTCCTGTGCTGCTGGCTCAGTCAAAGTCCCAGTGGTCAGACATTAATGAGAAGAACAAAGTCAACGATGGAACTGGATCAAACAGGGGGTGGCCACTATGGTTTAATGGTTAAACGATGACACAGCTGCAAGCTACAACTCTCCCTGTCCAACTTTTTAAAAAGCGAACAGCCCTATAATAGTCATCCCCAGCAGTACAGTTAGCTTGCCCAGAGAGAAGAATAATACAGCTACAGTAATGTGTGGGCAGCTGTGTGGGCAGCAGTGAAAGCACTAGCTAATGTTTGTCCAAGCCTCAGAGAAGTGGAAGAGGTTTGATAGAGTGAGAGGGAGGCAGATGTCTAGAATATAAACACACAGACTCAGTTCCAGTAGCAACCCCTTCCTATCATTTCCTTCTATTTTTTTTAATTTGTGTCCATGTTGGGGTGTAAGGGGTATTTGACCAGACACAGGAATATATTTGACATTAATTAATGAAACAATATATCCTAGTTAACAAACCACGAGTAGGAAGTTTGTAGAAACTATGAACATATTTGTACTACGTTTTCTAACCAGTGGAGCTAACACCTTCAGACTTACTCTCCACCACAGATCACAAAGAGGTCAAGAAAGATAGCGCCTCTCTTCTGGGTGTTAATAGTTAATAACTTTCATAGTGTCCTTGTATGTCCCAAATTGCATTCTATTCCCTACATAGTGCACTACTTTTGATAAGAGCCCTATAGGGCATAGTGTACCATTTGGGAAATCCCCTCAGTATCTGTCTTAGGAATTCTTCTACAGTGCCATGAAGGTAAACCTAGTGTAACATGACACTTTTACGATTCAGGCAATGTGTCATGATTAACCATCCACACTTCCCTGGATACATTACCTATAAATGTACATTTTTCACCAGTGAAGGTTTTTGTCAACACCATTTTTAGTTCAATAATTGATTGTTCATGAGAAACATGGGTTTACACATTACACTTGGTCTGCCTGTTGAGGATCTACTGATTGCCGGCTACAAACAACAAATTAGCTTCAAACTGGGGTACTGCAGGGGGCCTGCAATTTATTTATTTCGTTAAATATTTTGTGGGATTTTTTTGTAAAAAATAATTATTTTATGAACATCGCTAGCTGCAACAGAATATTATTGTGGATACCGTTTTTATGTCTCTGCGTCCAGTATGAAGGAAGTTAAAGATAGTTTCATGAGCCAGTGCTAACTAGCGTCTACAGAAGTCTAAACTAGAAGTCTACAGGAACAGTAAGAAGCATGCTTGTGTCTTGAAGTCGTCTAGGCTAGCTAGTTTCTTTCGCCAATTAGCTTCCGTCGGCTGGTGTGTAACTGTGACAAAGTTTTATCTCTGGTGCTAATTAGAGACTGTCAATAAATTACGCAATGTAAATGCAACAATATTTTCATGGTGGACATCTTTTAGTAGAATCATGAAATGCTTTAATTATTTTTACATTAATTTCTATATATCTCATGACTAAGCAATTAGCCTACTAAAATGTTCATCTGACTCCATAAAGATAATTAAAATACACAAGCAAGCAATAGGCAATGAGTTGACATTGACTAGCAAGAATTGATCTGAGAATTGTCTATATCAAAGGCAGATATTTAATTAATATTGTACAATGAATGAATTCACATACAAGGCATAAAGCTTAAGTTACAAGCATTAACAAGCATTACAAGGCATTATTCAAAGCATATAGAGTCTAAAGTTAACTTACAAGACAACGCATGAACAAAGAGATGCCTAGGAAATGAGAATTGATCATACAACCTTCCTCCATGGATGGGATACAGGATAAGAGAGACAACAAAGGCATTTAATTCAATTTCTAACATCTGAAGGTGTAACTCTTCAACCCAAAACCAACCACCATTGACCAATCACACGATAACAAGTTTACAGAGTAACCAGGCCCAATCTCCACAGGGTGTAAGAACATCTAAATGCTTGTGTGGGGGAAGAGACCCGTGTAAATAAGACAGAATTCCTGAGATGAACTTAAAACCCCTTTGCATAGAGTAATTTAGAGTTCACCTTGTACAAATACAAGTTACCACAGAGATCATATACAGTACCAGTCAGAAGTTTGAACACACCTACTCATTCAAGGGTTTTTCTTTATTTTTACTATTTTCTACATTGTAGAATAATAGTTAAGACATCAAAACTATGAAATAACACATATGGAATCATGTAGTAACCAAAAAAGTGTTAAACATATCAAAATATATTATATATTTGAGATTCTTAGTAGCCACCCTTTGCCTTGATGACAGCTTTGCACACTCTTGGCATTCTCTCAACCAGCTTCACCTGGAATGCTTTTCCAACAATCTTGAAGGAATTTATACATATGCTGAGCACTTGTTGGCTGCTTTTCCTTCACTCTGCAGTCCAACTCATCCCAAATCATCTCAATTGGGTTGAGGTCGGTTGATTGTGGAGGCCAAGTCATCTGATGCCACACTCCACTCTCCTTCTTGGTCAAATAGCCCTTACACAGCCTGGAGATGTGTTGGGTCATTGTCCTGTTGAAAAACAAATGATAGTCCCACTAAGTGATTTGGCCATGAAGGCCTGATTGACACAGTCTCCTCTGAACAGTTGATGTTGAGATGTGTCTGTTACTTGAACTCTGTGAAGCATATATTTGGGCTGCAATTTCTGAGGCTGGTAACTCTGATGAACTTGTCCTCTGCAGCAGAGGTAACTCTGGGTCTTTCTTTCCTGTGGTGGTCCTCATGAGAGCCAGTTTCATCATAGCCCTTGATGGTTTTTGCAGCTGCACTTGAAGAAACTTTCAAAGTTCTTGAAATGTTCCCAAATTGACTGACCTTAATTTTTAAATTTTTTAATTTAAGCTTTATTTAACTAGGCAAGTCAGTTAAGAAAAAAATATTATTTACAATGACGGCCTAGGAACAGTGGCTTAACTGCCTTGTTTAGGGGCAGAATGACTTATTTTTACCTTGTCAGCTCGGGATTCGATCTAGCAATCTTTCGCTTACTGGCCCAACGCTCTAACCACGAGGCGTCCTGCCGCCCCTTAATGTCTTAAAGTAATGTAGAAAATAGAAAAATAACGAAAAACCCTGGAATGAGTCGGTGTGTCCAAACTTTTGACTGGTACTGTACACATAGAACGTTTCTGAGTCCTGTTTAGGGGACAAGTTTCAGATATATACCAGACATGGATACTAGCATTATTCTATCACACATTCAATAGTCAGTCCTCTGGATACTGTAACAGAGAAACATTTTGGGCCCTCGGAGGGGGAAGAGCTGACTAGGCCTTAGGGATTGTCCTTTGTGCTTTTGTTGTGTTCTTGGACTATTTGCCATGCAGCTTCAGGTGACAGAAAACGCATAAATTAGGGCCTAACCTACAAATCCCCCCTGGACCTACGCTGTACATGGACAGCCTGTGTCCAACTCAGAAAGAAATGGCCCGCACCACATGCCTGTTCCTTCTTGAGTCTTCAGTCCAATTTATGGAACCCAACTTCTAGTCTTGGGCCCATGACATCAGAAGTGTCATCCGCGGGATCGTTGACAATGCACTTTAGACATGCAACTGTCCCTAGGTACATACCAAGCTCAATAAAACGTCATTCTTTGTTAACGGCAGAAAGATTACAACAGTTCAATCAGTTCTCAACATTTGATGAAGCATTATTACAGTCAAGAGTTACTAGTCAATGTTTGGCTTTGTGTGTTGGTCAGATTGGTTGGCTTGGTCAAATGTATTCTCAAAGTTTATTAAGTATGAATCAGATGGATATAAAATTGAAGGAATGGCCATTAAATGCATAATTAAAGTAGCACTATCACAAGTGTTAAATTGTACCTTCTTTTTTGAAAAACAGAAAGTTCAATTGAAAAAGCCTCCCGTCTGGGAGGAAGTTTGCCTTGAAAATATGAAAAACATATTTATGAAAACAAATCACCCCAAGATCAATTCTTGAGCTTATATTATTAGAAACAGAACATAATAGTAACACTTCATGTTAAGCCACAATGCAAATACATTTTCTGTAAGACAATTGAATAACAACATTAAAGGTAGTGACACATATGCCTATGTGTAATAAGAATTAGCATAAATCAATATTAGCATTAAAAAATATATATTTGGTTGCTAAATGATTTCCATGTTCTCGGCTGACATGTCATATTCTCTGCCAATAGGTCATAAAAGCAATTGCAATTTCGAACTGGTTTCTAAACCAGCATAGTAAATGTGTTGAAATGCTTTTAGACCCAATCAGGAAGTAGAGATTTAACTGGATCTTTAAACATGGATTAAATGGAATGTGACTAGTCACTGTTCTGTCTCTGGAGACAGAGCTGTCATATTTAACTAAATGTATTTCAAACCTGACAAAATCACATTCAAAGATTAATTAAAAAACGATGCTATGTTTAGCAAGTCACCTTCAATCAGAAGAGGAAAATAAAACTTGGGAGTGAGATCCAAAACTCACCCAGTGCTTGTGCAATTCAAATATGAATAATTCAGTAGTTTGTAAACACAATCTGTGCCCCCCCCCCCCCTTGAACACACACACATCCATAGTTGGGTGTCATCAACAGGAAGATTTAACTTTATTTGCCGCATCAACATTAATCTGATCCTTTGCACAACCACATAAACCATTTTGTCTAGCATTGTGTGTGACAACAAAGTGAGAACAGTTACATTTAATGTGGCCACCTCACAAGGGTTGAAATTGTTTCGGGCAAAACCTAAAACAAGGCATGTTAGCTGTGTGTTAGTAAACTTGTCAGTGTAAATCTTGAGCAAAACGTTGGGTTATTCTCAATACAGGAGAGAAACATTCAACAAGTAAGACGTGGAGCATGTAACGATCATGGAACACATATCATAGACAAACGTAGGGCAATATGGGACAAAGTGGAGGCGTTGCCTTGGCCAAGGACTCCAATCAGAGTCAGTTCAAAAGTGGGATAATCATAATCTCTGATTAAAAACGCATTCAAATCTACTGCTTCATATTGAGAGCTGAGCTTGGTATGGAAAACCAGCAAGGCCAATGTGATTCTCTTTTATCTTACACATAAAAGGGGAGTCGAGCAGAAGCTAAGAAATTCATCCAAGGAATCAGCTTTCTATAGTGTCAGTGATTAGCTAAAATGCTAGAAAAAGTATCAACATCCATAGGTTGAATAATAAAAAGTTGAATTTTGGAATCGAATCAGTCGGACATGTCATATTTTCTGTGTAAGGGAAAATAGTAAATCATCATTATAACAAGAAAATAAATGTAAACATATGAAATGCCTATCAATACCTTAGACCATCCTGTGTAGCCTATCAATAAACAGCCCCCCAGCCATCCACATGCCATCCACTAGCAGAGGGATGAGGGAAAATTCATAACTCACCCACACATCTCCACATATCAGATGGATTTGGCCATATGCACAATACGCATAGGAATATAAATCACACTCAGAAATCTAACACAACTGATTACCACGCACAAGATTACAAGGGTTAAATATTACAAACATATGTTTGAGACTACGTTGTTGCAGCCTATCCGGCTTTGTTAGAATTACAGTTATTCCGAGCGTCTGAGCTCCAGGCAACTGCATTTTGAGTTTAAAACATTGGGATAGAGTCTGCACCGTTTCTCAAACAAGATAGGATATTTATCATAGGATATATATCATTTGATCTATGATTATCCGCTCACGCCACGCATTGAGAGAATATCTATACATTGTCATCGCTAAATCTGAAACCTGTCCTATGCGCAACCAAGACAACCGCAGCATAATAAACGCACATGTTTCCCTGAAACACTGCGGTCTGTCCAATGATCCCGTTGTTGGTTAAAACTTGCTATTCTTGTTAAAAAAACAATGAACGCTTCACGAATTAGAGTTTAAATTAATATAAAAAATGGCTGAGCTCTGTAACTCTGGTTAACTTGGCCTGTCTGGTTGCTGGAGAGAGGCACGGATGCGGCCACCACCAGGTAGGCTACAGAGACAGTTTCAGGTTGGATATTCGACGGGTATTCGCCTGTAGTTTTCCTTACGTCCACCAACAGCAGTTAGGGACCGTCAACATGGTGACAAATAACATTTTCTAATTTCAATAGAACCATTACTCCTAACACTTTCAAAACTGGTTGTAGCTAACCCGATGGTATAGACACACATTGCACACCCTTTAGTTTGTCCATTTTCATCTCACATGATTTAACATACATTTTTCCAAATGTAAAATGTCAATAGCTCCTTGGTCATGTGACCTGGTGACTTCAAACAAGGTTCAGAATGTCCACCCAGTGGCCCTACACATTGCACACCCTTTAGTTTGTCCATTTTCATCTCACACGTTTTTACATAAATTTTTCAAAATGTAAAATTTCAATAGCTCCTTGGTCATGTGACCTAATGTCCGCTGACTACCCTTCTATATTGCACACTCTTGTTTGTGTACTGTAAATCACGCGGTGTAACGTACATGTTTCATAGTTTCAAATTTGCAATAGCTCCTTGGTCATGTCAATTACACACCTAAGAAGCATGCAGTGGATATACACCCATATTGCATAACCTCTAGTGATGTATCTTCTATATTGTCGTACATTAATATTAGTTTGACAATTAGGGGGTTCAGTCCAGTGTTGTGTTTACCCTTTTCTTTAATATTTATCTACAATAATTGGTAGTTCTAAGTACTTATTTCCCTGTTTTTTTGTTTTTTTTTCCACAACAGGAGAGAGACAGATAATATCTCCTTTCGTCGTTAATATCAACCATAAAGGAAAAGGGCAAAGTACGAGAGTCATGCTATTAATTGTCCAAAGCAGGGATGGAGAGTGAGCTGGTGAGGTAGGCTGCAGTGGGTTTGCTGGTCAATACATATACTGAACATGTAACCACAGTAATGGTGGCCAGTAAATCAATGAATAAAAATGTAATATTGACAAATTAAACAGAAATTGTAGACCTTTAATATTTTCCAACATGTCAACAGACACTTAACTTCAATCAAGTATGAAACATTTCACAGTGTTAACTTTCTTTCTCTTTATCCCTGCTTGATGTACATTTCAGAGCCTCTTCAGTGTGGATGGGGTATATCATACATTTTCAACAACAAAGACTGCACTTCCAGTTTGTATTCTTTACTCTGTTGAACTCTTTTGTCTTCATTCCTAGGCACAGCACATGGAACCACCGTTGGCATGCAAAACATTATATCAAAACAAAGTGTAACACGTTATAAATAATATCAAATATCAATGCAGTATGATGAATGACGAATTAGCCATCCATTGTGTTATATCATAAATTGTCTTACATGCCGTCACTGTTGTCAAAAGATTATAAGCATGTTAAATAAAGTTACTAACCCAGTCAGTCTTTGGGCCACATCCAGGTTCTTTATCAGTGGCACACATGATGGCTGTCCCACACAACTACTTAAAAATAAAGAATATTCATTTACTTTGAATTAAATGTCATTACATACCAGACATTTTTAGTAAATCCTCAGCCATTTCTTTTTGCAGTTGCTCCATGTGTTTTTGAAGGTTCCATATCAATTTGGGAGGGGATGTTGGGGAAGTTCTGTTCAACTTCCTTGGCCATCTTCACCAAAAAATAAAATAGAGTTTTTGACCTAATTGTCACATAACAGCTAACCATTCATTATTGAAAATATAACTATCAAACCTGCATTACAAAGACCCCACAGCTGAAGGTGTTCTGCTGCATGGTGTGAGTTATTTCCCCTCCTTTCCACTTTATGTCCGCCCAGTCGTCTTTTCCATGGCAGGATCTTCTCATTTTGAAGTATTCTCTTTTTTATGTAAAAATAATGGAATTATGATTAGTTATAGGCAAATGAATACACAAGCCAAATTTGATTGCTGTTTTCCTTATCACTGTAATCTAGTAGTAATTTATTAGTAGAGGTATTTTCCTTTATGCCCCATTCTACACATTTACAGAACCATTTACAGCCCAATAATAAAAGTAGCATATAGGATCCAAACCTATCACAGAGTGAAGAAATGTAGAGTGTTTGTGTCAGGTTTTGGCCAGGACTGTTCAGGTTTTGTTCACTAGATGTCCCCCTTGCACCTTTTTTGTACCTTTTGTTTTTTCTTGCTCTAATTATTGTTTGCACCTGTAAGTCATTCCCTTGTTAGTATTTAAACCCTGTGTGTTCCTCAGTTCCTTGCTCAGTGTTTGTATGTTAGCACCCAGCCCCAGCCTTGTTGTGATCTTATATTTTCTCTTGTTGGATTTTCCAGAGGTTCTCTGGTTTTGTTCTCGTGTATTTTTGGATTAGTCTTTTGAGGTTTGTTTTTTCCCTTGCTGTTTTTACCACTTTGTGGATTTTCTTTGTATTTTGGAAGATATCTATTTTTATTAAACCACCATCTCTAGTACTGCTGTGTCTGCCTCATCTTCTGGGTTCTGCCAATTATTAGTGACTGTTTCTCGCACCGGGTCCTGACAGAAACACTGAGCCATTAATATGAACCCAGAGGCAGCCAGTACCCAGGACTTTTTTCCCATGCTGTCCCACCACGAGGGGACTGTCCAACGTCACGAAGCTGCTCTGGTTCACCAAGAGGCCTTACTGGCTGGACATTCTCAACTTCTGTCGGAGATGATGACTTCCATAAAGCAGATTTCTGATCAACTTTCTCCTGCAACCGCTTCTGCTCCAGTTCATCAGATTCAAGTGCCCGTGGCAGTTAACCCCCTGGCTGAACCTCGTCTGCCGCCTCCCCAACGGTTCTCAGGTGATCCGAGTGTTTGTAAGGGTTTTTTCACCCAATGTTCTCTCTCCTTCGAGCTGCAACCCTCGTCGTTTCCCACCGACCGGTCCAAGATAGCATATATCATCACCCTGCTGTCGGAAAAAGCCCTAGCCTGGGCTACTGCTGTGTGGGATGCCCAAAGTCCCTGCTGTGCCAGCTACTCTACCTTTGCTGAAGAATTCAAGCGAGTGTTTCAAGGTCCTATCAGCGGTCCTGACTCAGCCAAACAGCTCCTGACTCTCCGCCAAGGTCGGCGCAGCGTGATGGACTATGCCATCCAGTTCCACACGGTGGCAGCAGCGAGTGGCTGGAACGACGAGGCGCTCACAGTGTGCTTTTTGAAGGGTCTTTCCGACACCATCCAAGATGAACTGGCCACTCGGGAACCACCAGACAACCTCGAGTCCCTGATCAAGTTGGCTTCACGCATAGACCAGCGTCTGAGAGAGAGAGAGCTCAACCGTAGATCTCTCACCCTAGCTCCTATCGGTCCCAGCTCCGAGTCTCCACCTTTATCCTCGCTGACTCCACCGGAACCCATGCAGGTTGGACGCATCTCCCAGGCTGAGAGAGACCGCCGGATGAGGGAGCGATGCTGTCTATATTGCGGCAAACCGGGCCATTTCCTCTCCACGTGTCCCGGGCTCCAGGGAAAACGCACTCTCCCGTGCAGGCCTGGGAGGACTGTAACGGGAAACATAACCTCCTCCCATCCATCCAATTCCCGCCTGCTCATTCCAGTTACCCTTTCCTGGGACAACCACGAGCTTCCCCTTCAAGCCTTGGTAGACTCTGGAGCCGCAGGTAACTTCATGGATGGTGTCTGGGCGAAGGAGAATGGCGTTCCCTCTGAACCTCTAAGTGACCCCATAAGGGTTACTACGTTGGATGGAAGCCCTTTGGGATCTGGACTTGTCACTCGTGTCACTACCCCCTTGCGACTTTCAGTTTCCCAACACCAGGAAGTGATGAACTTTCATCTGACCTCGTGTTCCGAGTTCCCTCTCGCCCTTGGATACCCCTGGCTTCACAGCCATAACCCTCACATCGACTGGTCTGTGGGCACTATCAAGCAGTGGGGTCCTACGTGCCAAGCCACTTGTATCTTCCCAAGTTCCCCGAGTTCCCCTCCCGAGTCTCTAGAATCCATCGACCTGTCCCGAGTTCCCGAGTGTTACCATGACCTCAAACCAGTATTTAGCAAACAGAGGGCCACCAAACTACCACCCCATAGACCTTACGATTGCCCCATCGACCTGTTTCCAGGCACCTGCCCCCCCAGGGGTCGGATCTTTTCCCTATCTCCTCCCGAACGAGCTGCTATGGATACCTACATCAAGGACGCTCTGGCAGCAGGCCTCATGCGTCCATCCACCTCGCCGGCGGGAGCAGGGTTTTTCTTTGTGGCCAAAAAAGACGGGGGATTACGTCCTTGCATCGACTACCGGGGACTTAATGCCATAACCGTCCGTAACCGCTACCCGCTACCCCTTATGGCCACAGCCTTTGAGCTGCTCCAGGAAGCAGTTGTCTTCACTAAGCTTGACCTGCGGAACGCATACCATCTTGTGCGGATCAAACCCGGTGACGAGTGGAAGACCGCTTTCAACACGCCTACTGGTCACTACGAATACTTGGTGATGCCCTTCGGCCTGACCAACGCCCCGGCTGTGTTCCAAGCGCTCATAAACGATGTGCTTAGGGATATGCTTAACATCTTCGTGTTTGTTTACTTGGATGACATCCTCATCTTTTCGAGCTCCCTTCAAGAACACACTAAGCATGTCAGACAAGTACTCAAACGCCTCCTTGACAGCCATTTGTACGTTAAGAAGGAAAAATGTGAATTCCATTCCTCCCGAGTACAATTCCTGGGATTTGTAGTGGAACCTGGTCGAGTCCAGATGGACCCCAAGAAGGTAGGGGCGGTAGCGGATTGGCCCACCCCCAAGTCCGTTAAGGAAGTTCAGCGTTTCCTGGGCTTCACCAACTTTTACCGCAAGTTCATCAAGAACTTCAGCTCGGTGGCAGCCCCTCTCTCAGCTGTAACCAAGGGTGGCAACACAAGGTTTCTGTGGGGAAGAGAAGCGGAGACGGCCTTCCAAGGACTCAAGCAGCGCATCCTCTCTGCTCCCATTCTGACACTACCAACGGCGGATGAACCTTTTGTGGTGGAGGTAGACGCATCAGAGGTTGGGGTTGGAGCTGTCCTGTCTCAGAGGGGTGAAGACAAGAAGCTTCATCCTTGCGCCTTCTTCTCTCACCGGCTTACCCCGGCCGAGAGGAATTACGATGTGGGGGATCGTGAACTCCTAGCGGTTAAGATGGCATTGAAGGAATGGAGACACTGGCTCGAGGGGGCTTCTCAACCGTTTCAAGTGCTTACGGACCACAAAAATCTGGAGTATATCCAGCAGGCGAAGCGGTTGAACTCCAGACAAGCTCGATGGTCTCTTTTCTTCAGCCGATTTCAGTTTATCCTCACCTATAGACCCGGGTCGAAGAATCTCAAACCGGACGCCTTGTCACGAATCTACTCTCCTGCCATTCGAGAAGATACTGACATGACTGTCCTTCCGGCCGCTAAGATCGTGGCTCTGATCTCGTGGCAAGTGGAGGATACCGTGAAACAAGCCCAAGCCATCGAACCGGGCCCTGGAGGAGGTCCTGCCAATCGGTTGTTTGTTCCCAAGGCAGCAAGGTCCCAAGTCCTTCTGTGGGGGCACTCCTCTCGCCTCACCTGTCACCCGGGCGTAGGTCGCACCTTGGAGTTCATCCAGCGTAAGTTCTGGTGGCCCACCATAAAAGAAGACGTTGCCACTTTCGTCAAGGCCTGTTCCGTGTGCTGCCAGGGCAAATCTTCTCACCTCCGCCCTCAAGGACTCCTTCACCCTCTATCTATTCCCCACCGACCCTGGTCCCATATCTCATTGGACTTTATTACTGGCCTTCCTCCGTCCCATGGTAATACTACTATCCTAGTCATCATCGACAGGTTTTCTAAGGCGGCCAGGTTCGTTCCCTTGACTAAGTTACCTTCTGCCAAGGAAACGGCTGAGTTGGTGATTAACCATGTGTTCCGAGTCTTCGGCATTCCGCAAGATATGGTTTCCGACAGAGGTCCCCAGTTCGCCTCAAGGTTTTGGAAGGCCTTCTGCCAACTCATAGGGGCCACTGCCAGTCTATCTTCAGGGTACCATCCGGAGTCCAATGGCCAAACCGAGAGGATGAATCAAGAGCTGGAAACCACCCTCAGATGTATGGTCTCCAACAACCCGTCCACATGGTCATCCTTCATGGTTTGGGCCGAGTACGCGCACAACACCTTGTGCTCCTCCTCCACTGGTATGTCCCCGCACGAGTGTCAGTT
Source organism: Salvelinus alpinus (assembly GCF_045679555.1). NCBI lineage: Eukaryota > Metazoa > Chordata > Actinopteri > Salmoniformes > Salmonidae > Salvelinus > Salvelinus alpinus. The sequence continues at coordinate 30,852,123 of NC_092091.1, read as the reverse complement.
TGGCTATGCTCCTCCATTGTTCCCGGACCAGGAGGCAGAAGTCAGTGTGCCTTCAGCCTCGAGGTTCATCAGACGCTGTCGGCTTACGTGGAAGAAGGCCCGTCTTAATCTTCTGCGTTCCTCACAGAGGTACCAACAACAAGCCAACAGACGTCGCCGTCCCGGGCCTACCCTGCGCCTCGGTCAGAGAGTATGGCTCTCAACCAAGAATTTACCGCTACGGGTGGAGTCTCGCAAACTGTCCCAGAAATTCATCGGTCCCTTTAAGGTTGCCAGAAGAGTGAACCCCGTTACTTTTCGCCTGCACTTACCCAGATCCCTTAAAATTAATCCCACGTTTCACATTTCTTTATTAAAACCTGTTGTTTTTTCTCCCCTTATCCCGGCAGGCAGACCTCCCCCTCCGCCCCGTATCATCGGAGGCCAGTCGGCTTATACCGTCCATCGGATACTGGATTCCCGCCGGGTGCAGCGGTCCTGGCAGTATCTGGTGGACTGGGAAGGCTACGGTCCCGAGGAGCGCTCCTGGGTTCCTGCCAAGGACATACTGGACCCTGACCTCATTCGTCAGTTCAGGGTCCTCCACCCTGAGAAGGCTGGTAGGAACGTCAGGAGCCGTTCCTAGGGGGGGGGGATTCTGTCAGGTTTTGGCCAGGACTGTTCAGGTTTTGTTCACTAGATGTCCCCCTTGCACCTTTTTTGTACCTTTTGTTTTTTCTTGCTCTAATTATTGTTTGCACCTGTAAGTCATTCCCTTGTTAGTATTTAAACCCTGTGTGTTCCTCAGTTCCTTGCTCAGTGTTTGTATGTTAGCACCCAGCCCCAGCCCAAGCCTTGTTGTGATCTTATATTTTCTCTTGTTGGATTTTCCAGAGGTTCTCTGGTTTTGTTCTCGTGTATTTTTGGATTAGTCTTTTGAGGTTTGTTTTTTCCCTTGCTGTTTTTACCACTTTGTGGATTTTCTTTGTATTTTGGAAGATATCTATTTTTATTAAACCACCATCTCTAGTACTGCTGTGTCTGCCTCATCTTCTGGGTTCTGCCAATTATTAGTGACTGTTTCTCGCACCGGGTCCTGACAGTTTGTAGACTTAAGAAAAAAATATTAAGTGACAGTTTCATCAGTACGTGCTTAAAACTTCTTATGGCTGCAATCCCGTTAACGGGATGATATGACAACAGCCAGTGAAAGTGCAGGGCGCCAAATTCAAACAACAGAAATCTCATAATTAAAATTCCTCAAACATACATGTATCTTATACCATTTTAAAGGTAATCGTGTTGTTAATCCCACCAAAGTGTCCGATTTCAAATAGGCTTTACAGCGAAAGCACCACAAACGATTATGTTAGGTCACCGCAAAATCACAGAAAAACACAGTCATTTTTCCAGCCAAAGAGAGGAGTCACAAAAAGCAGAAATAGAGATAAAATTAATCACTAACCTTTGATGATCTTCATCAGATGACACTCATAGGACTTCATGTTACACAATACATATATGTTTTGTTCGATAAAGCTCATATTTATATCCAAAAACCTCAGTTTACATTGGCGCCATATTCAGAAATGACTCCAAAATATCCGGAGGAATTGCAGAGAGCCACGTCAAATAACATAAATACTAAATACATAGAATTAAAGATACACTTGTTCTTAATTCAACCGCTGTGTCAGATTTCAAAAAGCTTTACGGCAAAAGCACAATATTAAATAATCTGAGAACAGCGTTCAGCCACAAAAGGAAGCCATACAGTTACCCGCCAAATTGTGCAGTTAACAAAACTCATAAAAAGCATTCTAAATCTTCACTTACCTTTGCTGATCTTCATCGGAATGCACTCCCAGGACTCCCACTTCCACAATAAATGTTCATTTTGTTCGGTAATGTCCATCATTTATGTCCAAATAGCTATTTTTGTTAGCGTGATTGGTAAACAAATCCAAAGTCAGAAAGTGCGTTCACTAAAAGCTGATGAAATGTCAAAAAGTTCCGTAACAGTCAGTAGAAACATGTCAAACGATGTATTGAATCAATCTTTAGAATGTTTTTAACATAAATCTTCGGTAACATTCCAACCGGAGAATTACATTGACTTCAGATGTGCGATGGAACAGAGCTCCCTCTCATGTGAACGCGCATGGTCAGAGCATGGCCAGGTCATGGTAGACCTGACTATTTCCTGTCTCCTTCGGCCCCACTACACAGTAGAGGCATCAGACAAGGTTCTACAGACTGCTGGCATCTAGTGGAAGCCGTAGGAAGTGCAAACTCATCCATATCCCACTGTGTGTTCTGTAGGGGCTGTGTTGAAAATCGACCAACCTCAGAATTCCCACTTCCTGTTTGGATTTTTTCTCAGGTTTTTGCCTGCCATATGATTTCTGTTATACTCACAGACATCATTCAAACTGTATTAGAAACTTTAGTGTGTTTTCTATCCAATATGAATAATAATATGCATATATTAGCAACTGGGACTGAGGAGCAGGCAGTTTACTATGGGCACCTCTATGCACCTTTCATCCAAGCTACTCAAAACTGCCCCTGCAGCCATAAGAAGTTAAAGAAAGTCATATGACAAAGATCACAGATGACAGTGCCCACCAAATCTATGAAAATAGAGAATGAATTGTAAGCACCAAAGTGTGTTTGTCAAAATAATATCTGAAAATGTCAGTTGTTGAACATAATACTTCTATTTGCAAGAGCAATTTATGATATATGCAGTTGAGGAATACTCCATGTACCTACACAACATTTTTTATTTTATTTTTTTATTTCACCTTTATTTAACCAGGTAGGCTAGTTGAGAACAAGTTCTCATTTGCAACTGCGACCTGGCCAAGATAAAGCATAGCAGTGTGAACAGACAACACAGAGTTACACATGGAGTAAACAATAAACAAGTCAATAACATGGTAGAAAAAAAAAGAGAATCTATATACAATGTGTGCAAAAGGCATGAGGTAGGCAATAAATCGAATAATTACAATTTAGCAGATTAACACTGGAGTGATAAATCATCAGATGATCATGTGCAAGAAGAGATACTGGTGTGCAAAAGAGCAGAAAAGTAAATAAATAAAAGCAGTATGGGGGTGAGGTAGGTAAATTGGGTGGGTAGTTTACAGATGGACTATGTACAGCTGCAGCGATCGGTTAGCTGCTCAGATAGCAGATTTTTAAAGTTGTTGAGGGAGATAAAAGTCTCCAACTTCAGAGATTTTTGCAATTCGTTCCAGTTGCAGGCAGCAGAGAACTGGAAGGAAAGGCGTCCAAATGAGGTTTTGGCTTTAGGGATGATCAGTGAGATACACCTGCTGGAGCGCGTGTTGCAGGTGGGTGTAGCCATCGTGACCAGTGAACTGAGATAAGGCGGCACTTTACCTAGCATAGCCTTGTAGATGACCTGGAGCCAGTGGGTCTGACGACGAACATGTAGCGAGGGCCAGCCGACTAGGGCATACAGGTCGCAGTGGTGGGTCGTATAAGGTGCTTTAGTAACAAAACGAATGGCACTGTGATAAACTGCATCCAGTTTGCTGAGTAGAGTATTGGAAGCTATTTTGTAGATGACATCGCCGAAGTCGAGGATCGGTAGGATAGTCAGTTTTACTAGGGTAAGTTTGGCGGCGTGAGTGAAGGAGGCTTTGTTGCGGAATAGAAAGCCGATTCTTGCTTTGATTTTGGATTGGAGATGTTTGATATGAGTCTGGAAGGAGAGTTTGCAGTCTAGCCAGACACCTAGGTACTTATAGATGTCCACATATTCTAGGTCGGAACCGTCCAGGGTGGTGATGCTAGTCGGGCGTGCGGGTGCAGGCAGCGAACGGTTGAAAAGCATGCATTTGGTTTTACTAGCGTTTAAGAGCAGTTGGAGGCCACGGAAGGAGTGTTGTATGGCATTGAAGCTCGTTTGGAGGTTAGATAGTACAGTGTCCAAGGAAGGGCCGGAAGTATATAGAATGGTGTCGTCTGCGTAGAGGTGGATCAGGGAATCGCCCGCAGCAAGAGCAACATCATTGATGTATACAGAGAAAAGAGTCGGCCCGAGAATTGAACCCTGTGGTACCCCCATAGAGACTGCCAGAGGACCGGACAACATGCCCTCCGATTTGACACACTGAACTCTGTCTGCAAAGTAGTTGGTGAACCAGGCAAGGCAGTCATTAGAAAAACCGAGGCTACTGAGTCTGCCGATAAGAATATGGTGATTGACAGAGTCGAAAGCCTTGGCCAGGTCGATGAAGACGGCTGCACAGTAATGTCTTTTATCGATGGCGGTTATGATATCGTTTAGTACCTTGAGCGTGGCTGAGGTGCACCCATGACCGGCTCGGAAACCGGATTGCACAGCGGAGAAGGTACGGTGGGATTCGAGATGGTCAGTGATCTGTTTGTTGACTTGGCTTTCGAAGACCTTAGATAGGCAGGGCAGGATGGATATAGGTCTGTAACAGTTTGGGTCCAGGGTGTCTCCCCCTTTGAAGAGGGGGATGACCGCGGCAGCTTTCCAATCCTTGGGGATCTCAGATGATACGAAGGAGAGGTTGAACAGGCTGGTGATAGGGGGTGCGACAATGGCGGCGGACAGTTTCAGAAATAGGGGGTCCAGATTGTCAAGCCCAGCTGATTTGTATGGGTCCAGGTTTTCCAGCTCTTTCAGAACATCTGCTATCTGGATTTGGGTAAAGGAGAAGCTGGGGAGGCTTGGGCGAGTAGCAGCGGAGGGGGCGGGGCTGTTGGCCAAGGTTGGAGTCGCCAGGAGGAAGGCATGGCCAGCCATTGAGAAATGCTTGTTGAAGTCTTCGATTATCACGGATTTATCGGTGGTGACCGTGTTACCTAGCCTCAGTGCAGTGGGCAGCTGGGAGGAGGTGCTCTTGTTCTCCATGGACTTTACAGTATCCCAGAACTTTTTGGAGTTAGAGCTACAGGATGCAAATTTCTGCTTGAAAAAGCTGGCCTTTGCTTTCCTGACTGACTGCGTGTATTGGTTCCTGACTTCCCTGAACAGTTGCATATCGCGGGGGCTCTTCGATGCTATTGCAGTTCGCCACAGGATGTTTTTGTGCTGGTCGAGGGCAGTCAGGTCTGGAGTGAACCAAGGGCTATATCTGTTCTTGGTTCTGCATTTTTTGAACGGAGCATGCTTGTCTAATATGGTGAGGAAGTAACATTTAAAGAATGACCAGGCATCCTCAACTGACGGGATGAGGTCAATATCCTTCCAGGGAACCCGGGCCAGGTCGATTAGAAAGGCCTGCTCGCAGAAGTGTTTTAGGGAGCGTTTGACAGTGATGAGGGGTGGTCGTTTGACCGCGGACCCGTGGCGGATACAGGCAATGAGGCAGTGATCACTGAGATCTTGATTGAAGACAGCAGAGGTGTATTTGGAGGGCAGGTTGGTCAGGATAATGTCTATTAGGGTGCCCATGTTTACCGATTTAGGGTTGTACCTGGTGGGTTCCTTGATGATTTGTGTGAGATTGAGGGCATCAAGCTTGGATTGTAGGACTGCCGGGGTGTTAAGCATATCCCAGTTTAGGTCACCTAACAGAACAAACTCTGAAGCTAGATGGGGAGCGATCAATTCACAGATGGTGTCCAGGGCACAGCTGGGAGCTGAGGGGGGTCGGTAGCAGGCGGCAACAGTGAGAGACTTATTTCTGGAGAGATTAATTTTTAAAATTAGAAGTTCGAACTGTTTGGGCATAGACCTGGAAAGTATGACAGAACTTTGCAGGCTATCTCTGCAGTAGATTGCAACTCCTCCCCCTTTGGCAGTTCTATCTTGACGGAAAGTGTTATAGTTGGGTATGGAAATCTCAGAATTTTTGGTGGCCTTCCTAAGCCAGGATTCGGACACGGCAAGGACATCAGGGTTGGCAGAGTGTGCTAAAGCGGTGAGTAAGGCAAACTTAGGGAGGAGGCTTCTGATGTTGACATGCATGAGGCCAAGGCTTTTTCGATCACAGAAGTCAACAAATGAGGGTGACTGGGGACATGCAGGGCCTGGGTTTACCTCCACATCACCCGAGGAACAGAGGAGTAGTAGGATGAGGGTGCGGCTACTGCCCCTTTGGCAGTTCTATCTTGACGGAAAGTGTTATAGTTGGGTATGGAAATCTCAGAATTTTTGGTGGCCTTCCTAAGCCAGGATTCGGACACGGCAAGGACATCAGGGTTGGCAGAGTGTGCTAAAGCGGTGAGTAAGGCAAACTTAGGGAGGAGGCTTCTGATGTTGACATGCATGAGGCCAAGGCTTTTTCGATCACAGAAGTCAACAAATGAGGGTGACTGGGGACATGCAGGGCCTGGGTTTACCTCCACATCACCCGAGGAACAGAGGAGTAGTAGGATGAGGGTGCGGCTAAAGGCTATCAAAACTGGTCGCCTAGAGCGTTGGGGACAAAGAATAAAAGGAGCAGATTTATGGGCGTGGTAGAATAGATTCTGGGCATAATGTGCAGACAGGGGTATGGTGGGGCGTGGGTACAGCGGAGGCAAGCCCAGGCACTGGGTGATGATAAGAGAGGTTGTATCTCTGGACATGCTGGTCTCAATGGGTGAGGTCACCGCATGTGTGGGGGGTGGGACGAAGGGGGTATCAGAGGTACGGAGAGTGGAACTACGGGGTCCATTGCAAATCAAAACAAAGATAACTAGCCTGAACAACAGTATGCAAGGCATATTGATATTTGAGGGAGACATACAATAAGGCATAAAGTGATTGCAGGTCTTGATTGGGAGAGCTAGCTAAAACAACAGGTGAGATAACAGCAGCTAGTCAGTTAACACAGCAGCAGCAGGTAAAAATGGCGACGGCTAGGCAGAGAGGGTCGGATTAACTACACACAGATCCTGAGTTAAAGCACAGAGCCGACAGATAAAACACAAATAAACGGAATGGAGTACCGTGAATTAATGGACAGTCAAGCAAGCATCAGCTATGTAGCCAAGTGATCATAGTGTCCAGGGGGCAGCCGTAGATGGAGCAGTGAGGCCTCCACTAAGCTAGCCCGCGGCGTAAGATTGTTCGATAGACCTGTTCAGATAGCAGCCGATATGCTCAAGACAGCTAACGATTAGCGGGCCGCAGTTAGCATATGGGCGTTCAGGTTACGTCGCGATGGAGGGGCCAGTTGAATAACTCCCTCGGGCAGATAACGTCGGTATCCCAGTCGTGAAGGCCCGGTGGGGCTCCGCATCGGCAGTAAAACGGGTCCGGATAGGTAATTTTAGCCCAGGAGTGGCTGATGGAACTCTTCAGCTGGCTAGCTCCGGGATAATTGGTGTTTGCTCCGGAATTGATGTTAGCCAATAGTCACTCGGATAGCAGCTAGTTAGCTGCAAGATCCAGGTGTAAATGTCCAGAGCTTGCGGTAAAAATCCGGGGATATGGAGAGAAAATAGGTCTGGTATGCTCTGGTCTGAGTCGCGTTGTACAAAACTGGCAATAGTTTTCCGAGCTAAAGGATAGCTGATAAGCGCTAGCTGTGGTTAGCTGAACTACTCACGTTAGCTTGTGAGCTGGCTAACTTCTGGCTAGATGAATAACTCCCTCGGGCAGATAACGTCGGTATCCCAGTCGTGAAGGCCCGGTGGGGCTCCGCATCGGCAGTAAAACGGGTCCGGATAGGTGATTGTAGCCCAGGAGTGGCTGATGGAACTCTTCAGCTGGCTAGCTCCGGGATAATTGGTGTTTGCTCCGGAATTGATGTTAGCCAATAGTCACTCGGATAGCAGCTAGTTAGCTGCAAGATCCAGGTGTAAATGTCCAGAGCTTGCGGTAAAAATCCGGGGATATGGAGAGAAAATAGGTCTGGTGTGTAGGACGTGTAGGACGTGTAGGACGTGTAGGACGTGACGGACATAAGACATTCCCACATACAGTATTTTTTACATTTTTATTTCACCTTTATTCAACCAGGTAAGCCAGTTGAGAACAAGTTCTCATTTACAACTGCGACCTGGCCATGATAAAGCAAAGCAGTGTGACACAAACAATACAGAGTTACACATAGAATAAACAAACGTACAGTCAATAACACAATACAAAAGTATACGTACAGTGTGTGCAAATTAAGTAAGATTAGGGAGGTAAGGCAATAAATAGGCCGTAGTGGCGAAATAATTACGATTTCGCAAATAAACACTGGAGTGAGATGTGCAGAAGATGAATGTGCAAGTAGAGATACTGTGGTGCAAAGGAGCAAAAATATATAAATTAAATAAATAACAATATGGGGATGAGGTAGTTGGATGGGCTATTTACAGATGGGCTACATACAGGTGCAATGATCTGTAAGCTGCTCTGATAGCTGGTGCTTAAAGATAGTGAGGGAGATATGAGTCTCCAGCTTCAGTGATTTTTGCAATTCGTTCCAGTCATTGGCCGCAGAGAATTGGAAGGAAAGGCGGCCAAAGGAGGAATTGGCTTTGGGGGTGACCAGTGAAATATACCTGCTGGAGCGCATGCTACGGGTGGGTGCTGCTATGGTGACCAGTGAGCTGAAATAAGGCGGGGCTTTACCTTGCAAGGACTTATAGATGACCTGGAGCCAGTTGGTTTGGCGACGAATATGAAGCGAGGGCCAGCCAACGAGAGCATACAGGTCGCAGTGGTGGGTAGTATACGGGGCTTTGGTGACAAAACAGATGGCACTGTGATAGACTGCATCCAGTTTGCTGAGTAGAGTGTTGGAGGCTATTTTGTAAATGACATCGCCGAAGTCAAAGATCGGTAGGATAGTCAGTTTTACGAGGGTATGTTTGGCAGCATGAGTGAAGGATGCTTTGTTGAGAAATAGGAAGCCGATTCTAGATTTAATTTTGGATTGGAGATGCTTAATGTGAGTCTGGAAGGAGAGTTTACAGTCTAACCAGTGTATTTGTAGTTGTCCACATATTCTAAGTCGGAACCGTCCAGAGCAGTGATGCAAGGCGGGTGGGCAGATGCGGGCAGCGATCGGCTGAAGAGCATGCATTTAGTTTTACTGCATTTAAGAGCAGGCCACGGAAGGAGAGTTGTATGGCATTGAAGCTCATCTGGAGGTTAGTTAACACAGTGTCCAAAGAAGGGCCAGAAGTATACAGAAAGGTGTCGTCTGCGTAGAGGTGGATCAGAGAATCACTAGTCGCAAGAGCGACATCATTGATATATACAGAGAAAAGAGTCGGCCCGAGAATTGAACCCTGTGGCACCCCCATAGAGACTGCAAGAGGTCCGGACAACAGGCCCTCCGGTTTGACACACTGAACTATATCTGAGAAGTAGTTGGTGAACCAGGCGAGGCAGTCATTTGAGAAAACAAGGCTGTTGAGTCTGCCGATAAGAATGCGGTGATTGACAGAGTCGAAAGCCTTGGCCAGGTCGATGGATACGGCTGCACAGTATTGTCTTTTATCAATGGCGATTATGATATCGTTTAGGACCTTGAGCATGGCTGAGGTGCACCCATGACCAGCTCGGAAATCAGATTGCATAGCGGAGAAGGTACGGTGGGATTCGAAATGATCTGTTTGATAACTTGGCTTTCGAAGACCTTAGAAAGGCAGGGTAGGATAGATATAGGTCTGCAACAGTTTGGGTCTAGAGTGTCTCCCCCTTTGAAGAGGGGGAGGACCGCGTCAGCTTTCCAATCTTTGGGAATCTCAGACGATACGAAAGAGAGGTTGAACAGGCTAGTAATAGGGGTTGTAACAATTGCGGCAGATCATTTTAGAAAGAGAGGGTCCAGATTGTCTAGCCCAGCTGATTTGTAGGGGTCCAGATTTTGCAGCTCTTTCAGAACATCAGCTATCTGGATTTGGGTGAAGGAGAAATGGGGAGGCTTGGGCAAGTTGCTGTGGGGGGTGCAGAGCTGTTGACCGGGGTAGGGGTATCCAGGTGGAAAGTAAGCCCAGCCATAGAAAAATGCTTATTGAAATTCTCGATAATCGTAGATTTATCGGTGATGACAGTGTTTCCTAGCCTCAGTGCAGTGGGCAGCTGGGAGGAGGTGCTCTTATTCTCCATGGACGTTGCCAGTGTCCTAGAACTTTTTGGAGTTTGTGCTACAGGATGCAAATTTCTGTTGGACGAAGCTAGCATTTGCTTTCCTAACTGCCTGTGTATATTGGTTCCTAATTTCCCTGAAAAGTTGCATATCGCGGGAGCTATTCAATGCTAATGCAGTACGCCACAGGATGTTTTTGTGCTGGTCAAGGGCAGTCAGGTCTGGAGTGAACCAAGGGCTATATCTGTTCCTGGTTCTACATTTTTTGAATGGGGCATGCTTATTTAAGATGGTGAGGAAAGCACTTTTAAAGAATAACCAGGAATCCTCTACTGATGGATTGAGGTCAATACCTTTCCAGGATACCCGGGCCAGGTCGATTAGAAAGGCCTGTTCGCTGAAGTGTTTTAAGGAGCGTTTGACTGTGATGAGGGGTGGCTGTTTGACCGCGGACCCATTACGGACGCAGGCAATGAGGCAGTGATCGCTGAGATCCTGGTTGAAGACAGCAGAGGTGTATTTAGAGGACGGGTTGGTCAGGATGATATCTATGAGGGGGCCCGAGTTTACGGATTTGGGGTTGTACCTGGTAGGTTCCTTGATTATTTGGGTGAGATTGAGGGCATCTATCTTAGATTGTAGGACTTCCGGGGTGTTAAGCATATCCCAGTTTAGGTCACCTAACAGTACAAACTCTGAAGATAAATGGGGGGCAATTAATTCACATATGGTGTCCAGGGCACAGCTGGGGACTGAGGGGGGTCTGTAACAAGCGACAACAGTAAGATACTTATTTCTGGGAAGGTGTATTTTTAAAAGTAGAAGCTCGAACTGTTTGGGCACAGACCTGGATAGCATGACAGAACTCTGCAGGCTGTCTCTGCAGTAGATTGCAACTCCAACCTCTTTGACAGTTCTGTCTTGGCGGAAAAGGTATGCACATACATAAAGGCATTTTTCAGCTATGATTTTACCACTCAGAATCCAGAATGGATATGACAATGGGGCCAGTACAGGATGTAATATACCCTTACAACAATCTACTTTTTGATCTTCTTGACTTGTTATCTGGTAAACTGCTACTATGTGTCAAGAAAAGAGCCCCAATTAGGAGTTAGTGTACTCCAGTAAAAAAGGGCTGGTTTAGATTAAAAACTATTGCCATGTGTCCCCGTTCATAGGGGCATGAGAGACTAGTCAGTGGTAGAATTGAGTTAGAACTTTATTGGCCCAAACACCCACAAGGTTGAGGTTACTCATGGACAGTAATTAGTAAAAAAAAAATGTGCATTGATGCATTGTGTCTTCTATCTGTCCAAGAATAGGATCCAAAGTGTTAGGAAATATTTGTTCCCATAAATACAAAGGAGGATGTCTCTCCTCATACCTCTGGCACTTTAGTCAGACTGCCAGACTGTGCACCACAGAGCCAATCAGGAGAGAATACATACAGGTCAACGGTGCCAATTGAAAGTCAAGGGGTGTGTCTGTGCCTTTTGGATTACTCTCTCTTTACAGAGAACCCCTGTGGTTCAAGTCTGCTCTGCGCATGTCTGAAAGTGACAGAGCCAGCAGCCAAGAGAGTTTTTCACAGTATGTCATAAAAAAGTATTACACTTATGAATGTATGTAAAATGCTAATATGTATTAGATCCAGTACAAATGAATAACTAAGACCTGAATTTTAATGCAGGGTTTTTCGATTCCTCCTTCTCTTTCTGTCAAGCAGGGTCAACCAAAAACACTTGGCTTGATGGTTCATGCAGATACTGGGGAAGCAATATTGAAATGTATTGATCCCTTAAATGATTTCACTATTAAATGACCCATATCACAACCCTCATACCTCTTCACAAAAATGGACCTAAATCAATTTTGGAAAAAGGATTTTCCTCACAAAGGACATGGGAATTTATTTTCCCAGTTAGAAATAGTAGGCCATGCATCAAATAACTATTTTCATCAGAAAAACAAACCCTCAAATGCATTATTGCGTTTTGTAAGTTGTCTGCAGGTGGCTTGTTGTGAATGCACTCAAATATCAAGTCATTATCAGGTTATGTAAACTGTGTTCTAATATTCAACGTAGAAGGATTTGTCTTAATGTACAGTATATGAAAGGGATGCTATGAAAAGGATTCTTTCACGTTATCAAGCTCACTGACTGACAAATTACTGCCTATTACTGTGATTAAAAAGAGCATATGAAACATTGTTTTCATGAGGCCGACCTGTGCGCCTTCCTTTAAGCACCTCTGTTCGAACACCTCTCCTGTCCTTTATTCCATACCACATACAGCCATTTGCAGATCTTTTCAGTGTCCATGTGGAAGATAGTTATTGCGAGGATGGAACATTTGTTGACTTAAAATATATTTTTTAACACCCATGTAAAATGAAGGCCTACAAAGCTTACAGATTTAAGTCTAATAGCACGAGAAGTCACTAGGTCACATGACCAAGGAGCTATTGAAATTCAAAATTTTGAAAAATTCATGTAAAACCATATGAGATGAAAATGGACAAACTAAAGTGTGCAATGTGTAGGGCCACTGAATGGACATTCTCAACCTTGTCTGAAGTCACCAGGTCACATGACCAAGGAGCTATTGAAATGTTACATTTGGAAAAATTCATGTAAAATCTTGTGAGATGAAAATGGACAAACTAAAGGGTGTGCAATATAGAAGGGTAGTCAGTGGACATTCTGAACCTCGTTTGAAGTCCGTAGGTCACATGACCAAGGAGCTATTGAAATGTGAATGTAAAAAAGTTTGTACTTTGTTTACACTCCCTAACTAATTCAACTTGGAATACAAATTACTGCTCACTTTTCCACGTGTTTATTAGGTTTGGAAAGCGAATTAATGTCAAAATCTTGAAAATAAGACCTGTGCTATGTTGTGCGCAATTTTCCCAACATCATGACACTTATTTGGAGCCTGTGGCTCAAGTGGTTTGAAAGCGCGAATATCCAACACCGAAGTCCTATTCAAGTCTGAAACATTTGCTTTGTGTCTAGTTTAAGAAGCATAAAGAAATGTGTTTTCCGGTATCCAGGGTTCCAACACTTCGATGCTAGATGACCCGTCATGGGAGTGTAAGAGTCTACACCTTGGTTGAAATGCCTGGGTGCACGACCCCTCCCCAGATCCCAACACGTTTTCACTACATGTCGCGTTCGTTTGTGAGAACACTGTTTATTGTACTGTTTTGAGACATTGTTAACGTTAGATGCAACGGAACATGCCTTGAATCTAGGACTCCATGGTGTGAATGAAGATTTCACTGGGAATGTTCCAATAACATTTTAGTGAGAGGTGGTATCGCTGCATGTTAACCTGCGCGAAATGACAGACTCTGTGTTGTTTGTCAATGTCCTGATGACTGAAACATGAGCTGCCATTGCCCTAAATGGACTCGCTAGTCTATGAGGAGTGCGACAACGGCTGTGATTTCGAATATGCGGGCGCCTAAACGTGCGTTTTGGAGTGTGGCTGCGCTCTCCACAATCGTCTGTAAAGCCAACACCACTATCGGTGTCTGAAACATCATCAGTGCCTGAATGGTCTGCCTCAAAGCAGAGGTGTCGGCCGGGTGTTCAGTGTCTAGACACTTTTTCTAGCACTTCACATTGCTGCTTCAAAAGTGTCACCTCTGGCTCTAAGGAGGCAACATCAGAGAAGAGTTCCAAAATGCATATATTTCTCTTCAATTCCCTGTTTTGGTGTTTGCAAAGCAAATGCGCACTAACCTCTAGAATTTGGTTTCTCTGCCTCCTTATTTTGCATGTCAATTGTGTGCAAGTAATCAATTATTTATTTCAACCCTAGTCTAATCAAATGTGAGACATTGTTTGCCTTTTTTGATCAAATCATTAATGCGAGATGATTGCCATAATTCAAATAATCTGTTGCTTGCATATTTTTATTTTATTTAACGTTAATTTAACTAGGCAAGTCAGTTAAAAGAACATTCTTATTTACAATGACAGCCTATCAGGCCTCTGGCGGGTAAGAGGCTGGGATTTAAAAAGATGTATCATAAAAAAATATAGGACAAAACACACATCACGACAAGAGAGCTAGCGCCTAGATGTCCTTTATCATTCGGCTACCAATGCTCCTTAAAAGGACACATCACTGCACTCCATACTCCTCTGTAAACTGGTCACCTCTGTATAGCCGTCGTCGCAAGACCCACTGGTTGATGCTTATTTATAAAACCCTCTTAGGCCTCACTCCCCCCTATCTGAGATAGCTACTGCAGCCCTCATCCTCCACATACAACACACGTTCTGCCAGTCACATTCTGTTAAAGGTCCCCAAAGCACACACATCCCTGTTCTCCTCTTTTCAGTTCGCTACAGTTAGTGACTGGAACGAGCTGCAACAAACACTCAAACTGGACAGTTTTATCTCAATCTCTTCATTCAAAGACTCAATCATGGACACTCTTACTGACAGCTGTGGCTGCTTTGCATGATGTATTGTTGTCTCTACCTTCTTGACCTTTGTGCTGTTGTCTGTGCCCAATAATGTTTGTATCCTGTTTTGTGCTGCTACCATGTTGTGTTGCTACCATGCTGTGCTTCTGCCATGTTGTGTTGCCACCATGCTATGTTGTTGTCTAAGTTCTCTCTTTATGTAGTGTTGTGTTGTCTCTATTGTCTTGATGTGTGTTTTATCCTATATTTTTATTTAATTTATTTTTAATCTCAGCGCCGGAGGCCTTTTGCCTTTTGGTAGGCCGTCATTGTAAATAAGAACATGTTCTTAACTGACTTGCCTAGTTAAATAAAGGTTAAATAAAAATAAATAACACACGACATAAAGAGAGACCTAAGACAACAACATAGCAAGGCAGCAACACATGACAACACAGCATGGTAGCTATACACCATGACAACATGGCAGCAGCACAACATGGTAGCAGCACAAAACATGGTACAAACATTATTGGACACAGACAACAGCACAAAGGGCAAGAAGGTAGAGACATACATCATGCAAAGCAGCCACAACTGTCAGTAAGAGTGTCCATGTTTGAGTCTATGAATGAAGAGATTGAAATAAAACTGTCCAGTTTGAGTGTTTGTTGCAGCTTGTTCCAGTCGCTAGCTGCAGCGAACTGAAAAGAGGAGCGACCCAGGGATGTGTGTGCTTTGGGGACCTTTAACAGAATGTGACTGGCAGAACGGGTGTTGTATGTGGAGGATGAGAGCTGCAGTAGGTATCTCAGATAGGGGGGAGTGAGGCCTAAGAGGGTTTTATAAATAAGCATCAACCAGTGGGTCTTTTTTATTTTCTATCTTTATTTAACTAGGCAAGTCAGTTTTTACAATGATGGCTTACCCTGGCCAAACCCGGACGACGGTGGGCCAATTGTACGCTGCCCTATGGGACTCCTAATCACGGCCAGTTGTGATACAGCCTGGAATCAAATCAGCGTCTGTAATGATGCCTCTTGCACTGAGATGCAGTGCCTTAGACCACTGCGCCACTCGGGAGCCCCCTTGCGATGGGTATACAGAGATGACAAGTTTACAGAGTAGTATAGAGTGCAGTGATGTGTCCCATAAGGAGCATTGGTGGCAAATCTGATGGCCGAATGATAAAGAGCATCTAGCCGCTAGAGAGCACCCTTATCTGCCGATCTATAAATTACATCTCAATAATCTAGCATGTGTAGGATGGTCATCTGAATCAGGGTTAGTTTGGCAGCTGGGGTGAAAAGAGTGATTACAATAGAGGAAACCAAGTCTAGATTTAACTTTAGCCTGCAGCTTTGATATGTGCTGAGAGAAGGACAGTGCACTGTCTAGCCATACTCCCAAGTACTTGTATGAGGTGACTACCTCAAGCTCTAAACCATCAGAGGTAGTAATAACACCTGTGGGGAGAGGGGCATTCTTCTTACCAAACCACATGAACTTTGTTTTGCAGGTGTTCAAAACAAGGTTAAGGGCAGAGAAAACTTGATGGACTCTAAGAAAGCTCTGTTGTAGAGCGTTTAACACAAAATCCAGGGAGGGGCCAGCTGAGTATAAGACTGTATCATCTGCATATAAATGGATGAGAGAGCTTCCTACTGCCTGAGCTATGTTGTTGATGTAAATTGAGAAGGGCGTGGAGCCTAGGGTACGCCCTTGGTGACAGGCAGTGGCTGAGACAGCAGATGTTCTGACTTTATACACTGCACTCAGAGAGAGGTATTTCGCAAACCAGGCCAAAGACCCCTCAGAGTCACCAATACTCCTTAGCCGGCCCACAAGAATGGAATGGTCTACCTTATCAAAAGCTTTGGCCAAGTCAATAAAAATAGCAGCACAACATTGCTTAGAATCAAGGGCAATGTGACATCATTGAGGACATTTAAGGTTGCAGTGACACATCCATAACCTGAGCGGAAACCAGATTGCAAACCAGAGAGAATACCTTAGACATCAAGAAAGCCAGTCAGTTTATTATTGACATGTTTTTCCAACACTTTTGATAAACAGGGCAAAATAGAAATATCCCTATAACAATAAGGATCAGCTTGATCTCCCCTTTAAATAAAGGACGAACAGTGGCTGCCTTCCAATCAATGGGAACCTCCCCAGAGAGGAGGGACAGGTTATAAAGGTTGCATTAGAAGGGGTGGGAGATGAGGAAATGTTGGACAAGCAAGGAGGGATGGCTGAGTCAAATAGGAATCCGTATTTAAGGAAGTAGTGATTAAAGAGCTCAGCCATGTGCTTCTTGTCAGTGACAACCACATCATCAACATTAAGGGACATGGGCAGCTGTGACGAGGAGGGTTTATTCTCCAGGTCTTTAACCGTTTTCCAGAACTTCTTGGGGTTAGACCCACAGAGAGATAACTGCTCCATAAAGTAACTCACTTTGGCCTTCCGGATAGCCTAAGTGCACTTTTTTCTCATTTGCCTGAACGAGAGCCAGTCAGCCTGACTTAATATTCTCCATCACGTAAGCTACATATTCGTTATATATCGGGGAATCTAATGAAATTAACTAATATTTGATCTAAAGTCTCCGTAAGATATTATCAAGTCGCCCCTTACTTTACCTCCAAAGTAATCAATATAATAAACAAATTCCTAATGTTATATCATGTCGGGGTCACATTTACTGTAGTGGGGTAATATTTGATATACAGTACCTGTCAAAAGTTTGGACACACCTACACATTCCAGAGTTTTTATTTATTTTTAATAAAACATTTTTTTGGTTACTACAATACTCCATAAGTGTTATTTCATAGTTTTGATGTCTTCACTATTATTATACAATGTAGAAAATAGTAAAAATACAGAAAAACCCTTGAATGAGTTGGTCTGTCCAAACCTTTGACTGGTACTGTATTATATGATATTATAAATACCTCACATGCAACTCATAATAATAAGACTAAGCAATTATCCTATTCAAATGTTTATCTGACTCATTAAAGATCATTCAAATATACAAGCAAGCATTAAGCGATGAGTTGACGTTGACTACACAGGAGGTTGGTGGCACCGTAATTGTGGAGGACGGGCTCGTGGTAATGGCTAGAGTGGATTCAGTGGAATGGTATCAAATACGTCAACACACATGGTTTCTAGATGTTTGATGACATTCCATTTTCTCCGTTCCAACTATTATTATGAGCCGTCATCCTCTCAACAGACTCCTGTGGTTGACTAGAATTACTGATCATTTTACAAACATAAATGCTCAACAATAAGTAACTTAAAGTAAAGCTTCAGTAACTGAGGTTTCTCTTAAACTGAAAGTATTTTAGCCCCCAACTTGTCTGCTGCTGACTCCAGTCCTTTCTCCCTGAATGTGAGCAGTATCAGCTTACTAAACTGTTGAAAGGGCATGGTAAGAGGGTTTGCCTTTACACCACCTAACTTCTTTCCTCAATGGAGGCCATTGGCCGACTGAAGATTGGCCATTCTACGGCCACCTATCCCCCTGGGTCAAAGGTGTGGTTGGCCAATAAGGGCAAGCTACCTAGCAGGAGGCCAGGTAGGGATGGTTGGTGGCACAGCAAGGGACTGCAGTATGGGCGGTACCTCTAGTGTCACAGCGAGGGACTGCAGTATGGGTAGTACCCTTGGTGGCATAGCAAGGGACTGCAGTTTGGCGGTGCCCCTGGTGGCACAGTAAGGGACTGCAGTTTAGGTGCTGCCCCTTGTGACACAGCGAGGGACTGTAGTTTTGATAGCACCTCTGGTTTCACAGGGGGTATTGGCCAGACTCAGTCTGGCTCTCATGCCGGACATGAGGACACCTTAGGCCAAGGAGGCAGTGGCAGCTCCATGGAGTCCCCTTCAGCATGACAGGGCAGCAGGTTGACTGCTTCAATGGGGAGGTCGGCTTTGGCTTGGCCTCCTTTGGGCTGTAGGAGGCTGAGATTTAGAAGACAGCAGGGTGGCTGCCTCAGGGCTGGAGGGTGGCGATGGCTTGGCCTCCTTTGGGCTGTAGGAGGCTGAGATTTAGAAGACAGCAGGGTGGCTGCCTCAGGGCTGGAGGGTGGCGATGGCTTGGCCTCCTTTGGGCTGTAGGAGGCTGAGATTTAGAAGACAGCAGGGTGGCTGCCTCAGGGCTGGAGGGTGGCGATGGCTTGGCCTCCTTTGGGCTGTAGGAGGCTGAGATTTAGAAGACAGCAGGGTGGCTGCCTCAGGGCTGGAGGGTGGCGATGGCTTGGCCTCCTTTGGGCTGTAGGAGGCTGAGATTTAGAAGACAGCAGGGTGGCTGCCTCAGGGCTGGAGGGTGGCGATGGCTTGGCCTCCTTTGGGCTGTAGGAGGCTGAGATTTAGAAGACAGCAGGGTGGCTGCCTCAGGGCTGGAGGGTGGCGATGGCTTGGCCTCCTTTGGGCTGTAGGAGGCTGAGATTTAGAAGACAGCAGGGTGGCTGCCTCAGGGCTGGAGGGTGGCGATGGCTTGGCCTCCTTTGGGCTGTAGGAGGCTGAGATTTAGAAGACAGCAGGGTGGCTGCCTCAGGGCTGGAGGGTGGCGATGGCTCGGCCTCCGCAGGGCTGGAGAAAGGCCCAGAGTTTGGGACATGCAGGTTGACCACTTCAGGGTTGGAGGGCGTAGTCAGTTAATGAGGATGTTACAATGATTACAGATAATCTTTAATGAATCGTGAATAATGAAGAGTGAGAAAGTTAGAGTTATCATACCCACCCAAAAATGCTAACCTACACTGTTATTGTAATGGTGAGAGATTAGCATTTATCTATCTATGCTTCATTATCATAACGAACATGGCACTTAAGTTTTGTTTAAGTTTGCTGTTAATGATGTGTGTGTTGTTTATGTCAGCAGAGGCGGTCGGGACCGGGGTCATATGATTCTGCCGGCTGTGGGGACTGACATAGCGGGCCAAAGGGCAGGGATGGCACAGGGCCCAGTAGACAGCCAGGCATGCAGTCATACCCCACCTCCTCTATAGGGAGGCCTGGGAGAACAAACGCTTCCTGGTGGGTCACAGTCACATGCACACAAACACATACCTGACCCCTAACCTCAGTCTGTCTGTCTGTCCTGTAGAAAATGAAAGTGGGTCCATGAACCTACAGAACAGCAGACTTTATAGAGGAGCTACAGAAGAAACCAGGCAGCGTGAGAGGAGTGTGACAGCAGAGTAGAGGTTCAGAAACGCACAGGTACCACAACACACACACACAGGTACCACAACACACACAGGTACCACAACACACACCGGTACCACAACACACACACACACACACACACACACACACACACACACAGATACCACAACACACACAGGTACCACAACACACACACACACAGGTACCACAACACACACAGGTACCACAACACACACACACACAGGTACCACAACACACACACACACACACAGGTACCACAACACACACACACACACAGGTACCACAGTACACCACTAGAGGGCAAGAGAACACAATATGTTATACTCAGCACACTGGACGATATGCCCCATGGTAATACCATGTTAATAGCAGGTATCAACTGGCTACAATCATTCAAGGTAGATTAGATTTGGATCAATCTTTCTCTGTGATGCTCAAAGTGCCGTACACCACAACTCCGCCTCAACATATGTGTGTACAGAGCTGGATGCCAGGCACTGGTTGCTAGGGTAAAGGGAGTGTTCCATGGGCAGCGCTGGAAGAGAAGAGGGCGGGGCCAAATGGAGCACCCATAATGCACCTCAGCTCCCCGGTAAACATACAGACACTAAAATCACACCCTTACATCCTGGCTCACACACACCATCTCCCACCGTCAGACACACCTTAGAACATATTAAACTGCGAGTGACCACCACCAACCGTTTTCTCTCTAGCGTGCAGAAGTGTATGAACCTGACTCCAAGGAAGTACCCTGGTGTGTATATGGGGTTTGGAGAGGAGCTGTGTCGTCATGAGACGCAGAACCACGGTGTGTTTGGAATGTTGGATCAGTACCCAGAGTACCCTAACCGCTGACCCCTAACCCTGCTCCAATGCGCTCCAACCATTCTAGGTAACCTGTAACATCCAACCCGACCCAAATGGTGGAAGAAAAAATAATACCCTTCTCTTCTCCCCGTTTATTTGTCCTTTCCATCTCCCTCTCCTCAGATGTTCCTAGTCCCGTGCACTTCTGACAGTCACACCCCTCCCCCTTCCTCTCCCCCCCTGTTAAACCTAACCCTTCACCTCTAACTCTGACCTCCTCTCCTCCAATCAGAGCACAGTTGGTTCTGGTTGTTATGACATTGCAGAAAAGGGGTGGAGTAAGACTGACAATGGCCACACCTCCTCCTTCAGATCCCAGACACGGAGATACCTTCACAAACCTGACAGAGACAAGCACACAGTAAGACACACAGTGATACCTGACCTGAAACGACAGAGACCTTTCTCTGACAGAGCTTGTGCGTTTCAGGGAGTTTCCTGGTGCCGCCCAGAAGGAACGCTTTGATGACAGCTGCAAAGACACACGGCATACACACAAGCAGCACGCCCCAGACTTAGGATTCAACCATCAAAGTTTCAAACTATACTCAAATCTATATTGATCAACATGAGATGTCTATGTTTGGTACCGTAGAAAGTAGTAGAGAGATTTACTGTTGACAAATCAAACTTTATTATCATACATCAACAAAAACAGTGACATCCTTTCTCTCTGAACACGCACACACACACGGACTGAGAACAGGTGACTGTTCTTCCACAAGCCAGAGGAAAATGTGATTGATTAAACACTACAGATGACGTGCGAACCAATAATCATCAGATGAGTTTAAGGCAGAGTGATGTGATCACAGTGGACACAAAGAAACATGCTCCATATGTCAGGATAGATTCTAAACACATGATAGATGGAAGAGCAGACTGGATATGTGTTGTATAACAGGCAGAGGGCATTACATCATTAAAGCTACAGTCAGTTCAAATGACTGGACATCTTACAAAGGAAATATACCCCTTAATAGTCAAATTATGGAATGTTAAAACAAACAAATGACAGCACAGGTCTCCTAGGGTTATGAGCTAGAGGTCAGGGCAGGCTGGTGTTGGGGTTAGGGGTCAGAGGTTAGACATCAAAACAGGCAGCTGTTAGGGCTGTGTTTGCTTCATCAGCACATTCACATTCAGTGGAATTTACAATACAAACAGGATGTGAACACGGTGCAAACACTCCTTAAAGGCTCTCATCTTCATATTGTTGCTGGTGGGATGGCAGAGTTGAAAGTATCAGAGGTTAGAGGTCAGTGTCGTGCAGCTTTGCAGATCTTGTCGTAGACCTCGGGGAAAGCGTCCTGACAGCCAAGCTCCTTCCTCAGACGGTGATACAACGTCCCGTCAAACATCTCCCAGAACTCACTGCGCTCCATGTACACATCAGCATAGAGCATCTGGAACCTGGAGACACACACACATCATCACAATCTGAACCCTAACTCCCTACTGTCTATAGCCCCTGTTGGGGTGCGTGTGTGTAAGGGTTGGTATGTGTGTGTGTGTTAAACTCACCCGTGCACCTCCCTGACAAACTGCTCCAGCTGTCTACACGAGGCTTTAGCCTGGAAGTGTTTAACTCCGGGTTCTCCATACGCTCCGATGTCCACATACAGCTCTGCCTCCTCACCTTTAGGATGAACCATCCCCCGGCCCGGGGGGAGCATGAACGGACACAACCACAGAGGGTACACCTGCAGGGAGGGACATACCAACTCGGTCACACCCCTACAACGAGACATACCAACTCAGTCACACCCCTACAACGAGACATACCAACTCTGTCACATCCCTACAACGAGACATACCAACTCAGTCACACCCCTACAACGAGACATACCAACTCAGTCACACCCCTACAACGAGACATACTGCACCAACTCAGTCACACCCTTAAAACGAGATCTACCAACTCAGTCACACTTGAGTTTGTCTAATTTATTAGGGTATATGTTACGCTGTGGAATCATGCAAAGTATGTGTCTTACGTGGATGTCCTGGTGGAAGCGTGCAATAGCGGTCTGGATGTGTTTCATGGGGACCAGCATGTCCTGGACAACATGGTGCTGCTCATACAGCTGTCTGATGGTCTCTCCCTGGGTCAGCTTCAACAGAGAGATCTTAGGAGGAACCATCCAGCCAAACAACCACCGGAACACTGGGTGGTTACCAAACGGGATGATGTCCTGGAGACACACATTCATGTTAACAGGAATCCGCTTTCCAGCAGTGCAGTGGTGTCCAGTACATTTAAGAACGTTTAGCTATTGTACTGTACGCCCTACAGACCACGACCCTCAATAAGGATAGAATATCAGGAAGCTGTAAAACTGCCTCCTTACCCATCCTCTCCCCCTTCCCCAACAACAACATCCTCCGTCTGCCAGAGAAAAACTACATTATTTATAACATCATTTAAGGTTAGGAAAGAAACAATTACCAGCAAACCACACATGACTTCCTAATGGCAGTGTGTGTGTGTGTGTGTGTGTGTGTGTGTGTGTGTGTGTGTGTGTGTGTGTGTGTGTGTGTGTGTGTGTGTGTGTGTGCGTGCATTAGGGATACTAATGCATGAGCTGGGGGAGAATATGATGACATGCTGAAATCTGCAGGATAAAAGGGTCACTTTGTATCATCTGTCTAATGCATTGTGTGTGTGTGTGTGTGTACCTGGAGCTCCCAGAAGATGGATCGTGTGTGTCTGTGGTAGTAGTGGCGTAGAGGGATGTACTCTACTGCTTTCTTGTTCTCTTTCAAGTATCTCTCAACGTGCTTGAAGAACCAAGGCTTATAGTGCAGGCCGATCCGGTTGATCTGAAACACACACACACACACACACACACACACACACACACACACACACACACACACACACACACACACACACACACACAGGAGAGTTATGGTTAGATCTTGCAGACAGACAGCACTCTCCTCCTCTCGTCCTTCTCAGTGTACCCTGTCATTCTTTCTCGCTTTCCCTCTCTCACCTTGGCGGGTTCAGCCGTGTCAGTCATAGTGCCAGTCATGATAACAGCTTCATCCAGTGAGTACTGCAGTCCTTCTACAAATGTGTTGTTCTTGTCCTCAGACGCCTCACTGAACCGACGGCAGATGTTCTCCAGCCCTCTGATTGGCTCATACTGCAAACGAACCCACAACCTCGCAGGGACGATCTTTATTTCCGCGGCAACCAGGAAACCCAGAGTTCCACAGGACCAAGGAACCGCGTGGAACAGGTCAGAATTCTCCTCCTGTTAGAGACCACAAACACACAGAACAACAGTTCCCCTCCTGTAAGAGAGCCACACAGCAGAGGACAGAAACTATCCTCCTCCTTTCTATCTCTTTCCTTCTCTCTCTCTCGTTGTACTGTCAAACCTTTGTTTCCAGATTAGCTGTAGCTAGGTGTTGGCTTGTGTTTACTAATGGATTGGAGGTCTGTAGCAATACTCTGTTAGTTATAGAACTGGAGGTCTGTAGCAATACTCTGTTAGTTATAGACCTGGAGGTCTGTAGTATTACTCTGTTAGTTATAGAACTGGAGGTCTGTAGAAATACTCTGTTAGTTATAGAACTGGAGGTCTGTAGCATTACTCTGTTTGTTATAGAACTGGAGGTCTGTAGTATTACTCTGTTAGTTATAGAACTGGAGGTCTGTAGCATTACTCTGTTAGTTATAGAACTGGAGGTCTGTAGCATTACTCTGTTATAGAACTGGAGGTCTGTAGCATTACTCTGTTAGTTATAGAACTGGAGGTCTGTAGTATTACTCTGTTAGTTATAGAACTGGAGGTCTGTAGCATTACTCTGTTAGTTATAGAACTGGAGGTCTGTAGCATTACTCTGTTATAGAACTGGAGGTCTGTAGCATTACTCTGTTAGTTATAGAACTGGAGGTCTGTAGCAATACTCTTAGTTATAGAACTGGAGGTCTGTAGTATTACTCTGTTATAGAACTGGAGGTCTGTAGCATTACTCTGTTATAGAACTGGAGGTCTGTAGCATTACTCTGTTATAGAACTGGAGGTCTGTAGCATTACTCTGTTAGTTATAGAACTGGAGGTCTGTAGCATTACTCTGTTATAGAACTGGAGGTCTGTAGTATTACTCTGTTAGTTATAGAACTGGAGGTCTGTAGTATTACTCTGTTTGTTATAGAACTGGAGGTCTGTAGTATTACTCAGTTATAGAACTGGAGGTCTGTAGTATTACTCTGTTAGTTATAGAACTGGAGGTCTGTAGCAATACTCTGTTAGTTATAGAACTGGAGGTCTGTAGCATTACTCTGTTATAGAACTGGAGGTCTGTAGCATTACTCTGTTAGTTATAGAACTGGAGGTCTGTAGTATTACTCTGTTAGTTATAGAACTGGAGGTCTGTAGCATTACTCTGTTAGTTATAGAACTGGAGGTCTGTAGTATTACTCTGTTAGTTATAGAACTGGAGGTCTGTAGTATTACTCAGTTATAGAACTGGAGGTCTGTAGTATTACTCTGTTAGTTATAGAACTGGAGGTCTGTAGTATTACTCTGTTAGTTATAGAACTGGAGGTCTGTAGTATTACTCAGTTATAGAACTGGAGGTCTGTAGTATTACTCTGTTAGTTATAGAACTGGAGGTCTGTAGTATTACTTTGTTATAGAACTGGAGGGCTGTAGTATTACTCTGTTAGTTATAGAACTGGAGTTCTGTAGCATTACTCTGTTAGTTATAGAACTGGAGGTCTGTAGCATTACTCTGTTATAGAACTGGAGGTCTGTAGCATTACTCTGTTAGTTATAGAACTGGAGGTCTGTAGCATTACTCTGTTAGTTATAGAACTGGAGGTCTGTAGCATTACTCTGTTAGTTATAGAACTGGAGGTCTGTAGCATTACTCTGTTAGTTATAGAACTGGAGGTCTGTAGTATTACTCTGTTAGTTATAGAACTGGAGGTCTGTAGTATTACTCTGTTATAGAACTGGAGGTCTGTAGTATTACTCTGTTATAGAACTGGAGGTCTGTAGCATTACTCTGTTAGTTATAGAACTGGAGGTCTGTAGCATTACTCTGTTAGTTATAGAACTGGAGGTCTGTAGTATTACTCTGTTAGTTATAGAACTGGAGGTCTGTAGTATTACTCTGTTATAGAACTGGAGGTCTGTAGTATTACTCTGTTAGTTATAGAACTGGAGGTCTGTAGTATTACTCTGTTAGTTATAGAACTGGAGGTCTGTAGTATTACTCTGTTATAGAACTGGAGGTCTGTAGTATTACTCTGTTATAGAACTGGAGGTCTGTAGCATTACTCTGTTAGTTATAGAACTGGAGGTCTGTAGTATTACTCTGTTAGTTATAGAACTGGAGGTCTGTAGCATTACTCTGTTAGTTATAGAACTGGAGGTCTGTAGTATTACTCTGTTAGTTATAGAACTGGAGGTCTGTAGTATTACTCTGTTAGTTATAGAACTGGAGGTCTGTAGTATTACTCTGTTATAGAACTGGAGGTCTGTAGCATTACTCTGTTAGTTATAGAACTGGAGGTCTGTAGCATTACTCTGTTTGTTATAGAACTGGAGGTCTGTAGTATTACTCTGTTAGTTATAGAACTGGAGGTCTGTAGCATTACTCTGTTAGTTATAGAACTGGAGGTCTGTAGCAATACTCTTAGTTATAGAACTGGAGGTCTGTAGTATTACTCTGTTATAGAACTGGAGGTCTGTAGCATTACTCTGTTATAGAACTGGAGGTCTGTAGCATTACTCTGTTATAGAACTGGAGGTCTGTAGCATTACTCTGTTAGTTATAGAACTGGAGGTCTGTAGTATTACTCTGTTATAGAACTGGAGGTCTGTAGCAATACTCTGTTAGTTATAGAACTGGAGGTCTGTAGTATTACTCTGTTATAGAACTGGAGGTCTGTAGTATTACTCTGTTAGTTATAGAACTGGAGGTTTGTAGTATTACTCTGTTATAGAACTGGAGGTCTGTAGCATTACTCTGTTATAGAACTGGAGGTCTGTAGCATTACTCTGTTATAGAACTGGAGGTCTGTAGCATTACTCTGTTAGTTATAGAACTGGAGGTCTGTAGCATTACTCTGTTAGTTATAGAACTGGAGGTCTGTAGTATTACTCTGTTAGTTATAGAACTGGAGGTCTGTAGCATTACTCTGTTAGTTATAGAACTGGAGGTCTGTAGCATTACTCTGTTAGTTATAGAACTGGAGGTCTGTAGTATTACTCTGTTAGTTATCGAACTGGTGGTCTGTAGTATTACTCTGTTATAGAACTGGAGGTCTGTAGCATTACTCTGTTAGTTATAGAACTGGAGGTCTGTAGTATTACTCTGTTAGTTATAGAACTGGAGGTCTGTAGCATTACTCTGTTAGTTATAGAACTGGAGGTCTGTAGTATTACTCTGTTAGTTATAGAACTGGAGGTCTGTAGTATTACTCTGTTAGTTATAGAACTGGAGGTCTGTAGCATTACTCTGTTATAGAACTGGAGGTCTGTAGTATTACTCTGTTATAGAACTGGAGGTCTGTAGCATTACTCTGTTAGTTATAGAACTGGAGGTCTGTAGCATTACTCTGTTAGTTATAGAACTGGGGGTCTGTAGTATTACTCTTAGTTATAGAACTGGAGGTCTGTAGTATTACTCTGTTAGTTATAGAACTGGAGGTCTGTAGCATTACTCTGTTATAGAACTAGAGGTCTGTAGCATTACTCTGTTAGTTATAGAACTGGAGGTCTGTAGTATTACTCTGTTATAGAACTGGAGGTCTGTAGCATTACTCTGTTATAGAAATGGAGGTCTGTAGCATTACTCTGTTATAGAACTGGAGGTCTGTAGCATTACTCTGTTAGTTATAGAACTGGAGGTCTGTAGCATTACTCTGTTAGTTATAGAACTGGAGGTCTGTAGTATTACTCTGTTATAGAACTGGAGGTCTGTAGCATTACTCTCTTAGTTATAGAACTGGAGGTCTGTAGCATTACTCTGTTATAGAACTGGAGGTCTGTAGCATTACTCTGTTAGTTATAGAACTGGAGGTCTGTAGTATTACTCTGTTAGTTATAGAACTGGAGGTCTGTAGTATTACTCTGTTATAGAACTGGAGGTCTGTAGTATTACTCTGTTATAGAACTGGAGGTCTGTAGTATTACTCTGTTAGTTATAGAACTGGAGGTCTGTAGTATTACTCTGTTATAGAACTGGAGGTCTGTAGTATTACTCAGTTATAGAACTGGAGGTTTGTAGTATTACTCTGTTAGTTATAGAACTGGAGGTCTGTAGCAATACTCTGATAGTTATAGAACTGGACGTCTGTAGCAATACTCTGTTAGTTATAGAACTGGAGGTCTGTAGTATTACTCTGTTATAGAACTGGAGGTCTGTAGCAATACTCTGTTAGTTATAGAACTGGAGGTCTGTAGTATTACTCAGTTATAGAACTGGAGGTTTGTAGTATTACTCTGTTAGTTATAGAACTGGAGGTCTGTAGCAATACTCTGATAGTTATAGAACTGGACGTCTGTAGCAATACTCTGTTAGTTATAGAACTGGAGGTCTGTAGTATTACTCTGTTATAGAACTGGAGGTCTGTAGCAATACTCTGATAGTTATAGAACTGGACGTCTGTAGCAATACTCTGTTAGTTATAGAACTGGAGGTCTGTAGTATTACTCTGTTATAGAACTGGAGGTCTGTAGTATTACTCTGTTAGTTATAGAACTGGAGGTCTGTAGTATTACTCTGTTATAGAACTGGAGGTCTGTAGTATTACTCAGTTATAGAACTGGAGGTTTGTAGTATTACTCTGTTAGTTATAGAACTGGAGGTCTGTAGCAATACTCTGATAGTTATAGAACTGGACGTCTGTAGCAATACTCTGTTAGTTATAGAACTGGAGGTCTGTAGTATTACTCTGTTATAGAACTGGAGGTCTGTAGTATTGCTCTTCTCCGACTACAAGGTTCTCTCAAAGAGTCAAACAGTAAAGAGAGCTCTGCTCACCTCAGTACAGCGGACCAGGCTGCCATCAGCCAGCACCAGCTCAAAGGCAACACAGATGTGCTGGAAGAGTCCATAGATATGAGAGGACGACTCAATACCTGTACCCATCACAAGACCTCCTAGAGAGCGAGAGGGGAGAGAGAGTAGGCTTGATTATTTAGTAAA
The DNA here is from genome assembly GCF_045679555.1 of Salvelinus alpinus. Taxonomy (NCBI): domain Eukaryota; kingdom Metazoa; phylum Chordata; class Actinopteri; order Salmoniformes; family Salmonidae; genus Salvelinus; species Salvelinus alpinus. Next base: position 30,823,443 of record NC_092091.1, on the reverse strand, counting down.
ACATGGGGGAATACTATTTTTTTTATTTAACCTTTATTTAACTAGGCAAGTCAGTTAAGAACACATTCTTATTTACAATGACGGCCTAGGAACAGTGGGTTAACTGCCTTGTTCAGGGGCAGAACGACAGGTTTTTACCTTGTCAGCTCGGGGATTCGGTCTAGCAACCTTTCGGTTACTAGCCCAACGCTTTAACCACTAGGCTACATGCCGCCCAAATGCTCAGGAACAGTCAAGATACAACAGTACCTTGCCTTAAGATGGAAGCCCCCACATACACTGGCATGGCTCCAATGGGTCTTCTAGTTTTTAGATATTGTTCTTTTGGAATTGTCCACTTCTCATTCTCAAGGTGACAATGAAATAACCTTGTTAATGTGGTGAAATGCAGCTAAAAGTGTAAGATCTCTTGAGTTAAATCAAAAGGGTCACTCGGGTGAAATGTTTGTTTTTTTGGGGGGGGGGTTATTTTTTAATTTATCCTATTTTTAGTTTTTCTTATAATGTTGAAATCAATTAGCATAGCGTCTATTGTTTCTTGCATGCACTATGAATGCTCCTTACAGTATGTTATTGATAAGCATGTAATGATTATTATTATGTGATATGGACGTGCACTGACAAGGTATTTGTCAAATGCTGTTTATTCTGACGATTCATTGAAAACAGAATAATAATAAAAACTGTTAAAAATAATAATAATAATAACAACAACAACATAGAACAGCACAGGACAACAAAAACAACACTGACAAAAGTGAGGACACTTTAGGGATTCGGGGAACTCAATACCCTCACAGGTGAAAAAGCAGAGAGCAGGGTAAACACTCAAACAGTTCCTCGGTTGTGTGTGTGAGAGAGAGTCTCTGTGGAAATCCAGATGAATCTACAGCGTGCTGATGGGAAAACATTAAGCTGTTGATCTAACATTCATGGATCGGGAAAACCATTATGGAATCTGATCCAGGGGCGCTGTGCACTTCCGAAACCATTTCCTCTGAATTTCACCTTCGGAACTCTACCATCTATAAACCATGTATCATCCAATCCAATAAGAGAGTGTGATGGTTATCACAACCCGAAATAAACAACCCTGATGGATGATATGCCATGGAAATGCTAAGCTACAGAGGAGTATACTACAATCAATGAGTTAGCCAGCTAACTTTGATAAACAACCAGAAATAACTACTGATTTTCGGGTTCAACCTCTTAAGGATCTGACCCTTTTTTTAAATATTCACCTAAAATGACACAAATCTAACTGCCTGTAGCTCAGGACTTGAAGCAAGGATATGCATATTCTTGATACCATTTGAAAGAAAACACTTTGAAGTTTGTGGAAATTTGAAATTAATGTTGGAGAATATAACACATTAGATCTGGTAAAAGATAATACAAACCAAAAAAACACGAGGTTTTTATATTTTTTTCTCTTTTCCCATCTTTGAAATGCAAGAGAAAGGCCATCATATAATATTGCAGTTTAGGCACAATTTAGATTTAGCAGTGTGGGTGCAAAGTTTCAGATTGATCCAGTGAAGCCTTGCAATACTGGACAATATTTTGTATCAAGTCTGCCCAAATGTTCCGAATTGGTCAATTGATTCATTTTCAAGTACATAACTATAGAGAACATACAAAAATTATATGGTAATACAAAATAAAAGTTTACACACTCCCAGGAATGTCATACATGATAGATAATTAGCTTATACACTAACTGGCACACATCTAGATGGCCAGGTGGGGTGGGTGTGGAGCCAGAGACAGCAGGCGTTCAAACTGTAGATCCAGGTTCCTACATTTGAATTAAAAAATGTATTTGATCAAACAAAACTATGCTACATTTTATCTCTGGGACCCTCAGGATGACAAATCAGAGCAAGAGTACTGAAGTACATTATTTACATTCAGAGGTGAATGTATCAAACCAGTTGCCGTGATAAGTTTTTGTTCTGTGTAACAGTTTAACTTTAGTCCGTCCCCTCGCCCCGACCCGGGCGCGAACCAGGGACCCTCTGCACACATCAACAACAGTCACCCATAAAGCATCGTTACCCATCGCTCCACAAAAGCCGCGGCCCTTGCAGAGCAAGGGGAACCACTACTTCAAGGTCTCAGAGCAAGTGACGTCACCGATTGAAAGGCTATTAGCGCGCACCACCGCTAACTAGCTAGCCATTTCACATCCGTTACATGTGCACTTTTCTCAAACAACAGCATGGTATTTTTTCACTGTAATATCTACTGTAAATTGGAGAGTGCAGTTAGATTAACAAGAATTTAAGCTTTCTGCCCATATAAGACATGTCTATGTCCTGGGACATTTTCTTGTTACTTACAACGTCATGCTATTCACATTAGCGCACGTTAGCTCAACCGTCCCAGTATAGGGACACCGATCCCGTAGATTAAGAAAGCTAAACATAGATATGTGTTTTTGGTTGTTGAGTGAATTAGACCATGCATATTTCACGCTCATCTTTAAAAAACAAACAAACAAACAAAAAACGGTTATTTCAGAATATTTGGCTTTGTAGTATACCCCTCTGGATGACAATTTGACAGTCGTTGTATAGGACAACAACATATCCCACCATACACTGAGTGTACAAAACATTACGAACACCTGCTCTTTCCATGACATAGACTGACCAGGTGAAAGCTATAATTCCTTATTGATGTCACTTGTTAAATCTGATTGAAGTGGATGTAACAGGTGACATCAATAAGGGATCATAGCTTTCACCTGGAGTCACCTGATCAGTCTGTCATGGAAAGATCAGGTGTTCTTAATGTTTTGTACAATCAGTGTATATACTAGAGCTGGGCGATATGGACAAAATTCCATATTGCGATAAATTGCCTGAATTGATGCGATAACGATAAATAGAACGATAATTTTATAACATTAATGTGTACCACAGTTTTTTTTATTAACATTTAAAATACTACTACTAGTTAGATTTTTGTACTTCAGCATCATATCATGAGCATGTTTAGAGAACAACAATCAAACAAAATCTAGCATATAACATAGCCATACAACAATATATACTACATTATAACCCCAAACCATATACCTAAGCAATAAGGCACCTCAGGGATTTGTGGTATATGGCCAATATACCACGGCTAAGGTCTGTTCTTAAGCCTGGAGTGCCTGGATACAGCCCTTAGACGTGGTATATTGGCCATATACCACAAACCCCCGAGGTGCCTTATTACTATTATAAACTGGTTAGCAACCTAATTAGAGCAGTAAAAATGTTTTGTCATACCTGTGGTATACGGTCTGATATACCACAGCTGTCAGCCAATCAGCATCCAGGGCTCGAACCACCCAGTTTATAAAATAACATATACCACCACACAATATAACCTGAGCCATATACAACCAATATATGAGGATGATATGCAGATGATATGGTAACGAGATGCGTAGCGTACCGACAGTGAGGTCGTCCAGTTCTGGCAGCACAGGCAGAGTCCAGCCCAGGGAGTTGAGGAGAGCAGTTATCTGGCCCATGTTGACCAGGGGCTCCACACGAACCACCTGTTATACATGCACATGTCCAGGTCATACGGGTTTACACACACACACACACTTTTATATACAGAGCTAGTGTGTGTGTTTGATCTCCTACCTGTCTCTGTGTGTCCACCTCAAGTATGTCCATCATGTTGATCATGATGTTCTTATTGGTCTTCTTGTATTTCCCCACTCTGAGAGAGACAGTCAGCCAGCCTGGACGACCTGTACACATGTGGGTTTTCCCCCCCTCCTTCCTCCATTCGCGCACCTGCAACACACAGACAGTATTATACTGTAGATTAAGATTAAGCTCAATTTATTCGGAAATTGCACACAAGGTCCAACCAAAATTTGACTTACGCTTTTAACCCAACCCTTCGAAAGACACGTGTACATACACATACAGGTTTTGGAGAGGTGAGGGGGGGCTGCCACACAGGGTGCCCGGGGAGCTGTTGTTGTGGGGGGTTAAGTACCTTGCTCACGGGCACAACAACAGGCAATGGATTCTAGGATTTGGTACCAGCAAACATCCTGTTGCCAGCTCACTTCACGCCTGATTTTTTCCCCCGTCAGACCCAGGATTCGGACTGGCAACCCTCCAGTTGATGGCTTGCCTCTCTAACCACTCTGAACACTATGGCCCCTGCCTAAAGGTCTGGAACTTTATGGCATAGAAGCAGTGGTGACCCGTCATTCAGGGCAGGTGGGGCAAAGAAAAAAAAATATATAAGGACATTTCTAAGTGACCCCAAACTTTTGAACGGTAATACTACCGTTCCTTGTTTTTGAAAGAAAAGCACATTTTTGTCTTAAAATATCAAATTGATCAGAAATACAGTGTAGACATTGTTAATGTTGTAAATGACTATTGTAGCTGGAAACGGCTGCTTTTTTTATGGAATATCTACATAGGCGTACAGAGGCCCATTATCAGCAACCATCACTCCTGTGTTCCAATGGCACGTTGTGTTAGCTAATCCAAGTTTATCATTTTAAAAGGCTAATTGATCATTAGAAAACCCTTTTGCAATTATGTTAGCACAGCTGAAAACTGTTGTCCTGATTAAAGAAGCAATAAAACTGGCCTTCTTTAGACTAGTTGAGTATCTGGAGCATCAGCATTTGTGGGTTCGATTACAGGTTCAAAATGGCCAGAAACAAAGAACTTTCTTCTGAAACTCATCAGTCTATTCTTGTTCTGAGAAATGAAGGCTATTCCATGTGAGAAATTGCCAAGAAACTGAAGATCTCGTACACCGCTGTGTACTACTCCCTTCAAAGAACAGCGCAAACTGGCGCTAACCAGAATAGAAAGAGGAGTTGGAGGCCCCGGTGCACAACTGAGCAAGAGGACAAGTACGTTAGAGAATCTAGTTTTAGAAACAGACGCCTCACAAGTCCTCAACTGGCAGCTTCATTAAATAGTACCCGCAAAACACTAGTCTCAACGTCAACAGTGAAGAGGCGACTCCGGGATGCTGGCCTTCTAGGCAGAGTTCCTCTGTCCAGTGTCTGTGTTCTTTTGCCCATCTTAATCTTTTCTTTTTATTGGCCAGTCTGAGATATGGCTTTTTCTTTGCAACTCTGCCTAGAGGCCAACATCCCGGAGTCGCCTCTTCACTGTTGACGTTGAGACTGGTTATTACACAATGGTTATTATGGCCAAACAGTTCTATTTTGTTTCATCAGACCAGAGGACATTTCTCCAAAAAGTACGATCTTTGTCCGCATGTGTAGTTGCAAACCGTAGTCTGGCTTTTTTTTATGGAGGTTTTGGAGCAGTGGCTTCTTCCTTGCTGAGCGGCCTTTCAGGTTATGTCGATATAGGACTTGTTTTACTGTGGATATAGATACTTTTGTACCGGTTTCCTCCAGCATCTTCACAAGGTTCTACCAACGAGACATATCCTACCAACGGGACATCAAAAACTGTAATAAAACTGTAATATCCTATCCTATGTTTCACGGAATCGTGGCTGAATGACGACATGGATATTCAGCTAGCGGGATATACGCTGCACCGGCAAGATAGAACAGTACACTCCAGTAAGACGAGGGGGGGCGGTCTGTGCATATTTGTAAACAACAGCTGGTGCACAAAATCTAAGGAAGTCTCTCAAATTTGTCCGTCTGAAGTAGAGTATATTGTGATAAATTGCAGGCCACACTACTTGCCTAGAGAGTTTTCAGCTATACTTTTCGTGGCTGTATATTTACCACCACAGACAGATGCTGGCACTAAGACCGCACTCAGTCAGCTGTATAAGAAATAAGCAAACAGGAAACCACTCACCCAGAGGCGGCGCTCCTAGTGGCCGGTGACTTTAATGCAGGGAAACTTAAATCAGTTCTACCAAATTTCTATCAACATGTTAAATGTGCAACCAGAGGAAAAAAAATTCTAGATCACCTGTACTCCACACACAGAGACGCGTACAAAGCTCTCCCTCGCCCTCCATTTGGTAAATCCAACCACAACTCTATCCTCCTGATTCCTGCTTACAAGGAAAATTAAAGCAGGAAGCACCAGTGACTCGGTCTATAAAAAAGTTGTCAGATGAAGCAGATGCTAAACTACAGGACTGTTTTGCTAGCACAGACTGGAACATGTTCCGGGATTCTTCCGATGTACACCACATCAGTTACTGGCTTTATCAATTAGTGCATTGAGGACGTCGTCCCCACAGTGACTGTACGTACATACCCCAACCAGAAGCCATGGATTACAGGCAACATTCGCACTGAACTAAAGGGTAGAGCTGCCGCCTTCAAGGTGCGGGACTCTAACCCGGAAGCTTACATGAAATGCCCTGTGACGAACCATCAAACAGGCAAAGCATCAATACAGGGCTAAGATTGAATCATACAACACCGGCTCCGACGCTCGTCTTATGTGGCAGAGTTTGCAAACTATTACAGACTATAAAGGGAAGCACAGCCGCGAGCTGCCCAGTGACACGAGCCTACCAGACGAGCTAAATCACTTCTATGCTCGCTTCGAGGCAAGCAACACTGAGGCATGCATGAAAGCATCAGCTGTTCTGGCCAACTGTGCGATCACGCTCTCCGTAGCCGACGTGAGTAAAACCTTTAAACAGGTCAACATACACAAGGCTACGGTGCCAGACGGATTACGAGGGTGTGTGCTCCGGGCATGTGCTGACCAACTGGCAGGTGTCTTCACTGACATTTTCAACATGTCCCTGATTGAGTCTGTAATACCAGCATGTTTTAAGCAGACCACCATGGTCCCTGTGCCCAAGAACACAAAGGCAACCTGCCTAAATGACTACAGACCCGTAGCACTCACGTCCGTAGCCATGAAGTGCTTTGAAAGTCTGGTAATGGCTCACATCAACACGATTATCACAGAAACCCTAGACCCACTCCAATTTGCATACCGCCCAAACAGATCCACAGATGATGTAATCTCTATTGCACTCCACACTGCCCTTTTCCACCTGGACAAAAGGAACACTTATGTGAGAATGTTATTCATTGACTATGGCTCAGCGTTCAACACCATAGTACCCTCAAAGCTAATCACTAAGCTAAGGATCCTGGGACTAAACACCTCCCTCTGCAACTGGATCCTGAACTTCCTGACGGGCCGCCCCCCAGGTGGCGAGGATAGGTAGCAACACATCTGCCACGCTGATCCTCAACACTGGAGCCCCCCAGGGGTGGGTGCTCAGTCCTGTAATCCCTGTTCATCCACAACTGCATGGCTAGGCACGACTCCAACACCATCATTAAGTTTGCAGACGACACAACAGTGGTAGGCCTGATCACAGACAACGACGAGCCTATAGGGGGGAGGTCAGACACCTGGCCGGATGGTGCCAGAATAACAGCCTATCCCTCAACGTAACCAAGACTAAGGAGATGATTGTGGACTACAGGAAAAGGAGGACTCCTGAACAGGTAATCAAATGGCTGCCCGGACTATTTGCATTGTGTGCCCCCCAACCCCTTTTACACTGCTGCTGCTCTCCGTTTATCATATATGCATAGTCACTTTATCTATGCATTCATGTACATACTACCTCAATTGCCCCGACCAACCAGTGCTCCGGCACATTGGCTAACCGGGCTATCTGCATTGTGTCCCGCCACCCACCACCCCCTCTTTTACGCTACTGCTACTCTCTGTTCATCATATATGCATAGTCACTTTAACCATATCTACATGTACATAATACCTCAATCAGCTTGACTAACCCGTGTCTGTATGTAGCCTCGCTACTTTTATAGCCTCGCTACTGTTAATTTTCACGGTCTTTTTACTATTGTTTTTATTTCTTTACTTACCTATTGTTCACCTAATACCTTTTTTACACTATTGGTTAGAGCCTGTAAGTAAGCATTTCACTGTAAGGTCTACACCTGTTGTATTCGGCGCACGTGACAAACTTTGATTTGATTTGCTGTTTTGGGATTGATTTGCACTTTTCGCACTAAAGTACGTTCATCTCTAGGAGACAGAACGCGTCTCCTTCCTGAGTCGTATGATGGCTGCGTGGTTCCATGGTCTTTATACTTGCGTACTATTGTTTGTACAGATGAAAGTGGTACTTTCTGGCGTTTGGAAATTGCACCCAAGGATGAACTAGACTTGTGAAGGTCTAAAAATATTTTTCTGAGGACTTGGCTGATTTCTTTTGATTTTCCCATGATGTCAAGCAAAGAGGCACTGAGTTTGAAGGTAGGTCTTGAAATACATCCACAGGTACACCTCCAATTGACTCAAATGATGTCAACTAGCCTATCAGAATCTTCTAAAGTCATGATATAATTTTCTGGAATTGTCCAAGCTGTTTAAAGGCACAGTCAACTTAGTGTAATGTAAACTTCTGACCCACTGGAATTGGAATAATCTGTCTGTAAACAATTGTTGGAAAAATTACTTGTGTCATGCACAAAGTAGATGTCCTAACCGACTTCCCAAAACTATAGTTTGTTAAAAAGAAATTTGTGGCGTGGTTGAAAAACGAGTTTTAATGACTCAAACCTAAGTGTATGTAAACTTCCGACTTCAACTGTATTTACTGTATTGTATACCATCTACTGCATCTTGCCTATGCCGCACGCCATCGCTCATCCATGTATTTATATGTACATATTCTATTCAACCCTTTACATTTCTGTGTGTATAAGGTAGTTGTTGTGAATTTGTTACATTACTTGTTAGATATTACCGCATAGTTGGAACTAGAAGCACAAGCATTTCGCTCGCTACACTCGCATTAACATCTGCTAACCATGTGTATGTGACCAATAAAATTTGATTTAATGCCAAATCTTTTCAGTCTCCTGAGGGGAAATAGGTTTTGTCGTGCCCTCTTCACGACTCTCTTGGTGTGCTTGGACCATGTTAGTTTGTTGGTGATGCGGACCCCAAGGAACTTGAAGCTCTCAACCTGCTCCACTGCAGCCCCGTCTATGGGAATGGAAGCGTGCTCGATCCTCTTTTTCCTGTAGTCCACAATCATCTCCTTAGCCTTGATCACGTTGAGGGGGAGGTTGTTGTCCTGGACCACACGGCCAGGTCTCTGACCTCCTCCCTATAGGCTGTCTTGTCGTTGTCGGTGAGCAGGCCTACCACTGTTCTCTCATCGGAAGATTTAATGTTGGTGTTGGAGTCGTGCCTGGCCGTGCAGTCATGAGTGAACAGGGAGTAAAGGAGGGGACTGAGCACGCAGGGGCCCCTGTGTTAAGGATCAGCGTGGCGGATGTGTTGTTATCTACCCTTACCACCTGGGGGCGGCCCGTCAGGAAGTCCAGGATCCAGTTGCAGAAGGTGTTTAGTCCCAGGATCCTTAGCTTATTGATGAGCTGAGGGCACTATGGTGTTGAACGCTGAGCTTTTGTCAATGAATAGCATTCTCACATAGGCCAGGTGGGAAAGGGCAGTGTGGAGTGCAATAGAGATTGCATCTGCGGATCTCGTTGGGCGGTATGCAAATTGGAGTGGGTCTAGGGCTTCTGGGATGAGGGTGTTGATGTGAGCCATGACCAGCCTTTCAAAGCACTTCATGGCTACAGACGTGAGTGCTACGGGTCTGTAGTCATTTAGGCAGGTTACCTTTGTTTTTGGGCACAGGCACTATGGTGGTCTGCTTAAAACATGTTGGTATTACAGACTCGGACAGGGAGAGGTTGAAAATGTCAGTGAAGACACTTGCCAGTTGGTCAGCGCATGCTCGCAGTACACGTCCTGGTAATACGTCTGGCCCTGCGGCCTTGTGTATGTTAACATGTTTAAAGGTCTTACTCACATCGGCTGCGGAGAGCGTGATCACGCAGTCTTCCAGAACAGCTGGTGCTCTCATGCATGTTTCAGTGTTATTTGCCTCGAAGCGAGCATAGAAGTAGTTTAGCTCGTCTGGTAGGCTCGTGACTAAGCAGCTCTCAGCTGTGCTTCCCTTTGTAGTCTGTAATGGTTTGCAAGCCCTGCCACATCCGACGAGCGTCAGAGCCGGTGTAGTATGATTAGATCTTAGTCCTGTATTGACGCTTTGCTGTTTGATGGTTCGTCAGAGACCAGGTGTAGCAGGTGTTGGGACTGCTGTTGGGACTCTGCTGTTGGGACAGCTTTATGTAAGCCCTAACAGTTTATGTGCACCGTGTGTCACCGTTATAGTGCAATTAATGTATTGGCTAGTGTTGTGGCTTTGCTGGCATGCATCCCACATTTTTTTTTTTTTTTACCCCACCAAGATGTACATGCTAAAATCGCCACTGCATAGAAGATGGATAGGTAGTAGACTTGTCCTGGGTTCAATTGTTAAAGCCGTACTCCTGCTTTCCGCTGTAAATGAATCCCTACAGAACATTACACATGGAAGCAAGAACTTGAACTTTGAACCGACACAATGGAAATACACTGCTCAAAAAAATAAAGGGAACACTAAAATAACACATCCTAGATCTGAATGAATGAAATATTCTTATTAAATACTTTTTTCTTTACATAGTTGAATGTGCTGACAACAAAATCACACAAAAATTATCAATGGAAATCAAATTTATCAACCCATGGAGGTCTGGATTTGGAGTCACACTCAAAATTAAAGTGGAAAACCACACTACAGGCTGATCCAACTTTGATGTAATGTCCTTAAAACAAGTCAAAATGAGGCTCAGTAGTGTGTGTGGCCTCCACGTGCCTGTATGACCTCCCTACAACGCCTGGGCATGCTCCTGATGAGGTGGCGGATGGTCTCCTGAGGCATCTCCTTCCAGACCTGGACTAAAGCATCCGCCAACTCCTGGACAGTCTGTGGTGCAACGTGGCGTTGGTGGATGGAGCGAGACATGATGTCCCAGATGTGCTCAATTGGATTCAGGTCTGGGGAACGGAAGGCCAGTCCATAGCATCAATGCCTTCCTCTTGCAGGAACTGCTGACACACTCCAGCCACATGAGGTCTAGCATTGTCTTGCATTAGGAGGAACCCAGGCCCAACCACACCAGCATATGGTCTCACAAGGGGTCTGAGGATCTCATCTCAGTACCTAATGGCAGTCAGGCTACCTCTGGCGAGCACATGGAGGGCTGTGCGGCCCCCCAAAGAAATGCCACCCCACACCATGACTGACCCACCGCCAAACCGGTCATGCTGGAGGATGTTGCAGGCAGCAGAAGGTTCTCCACGGCGTCTCCAGACTCTGTCACGTGCTCAGTGTGAACCTGCTTTCATCTATGAAGAGCACAGGGCGCCAGTGGCAAATTTGCCAATCTTGGTGTTCTCTGGCAAATGCCAAATGTCCTGCACGGTGTTGGGCTGTAAGCACAACCCCCACCTGTGGACGTCGGGCCCTCATACCACCCTCATGGAGTCTGTTTCTGACCGTTTGAGCAGACACATGCACATTTGTGGCCTGCTGGAGGTCATTTTGCAGGGCTCTGGCAGTGCTCCTCCTGCTCAAAGGCGGAGGTAGCGGTCCTGCTGCTGGGTTGTTGCCCTCCTACGGCCTCCTCCACGTCTCCTGATGTACTGGCCTGTCTCCTGGTAGCGCCTCCATGCTCTGGACACTACGCTGACAGACACAGCAAACCTTCTTGCCACAACTCGCATTGATGTGCAATCCTGGATGAGCTGCACTACCTGAGCCACTTGTGTGGGTTGTAGACTCCGTCTCATGCTACCATTAGAGTGAAAGCACCGCCAGCATTCAAAAGTGACCAAAACATCAGCCAGGAAGCATAGGAACTGAGAAGTGGTCTGCTGAACCACTCCTTTATTGGGGGTGTCTTGCTAATTGCCTATAATTTCCACCTGTTGTCTATTCCATTTGCACAACAGCATGTGAAATTTATTGTCAATCAGTGTTGCTTCCTAAGTGGACAGTTTGATTTCACAGAAGTGTGATTGACTTGGAGATACATTGTGTTGTTTAAGTGTTCCCTTTATTTTTTTGAGCAGTGTACAATATCTGATACCATGATGAAATGCTGAGCTCCCAGAATACACACACACTGGCACACATTCCGAGATCTACGCAGTGAACCCTGCACAGTTTGTTATCTCTCTTCCATTTCCAAATCCCTTGTTCTTTCCAAAATCCCTTTAGGAAGAGAGGGATTAAGGTCCCTCACCCCAGGAATTTCACAGCACAGTCACACACACACACACAAAATGTATTATAATTTGATCTGTTATCAGGGATCTGTGTTTAGGAACACACGCACGCATCTGGGGTTGTTATCAGGAACCTGTGTGAAGGTCCAGATAACATAACATGTTAGAATTTAGACTGTAATAGCACTGCACAAGTTATCAATTAATAGGCCTTTACATGTAGGGTAGTAGAGTAGAGGCTAGAGGTCGACCGATTATGATTTTTCAACGCCGATACCGATTATTGGAGGACCAAAAAAGCCAATACCGATTAATCGGTCGATTTTTTAAAATATGTTCAATTTTGTTTAAATAATGTAAAAACTAAGTGTTGGAGAAGAAAGTAAAAGTGCAATATGTGCCATGTAAAAAAGCTAACATTTAAGTTCCTTGCTCAGAACATGAGAACATATGAAAGCTGGTGGTTCCTTTTAACATGAGTCTTCAATATTCCCAGGTAAGAAGTTTTAGGTTGTAGTTATTATAGGATTGTTTCTCTCTATACCATTTGTATTTCATATACCTTTGACTATTGGATGTTTTAATAGGTACTTTAGTATTACCAGCCTAATCTCGGGAGTTGATAAGCTTGAAGTCATAAACAGCGCAATGCTTGTAGCATTGCGAAGAACTGCTGGCAAACGCAGTAAAGTGCTGTTTGAATGAATGAATGAAATAGTCTTCACACAGTTCACAACGAGCCAGGCGGCCCAAACTGCTGCATATACCCTGACTCTGTTGCACAGAACGCAAAAGAAGTGACACAATTTCCCTATTTTAGAAAGTCATGTTAGCAGGCAATATTAACTAAATATGCAGGTTTAAAAATATATACTTGTGTATTGCTTTTAAGAAAGGTGTTGATGTTTATGGTTCGGTACACATTGGTGCAACGACAGTGCTTTTTTCGCGAATGCGCTTGTTAAATCCCCCGTTTGGCGAAGTAGGCTGTTATTCGATGATAAATTAACAGGCACCGCATCGATTATATGCAACGCAGGACAAGCTAGATAAACTAGTAATATCATCAACCATGTGTAGTTAACTAGTGATTATGTTAAGATTGATTGTTTTTTATAAGATACGTTTAATGCTAGCTAGCACCTTACCTTGGCTCCTTGCTGCACTCACATAACAGGTAGTCAGCCTGCCATGCAGTCTCCTCGTGGAGTGCAATGCAATCGGCCATGATTGGTGTCCAAAAATGCAGATTACCAATTGTTATGAAAACTGGAAATCGGCCCTAATTAAAGCGGCCATTCCGATTAATCGGTCGACCTCTTGTAGAGGCCCAACCGGCCACCAGATGGCACTATCTGGCTCTATTATTCCTTCTATTCCTTCTGTTTAATCTGAGTTTGACTTCAATATGCAATTTTCCCCCAGCGACCGGCTCATACATAAAACATCCTTCATTCAGGCTGCAAAGGCGTCGGTTTCCTCAACTCGATTTAATGGTCCACCGACCAAAAAGAACTTGGAAAATATGCGTACTGTCTTAATAAAACAATATTTTCCACCACCATGCTAGAGTGGCTAATGCTACATCCTGATGTTGCTGCACTGTGTTCAGGCAGGTGTAAACAACAGACTGCTGCAACCTGATTGTCTGAACGCGGTGTGCAACATCTGGAAATGTTGATGATTGTGTTTTATTAAGACAGTAGGCCTACGCATATTTGCTTGCGATACGGCTTTCAAAACATATGGCCCTTATCTTTCATCAGTGAGAAACAATACTTCAAATAAAAAAGATAACTACTACAGCTAGTGTTTGCACAGATCCATTCAGCTATGGGTGTGTCCATCCGACGAAACGACACTTCTGCTACACTTCCTGAGTTACACTTACACACATGCTAGATAACTAATTAGCACAGGTGGTCGCCTCTTGTCTTCCGTCTGTTTTCCTTTAACAAGCGCTGTAGCAAGGCGATACGGCTGTGTGGGAACACTAACCCTATCAAGGTGTGTATCAATTTAAATGTTTTTTTAATGATTTCTCGCTGATATGAAAGATAAGGTCCTTATGCTTCCAAAACTGTACAGCAAGCGATGCATATTAATGTTCAGACCGAGCATCAGGGATCTTAACAAAACTCCCCCCTACAGAAGACACCTTCGTCCAATGACTCTTATGTGTAATATAATGGAATTGAGAGTCCTGATCAATGACATTTGAATTAAACCAGATCAAAGTACAGTATGGTGACCAAAGTATGAAAAATGACAGTTGCTTCTACTTTGATAGTCTGATCATAAAGTTACTGGTCCCCTCCCCCATGTCAAACACTTGGATTCAGGAGGCGGGATTATTAAGGGGTTTTAAGGTGACATCACCCTAACCCTCATTTTAATACACCAATGATAACATGATGTTCTCTTACCTAACTGAAATAAGTACCGCTTTGTAACCTACATTGAAGAAGGCGTGTTTGCAGAGGGGCGTGGTTTATATAGCTAGATAGCTACTCGACTGGTGCCAACATTTTACAGTAGGGTGTCAGCAAATATATTTAAAAGTTTAGCCTATTCATCTCTGGCAAAGATACTTACATGTTTCCCCTTTCATCTGTGTCTGGTGTTAGCTAGTTACTGGCTACCTAGGGCTTCAGCCAGCATGGAACAAAAGGGGGGAGGGTCGTTCAAAACCCTGACGCAGTTGTCAACACATCCGTCAGTGTTGCTGTGAACCACATAACAAGAGACATGCCAAACGGGAGATGTATAAAAAAAAGTTGACATCATTGATGCAATTTCAATGTTGTTTGAGTTGCTTTGTGAATCACCAAATGTTCTTGATGATTACTGCAACACTGCATCCAAGTTGCTTGACATAGGCGTTTTAGAGCTGTCAGTCAAGGCAAGCTCATGAATTTAAGCTCCCCGCCCACTCACACTGTCTTTTAAAACTTCCTGGTAGTTAGTAATTTTCTAAAATAAATTTCCACTCCTATCCAAAACAAATATTATGCGTGATATTTTAGTCACCCAAGTGGCTATTTTACATGGGAATCAGAATGACTGTTCGGGGCATTTAATATTAAACATTTATTTAAATAGAGTATAATCACAGGAGTGCATACATAATTGATATTCAGCCTCGTGCCCTTACTTGTCTCTGGATGTTCCGTACGCGCTGGTCGTGCTGTTTAGGCGCGGAACACATCTTGAAGATGAGCCACGCGCGCAGGTAATAATACACATCAAATATGACTGAGAGCGGCAGCAGAAACAGACAGACGAATATCCATCTCTGATGAACGATCACGTAGTCTAAGCCTTTCACCTTGATCCACAACAGAAATAGTACTACCAGTCCACCAAGATACAGCAACGGATCCATTTTTACCGCTCTGTTGGTCTACTTGGCCTGATGATGGTCCAGTGGGACTTTTCCAGAGAGAAAATCCCTTCTAGGAACAATCGATCTTCTATGACCTTTAGTTGGGAGCGAGCGATGCAAGATTAAAAAGCTTCTGCTTTTAAAATCCAATACAGATTCTTTATGCCAACACATGCACACACATAAATTCACACACATAGATAGGTGTGTAAATTTTGAAGTTAGAATCCAGCCACTCCTGTCGTTCTCTCTGATATGCGAGTCTGGCTGGGTGGTAGGCTTGCCCCGCCTCTGGCCGGTGCTCATTGGCGAACAATGCGTCAATCGGCATAACTCCAGTTGCTATGTCGGCGCGCTTCGTCCAATCAGAGAGCAGAAAGCTCGTCACACCATTCACCCCTGCTCATGCCTTCATTAACATACAACAGTTAGGTAATACAGTGTATACATGATATAAATCAATAAACTTTGTAAAACGAATAAACCAAAAAACGAAACCAATATTACACTAGGCCTACAATATTTCAATATCCTATTGTATGCATGATACAATTATTAAACTGTATGAAAAACATAGGCTATATTAATTAAACTATAACAAACTATTATAACTTCCATATAATTACAATAGTAGTTATTGCGATCATATAGCCAGGAAATAAAACTATACCAATTACTACCATAAAACAGGTAATAAAACTACATTGATTATTAGGATACATGAAACA
This sequence comes from Salvelinus alpinus, assembly GCF_045679555.1. Lineage (NCBI taxonomy): Eukaryota > Metazoa > Chordata > Actinopteri > Salmoniformes > Salmonidae > Salvelinus > Salvelinus alpinus. The sequence continues at coordinate 30,807,205 of NC_092091.1, read as the reverse complement.
CTAACCAATGAAAGAAAATGGAATGTGTGAATACAGTGTGAATACATCCTTAAATATCCATAGTTAACTATTAGTCTGAAATCAAACTAGATAAATAATAGCATATACCCTATCCATACAGGGAGGTAGGTCTGGATACATAGCTTTAGCCACATCTATGAACTGTCACAGTGACAGGAGCCATGCTTGACTTGGGCAGGAGGAGCTCACCGGAGCTGAGTACCAACACCTCAAATGTTCTACTGCTTGAGCTCCTGTTCCTCGTATAGAATAGTAGCTCAAAAGTATTGTGGAGCTCCTGCACCTAAATATAAACAGTACCGGTACCCAGAATGAGTATCGACTCCTATTTCAGTCCAAGTCAAGCACAGGAGAGATTTGACTGATTGTTTTCAGTTTAATTCACTTTCAGTTGTTGGGTCATATGAAAAGGAGTGAACATGCGAACACACATACACCGAGGCATGCAAACATGCACACACATGAATGGAGCATTACTTGGCTGGTGAGTTGTACACACACATTAGACAGAGGGTGGGGCGCCAGTAATTAATGGGCTCTGCTGTCAACTCGTCTGTCTCTCCTGCCCGGAACACACACACCACACACTAATTCTCTCTCTTTTTCTCTCTCTCTCTCTCACACTCACTCAGCCCTCCCGGATGATTCTCTCCTGCTTTCAGTGTCTTCATTTAAGAAACTGTATGATATTGACAATTTTTTATGTGAGCTTCTGGATATCATTGGAAAATGGGTCTCTATTATTCTAAAAGAAATTGATGGTGATCACCTCATCTTTCGTCTTCATCATCCAGTCTGGAAGGAATAAAAGAAAACCAACATTTCCTCCATTTAATTTGTATTTCTACTGCTGTACCTGAAGATAATGGGACTCTGTGCAAATGTTTTTCAACTTTAACTCTCATTTAACTTCAAATCCATTCATCATCTTTGCTTGAATCCAAATAACCCACACAGACCTGGGAACCACACTTGGAATGGGACCTGGTCCCATGGAACTGACCAGAACAGAGCACGCCTACCGGGTTATTTACCAGGGGGTTACATCCCTGGTGATCCCATAGAGAGGGAGATGCCTTCCCTGAACCACAGAAACTAACGCACACACAAACCTCATCCCCGGAGGTCCCAGAGCGATGCCTTCCCTCCACCACGGCGCCATCTTCCTCGGAGTCTTTCTCATCGCGACAGGCGGCTCCACTGCCTTTCTCACCTCCTCACAGGTGGGTACTATAAAGAGATACAATGTACAATCTATTATTATTACTGTTATGATTATGGTTAATAATCAAATAATGTTATTTATTATTATTACAGAGCCGCCTGCAGGCGTTCTCTCTGTGCTGTGTGGTGCTGGGAGCCGTCATGCTGATCCTGGGGCTTCTCTGGGCCATGAGTAACAAGCACCAGGTAGAGTACAGCCAGGGAGAGTACCCCAACTTCCCCCAATACCCCCACCAGGCAGAACATCCCAACTATCCCTACCCACACCCAGACCTCAACTACCCTGGCCGGTACACCCATCCTGACCTGGGACACGTCCTCTTCAGCCCCCGTGGTCCTGTTGGACACTTCCCAGAGTCCCAGTCAGCCCTACTGCAGAGGTAACACATCCTTCTTGAATTGTTATTGTTGAATTTAAAGTACATAGAAGGTAAATGAAAGGTTACAATGCACTGTGCATGTATTGTAACTGTCCTTTATGTGTGTGTTTGTGTCTAGGACCGAGCACCAGCGGCGAGGTGTGTATGGGGCTAATAATGTGGACTACCCCCCACTCAGCCCCCCTTCCCGCTACCCCCCCGGGCTGGGCCCCCCACCTCCCTACGAGGTCGCCATAAAGACCACCTGTAGCTCCACCCACCTGCGCCGCGCCTACTCAGACACACACCTGGCCTCGGAACCCCTGTTTGGCCGATCACGGGAGATCAGCTTTGAGGTGTGACATCACTTCAGACAGACCCACACACTGCCTCCACCCACCACACTGGAGGAGGAATACTGTGGCCACACCCTTCACTCAGGCTCTTCCAATCAGCTGTCAGCCCATAGGAAAAAGCAGGAATAGGAGATTGCCCTAAAGCAACACTCTTGAGCAGCATATTATCTGTCTGTCTTCAACAACCTGTAGTTGAGCATGTTTTCACAAGCTACCTTTTAAATGAGACATTGAGTTTGCCTGGTGCAAAGGAACCGATGGAATAGCCCAAAAGTGCAAACCACACTCAATGTCCGCAGTGCCTCTCCCTGCCTCTGCTAGCTCTTTACAGTATATGCATGTGTAACAGAATATTAAAGTTAAATACTGTTTAATTATGTAAAGTTCAACAAAATAGTCTGAATACTTGAAATGATTTCATGTCATCTAGTAGTCCTTTTGAAATCCAAATGTGACACATGAATGTGTCTGCGAGGACATCTAGTGGTCAGTCGACATGCTAGACAAGTAAAACCCTACAAATACCACATCCAGCCCACTCTAAAGGGTTTTGTCTAGACAGGATACAGCTTTAGTCAACATTGAATTTTCATAGAAGGTTTAAAGGCGATGCATGGTCAATCTGTCGTCTGCATTTTCCGTGCAGCATTTATGGTGAGACGGCCTCTGCATAAATCAGGGCATTCGTGCTTCGCGGATCAGTGCAGAGCTGTTGTCAATGCAGCGCTATACAGCGCTATATGGATCCCTCCACATTGATACAAAATTTGGGAGGCGCATGGCGATGCGGTATGGAGCTCAATTTGGCCTCTGCATGACTCCGGAGGCCACGAAATTGCATCACACCCTCCATATGGTGTCTCCTACCACATTTTCGGATCAAGCATAGAATTTACGCAGCGGTTTAGGATCATTAATGTAGCAGGTTGTTAAGTTTAGGAAAAGGGTTAGCTAAAATAAAAAATAAACGTGACGTCAAATTTGACAAAAGCTGTATCCCATCTAGACATGACCCGTAAATGCTTTGCATGGTCAATCTGTAACACATGACTCACCTGTCCTGCCACAAGGAGAATGTCGTATGTAGAAACAGGCTCCACATACACAATCAGCCCAGAATGTATCTCCTTGGCTGATTAATGATTAAATTATGGTACTTTATAAATGCACATATTGTTATTCTGTGCAATTTGGTTGTATAAGACTATGAATTTAAGAATTAGATTCCAGGGGCCACATTTATCAATAATGCATAGGCACAAATCTGTGTGTAAACAATGCTTGGGATAATTTCCACGCAAAGTGTGAGATTTATCAATATGAACATTGGATTGAGTCTGCACAAATTTAAGCACAGCCATGACATTGCGTATGCACAGTGGCAAGTGGTGGAATAAGGGAACTGCTTGTGTAGAATGGGGAAAATATATGTTCAAAATGTGTTTAGTTGGGAGAGTAATCATTAAATATTTTTTTTATTCCATTGTATTTCCACTGTGAATTCATGCAACATACACTACATGACCAAAAGTATGTGGACACTGCTAGTCAAACATCTCATTCCAAAATCATGGGCATTAATATGGAGTTGGTCCCCTCTTTACTGCTATAACAGCCTCCACTCTTCTGGGAAGGCTTTCCACTAGATGTTGGAACATTGCTGCAGGGACTTGCTTCCATTCATCCTTGATGATTAGTGAGGTCGGGCGATTAGGCCTGGGGTGTTCCAATTCATCCCAAAGGTGTTCGATAGGGTTGAGGTCACGGCTCTGTGCACGCTAGTCAAGTTCTTCCACACCGATCTCGACAAACACTTTCTGTATGGACAGGGGCATTGTCATGCTGAAACAGGAAAGGGGCCTCCCCCAAACTGTTGCCATAAAGCTGGAAGCACAGAATGTCATTGTATGCTGTAGCATTAAGATTTCCCTTCACTGGAACAAAGGGGCCTAGCCCAAACCATAACTATCTTTTAGGGCTCCCGAGTGGCGCAGAAGTCTAAGGCACTGCATCTCAGTGCTAGAAGCATCACTACAGACCCTGGTTCGATCCTGGGCTGTATCACAACCGGCCGGGATCGTGAGTCCCATAGGGCGGCACACAATTGGCTCAGCATCGTCTGGGTTAGGGGAGGGTTTGGCCGGCCTAGTTAAATAAAGGTTCAATTAAAAATACGAATTCCCTGAACCAGGAATGCCAGATGGTGAAGCGTGATTTAACTCTCGAGAGAACTCGTTTCCACTGCTCCAAAGTCCAATGACAGTGAGCTTTACACCACTCCAACCGATGCTTGGCATTGCACATGGTGATCTTAGGCATGTGTGCGGCTGCTCGGGCCATGGAAAGACATCTCATGAAGCTCCCGATGAACAGCTCTTGTGCTGACGTTGCTTCCAGAGGCAGTTTGGAACTTGGTAGTGAGTGTTGCAACGGAGGACAGATGATTTTTCCGCACTACGCGCTTCAGCACTCGAAGGTCCCTTTCTGTGAGCTGTGTGGCCTACCACTTCCCAGCTGAGCCGGTGTTGCTCCTAGAAGTTTCCACTTCACAATAACAGCACTTACAGTTGACCGGGGGAGCTCTAGCAGGGCAGAAATTGGATGAACTTACTTGTTGGAAAGGTGGCATTGGTGGCGGCTATGACGGTGCCATGTTGAAAGTCATTGAGCTCTTCAGTAAGATCATTCTACTGCGAATGTTTGTCTATGGAGATTGCATGGCTGTGTGCTCGACTTTATACTCCTGTCAGCAACGGGTGTGGCTGAAATAACAACGAAATGGTGCCGACAGAGAGGGTTGCCGTGCTTCTAGCTCTTAGGAAACTTTGCTGTATTTCGTTTTTATAATTTATTATTTCTTGGTGTTATCACATACAGCCGGGAAGAACTATTGGATACCAGAGCAGCTGTAACTCACCAGCTCTACCAGCATTACGACCAGGAACACGACTTTCTTGAATCGGATCCTTTGTTCGCACCCCCCAGTGCAAATTAACTGATTCCAGAGGCCAACCCAAAACACCGCTGGCAGAGGTACTCGGAGTGGTCTTCTAGTCCGACTTAGGAGGCGCGCACACCACCCACCGCTTCCGAGAATATTACTTGCTAATGTTCAGTCTCTGGATAATAAAGTTGACGAACTCAGGGCGATGATTTCTTTCCAGAGAGACATCAGGGATTGTAACATACTCTGTTTCACAGAAACATGGCTCTCTCGGGATATACTGTTTGACTCAGTCCAATCACGCAGACAGGAATAAATATCTCTCCAGGAAGAATAAGGGCGGGGGTGTATGTTTCATGATTAACGACTCATGGTGTGATTGTGAACATACAGGAACTCAAGTCCTTTTGTTCACCCGACCTAGAATACCTCAATCAAATGCCGACCATATCATCAAACAGTAATTACCCGTGCTAAGGACTATTATACGCTTGTCTGACCAATCGGAATCCACGCTTCAAGATTGTTTTGATCACGCGGACTGGGATATGTTCCGGGTACCCTTCGACAATAACATTGACGAATATACTTATACGGTGACTGAGTTTGTCAGGAAGTGTATAGGTGATGTTGTACCCACTGTGACTATTAAAACCTACCCTAACCAGAAACCATGGATAGATGGCAGCATTCGCGCAAAACTGAAAGCCCGAACCACCGCATTTAACCATGGCAAGGTGACTGGGAATATGGCAGAATACAAACAGCGTAGTAATTCCCTCCACAAGGCAATCAAACAGGCAAAATGTCAGTATAGAGACAAAGTGGAGTCGCAATTCAATGGCTCAGACATGAGACGAATGTGGCAGGGTCTACAGACAATCACGAACTACAAAAGGAAAACCAGCCACGTCGCGGACACCGACGACTTGTTTCCAAACAATTAAACAGTTCCTTTGCCCGTTTTGAGGATAACACAGTGCCACCGGAGCGGCCCACTACCAAGGACTGTGGGCTCTCCTTCTCCGTGGCTGACGTAAGTAAGACGTTTAAGCGTGTTAACCCTCGAAAGGCTGCCGGCCCAGACGGCATCCCTAGCCGCGTCCTCAGAGGATGCGCAGACCAGCTGGCTAGTGTGTTTACGGACATATTCAATCTCTTCTTTATCCCAGTCTGCTGTTCCCACATGCTTCAAGATGGCCACCATTGTTCCTGTACCCAAGAAAGCAAAGGAAACTGAACTAAATTACTATCGCCCCGTAGCACTCACTTCAGTCATCATGAAGTGCTTTGAGAGATTAGTCAAGGATCATATCACCTCTACCTTACCTGTCACCCTAGACCCACTTCAATTTGCTTACCACCCCAATAAATCCACAGACGATGCAATCACCATCGCACTTCCCTATCCCATCTGGACAAGAGGAACACATACAGTGGGGAGAACAAGTATTTGATACACTGCCGATTTTGCAGGTTTTCCTACTTACAAAGCATGTAGAGGTCTGTAATTTGTATCATAGGTACACTTCAACTGTGAGAGACGGAATCTAAAACAAAAATCCAGAAAATCACATTGTATGATTTTTAAGTAATTCATTTGCATTTTATTGCATGACATAAGTATTTGATACATCAGAGAAGCAGAACTTAATATTTGGTACAGAAACCTTTGTTTGCAATTACAGAGATCATACGTTTCCTGTAGTTCTTGACCAGGTTTGCACACACTGCAGCAGGGATTTTGGCCCACTCCTCCATACAGACCTTCTCCAGATCCTTCAGGTTTCGGGGCTGTCGCTGGGCAATATGGACTTTCAGCTCCCTCCAAAGATTTTCTATTGGGTTCAGGTCTGGAGACTGGCTAGGCCACTCCAGGACCTTGAGATGCTTCTTACGGAGCCACTCCTTAGTTGCCCTGGCTGTGTGTTTTGGGTTGTTGTCATGCTGGAAGACCCAGCCACGACCCATCTTCAATGCTCTTACTGAGGGAAGGAGGTTGTTGGCCAAGATCTCGCGATACATGGCCCCATCCATCCTCCCCTCAATACGGTGCAGTCGTCCTGTCCCCTTTGCAGAAAAGCATCCCCAAAGAATTATGTTTCCACCTCCATGCTTCACGGTTGGGATGGTGTTCTTGGGGTTGTACTCATCCTTCTTCTTCCTCCAAACACGGTGAGTGGAGTTTAGACCAAAAAGCTCAATTTTTGTCTCATCAGACCACATGACCTTCTCCCATTCCTCCTTTGGATCATCCAGATGGTCATTGGCAAACTTCAGACGGGCCTAGACATGCGCTGGCTTGAGCAGGGGGACCTTGCGTGCACTGCAGGATTTTAATCCATGACGGCGTAGTGTGTTACTAATGGTTTTCTTTGAGACTGTGGTCCCAGCTCTCTTCAGGTCATTGACCAGGTCCTGCCGTGTAGTTCTGGGCTGATCCCTCACCTTCCTCATGATCATTGATGCCCCACGAGGTGAGATCTTGCATGGAGCCCCAGACCGAGGGTGATTGACCGTCATCTTGAACTTCTTCCATTTTCTAATAATTGCGCCAACAGTTGTTGACTTCTCACCAAGCTGCTTGCCTATTGTCCTGTAGCCCATCCCAGCCTTGTGCAGGTCTACAATTTTATCCCTGATGTCCTTACACAGCTCTCTGGTCTTGGCCATTGCGGAGATGTTGGAGTCTGTTTGATTGAGTGTGTGGACAGGTGTCTTTTATACAGGTAACGAGTTCAAACAGGTGCAGTTAACACAGGTAATGAGTGGAGAACAGGAGGGCTTCTTAAAGAAAAACTAACAGGTCTGTGAGAGCCGGAATTCTTACTGGTTGGTAGGTGATCAAATACTTATGTCATGCAATAAAATGCAAATTAATTATTATAAAATCATACAATGTTATTTTCTGGATTTTTGTTTTAGATTCCGTCTCTCACAGTTGAAGTGTACCTATGATAAAAATGACAGACCTCTACATGCTTTGTAATAGGAAAACCTGCAAAATCGTCAGTGTATCAAATACTTGTTCTCCCCACTGTATGTAAGAATGCTGTTTATTGACTATAGCTCAGCATTCAACACCATAGTACCCTCCAAGCTCATCATTAAGCTTGAGGTCCTGGCTCTGAAGCCTGCCCTGCGCAACTGGGTCCTGGAATTCCTGACGGGCCGCCCCCAGGTGGTGAAGGTAGGAATCAACACCTCCACTTCGTTGATCCTCAACACTGGGGACCCACAAGGGTGCGTGCTCAGGCTTCATAGACTTGAAATCACTGGCCACTTTAATAAATTGAACACTAGTCACTTTAATTATGTTTACATATTTTGCATTACTCATCTCATATGTATATACTGTATTCTCATGTATCTTAGTCTATGCCGCTCTGACATTGCTTGTCCATATATGTATATTTGCTTAATTCCATTCCTTTACTTAGATTTGTGTGTATTGGCTATATGTTGTGAAATTGTTAGATATTACTTCACTATTGCTAGAAACACAGGCATTTCGCTACACCCGCAATAACATCTGCTAAACACTTGTATGTGACCAATTAAATTTGATTTGAAATAGCCAAATCCACTCATTTGAAGGGGTGTCCACATACACTATATATACAAAAGTATCTTGACCTGCTATAGCCTATAATTTGACCACATCAGTGCATTTGTTAAGATAACAATCCATATAAAGCAGAATTTGTTAAATTAGAGGTAGGCCTGTGTGTGAAACTGAACTATTGTTGAAATACTATAAAATACTGAAATAATGGGTAATCGAATGAGAGATGGCTGATTTTGCTTTTGGAAGATTTGGCACATGCTGCATTTTCCAGAGAGCTCATTTTTTGAGACAGGTGGGAGTTTTTCTACAAAGTACAGATTGGCTCATCAGATATTGTTTCCCAAAACCAATGTTATAGGATTTAAGACCTACATTAAATGCGGGGATTTAAGACCTACATTAAAAAAGGCAAACATATGCCATTCCGGTGTACATCCAAGTGCTATCGACAACAGGCACTTTTCAAAACAGGCACTTTTCAGCGGGAGCTTGCTGATTGGCATCTCACAACACGCGATGAGCCAATGTTTTGTATGCAATCATCAGCAAAACGAACAGTAACACATACCATTTCCATACACAATCGCGCAACAGTTTACAGGGGCTGAGTCACTGGCTTACTGGTGCTCTTTCATGCCGTCCCTAGGAGGGGTGCGTCACTTGAGTGGGTTGAGTCACTGACGTGATCTTCCTGTCTGGGTTGGCGCCCCCCCCCTTGGGTTGTGCCGTGGCGGAGATCTTTGTGGGCTATACTCGGCCTTGTCTCAGGATTGTAAGTTGGTGGTTGAAGGTATCCCTCTAGTGGTGCGGGGGCTGTGCTTTGGCTAAGTGGGTGGGGTTATATCCTTCCTGTTTGGCCCTGTCCGGGGGTATCATCGGATGGAGCCACAGTGTCTCCTGACCCCTCCTGTCTCAGCCTCCAGTATTTATGCTGCAGTAGTTTGTGTCGGGGGGCTAGGGCCAGTTGGTTATATCTGGAGTACTTCTCCTGTCTTATCCAGTGTCCTGTGTGAATTTAAGTATGCTCTCTCTAATTCTCTCCTTCTCTCTTTCTTTCTCTCTCTCGGAGGACCTGAGCCCTAGGACCATACGTCAGGACTACTGGGCATGATGACTCCTTGCTGTCCCCAGTCCACCTGGCCTTGCTGCTGTTCCAGTTTCAACTGTTCTGCCTGCAGTTATGGAACCCCTAACTGTCCCAGACCTGCTGTTTTCAACTCTTAATGATCGGCTATGGAAAGCCAACTGACATTTATTCCTGATTATTATTTGACCATGCTTGTCATTTATGAACATTTTGAACATCTTGGCCCTCTCTAATTCTCTCCTTCTCTCTTTCTTTCTCTCTCTCGGAGGACCTGAGCCCTAGGACCATACGTCAGGACTACCGGGCATGATGACTCCTTGCTGTCCCCAGTCCACCTGGCCTTGCTGCTGTCCCAGTTTCAACTGTTCTGCCTGCGGTTATGGAACCCCTACCTGTCCCAGACCTGCTGTTTTCAACTCTTAATTATCGGCTATGAAAAGCCAACTGACATCTATTCCTGATTATTATTTGACCATGCTTGTCATTTATGAACATTTTGAACATCTTGGCCATGTTCTGTTATAATATCCACCCGGCACAGCCAGAAGAGGACTGGCCACCCCTCATAGCCTGGTTCCTCTCTAGGTTTCTTCCTAGGTTTTGGCCTTTCTAGGGAGTTTTTCCTAGCCACCGTGCTTCTACACCTGCATTGCTTGCTGTTTGGGGTTTTAGGCTGGGTTTCTGTACAGCACTTCGAGATATTAGCTGATGTACGAAGGGCTATATAAAATAAACTTGATTGAAAGGCCATAATGTATTATTCCAGCCCAGGTGCAATTTCGATTTTGGCCACTAGATGGCAGCAGTGTCTGTACAAAGTTTCAGACTGATCCAATGAACCATTGCATTTCTGTTCAAAATTTTGCATCAAGACTGCCCAACTGTGCCTAATTTGTTTATATCTTTTCATGTTCAAAACAGTGCACTCTCCTCAAACAATAGCATGGTATTATTTCACTGTAATAGCTACTGTAAATTGGACAGTGCAGTTAGATTAACAAGAACGTAAGCTTTCTGCCAATATCAGTTATGTCTATGTCCTGGGAAATTTTCATGTTACTTACAACCTCATGCTAATCGCTCTAGCCTAAGTCAGCTCAACCGTCCCGTAAGGGACCCACCAATCCGGAAGCTTTAAAAGGATGATTTTGACCAAATCTGGTTAATTTGGGACGTTTCGAAATGCAACTAGCCACGGTCGTGCACAACCACTGAGGCTAAGAACAATTGTTATTTATCAATGGTTATCTCCTTCTGGTGTGCGTACGACGCTCGTAGGATTGTTTGATAAATCACAAATGTTATATGCATATGTACGTTCTAAATACCGTTCGGAAGTAGTATTTTAGAATAGTTTCTACGCAACGTTACATTGATAAATGAGGCTCCAGGTTAGGCTCTCTCAATCAACACATTCTGGTAATAGATATGACTGACTGGCCAGTCAATCATCACATTTTAATCATTGCAGATTATAGGTTTGCTTGTTCACTGAAACAATTTGAACCAAAGTGATCTGCTTCAGAGATAATAACCTACACTGTCCAACTAATTTAAAACTAGTCTATGGATAATTAATTACACCACACAATAGGAATGGCAGATATCCCCCCCCCTCCTCACACAGCTTCGTCTAGATTAATCAACAGCCAAACATGTTTCTGATAAAACACTGACGATATCCAGATCTTTCTCTTCTCTGCCCCACCCTGTCTCTCTCCGTTCCCGCCCCTCTCTCTGTCTTGATCCTTTCCTCCTACGGTCACCGAATAACATTCAGAAACCGACTTCCTTTTACCACGCACAGGGGCTGTGTGACTACCGGGGGCGAGTGTCCTGCCCTGCCCACAACTCGACACACATTCAATGTCGACCGCGATGCAACGTTATAACGGATTTAAAGGATCGATAAAGATTACCTCTGGCAAAGCAAGCGGGATGACTTTTAAATTATAGTCTCGTTCGAGTAGAATAATTTGATTCTTGAGATTCTTAATTTTTGTTTAGATAACAATCACAGCCCCGCATGCCACATGGAAAGCATAAAGGAAGTTAAACTAGTTGAAGAAGAGATTAGTAAAAAAAAACTACGGAGATGTTTAGAAACTAAATAATCATCTCCTTCCTTTATCCCCGGCTGGGAAACTGGAAGCCTCTTCAGAAGGTAAAGTAGTAAAATGGTATGCCACTGTTCAATCAACAAGTGATCATCTGATAACTCTCTAACCCTCTTCTTTGATATCTCAATTTAAATTCAATTTAAAGGGCTTTATTGGCATGGAAAGCATATGTTTACATTGCCAAAGCAAGTGAAATTGACAAGAAACAAATGGGAAATAAACAATACAAAATGAACAGTAAACATTACACTCATTCATCTTTCTCTCTCTCCTGCAGATTGTGTATGATGGTGTTGCAGGAGGAGTGTAGTGTATGTGAGCCAAGTCAGGGAGTAACTCCAGGCAGACCGGGGGAGAGAAGGAGGCCATCTCCCCAGGGCATGCTGCTATCTATAGGCCCAGTGATGATGGTAGGAGGGTATAGCATTCTAGCTGTGTGTGTGTTTATTTTGTTAACAAGTATATAGATGGTGTCCTGGCTTACTGTATGTATGTATGTATGTATGTATGTATGTATGTATGTATGTATGTATGTATGTATGTATGTATGTATGTATGTATGTATGTATGTATGTATGTATGTAGGTAGTAGGGGGTTTCCTGACTCTGCAAGGTCCAGCCCTCTGGCTGGGGGTGCTGATGGCTGTTACCGGAGCAACACTGACCACCGCGGGACTCTGTATTGTCATGACCACGCTACAGGTGTTGGACGTACCTGGACACTTCCTGTTACACCCCCGCACAGGAACACGCTACAGCCCACACCAGGCCCTGGCCATCCAGAGGTAAACACACACACAGGGCTGTTACGGCAGTCATGAGTCATGACCGCAGTAAAATTTCACGTGACCGTTGAGTCATGGTAATCTCCTCTTATGCACTCCTCGTGTTGTCTATTTTTCATCTTTTTTTCTCTCCCTGCATTGTTGGGAAGGGCCCGTAAGTAAGCATTTTACTGTTAGTCTTCACCTGTTGTTTAGGAAGCATGTGACAAATATCTTTTTTTGATTTAATTTGATTTAACATGCATTGGTAGTACCAAACACACTAACGACCATCAGGTCCTAATGGCCTGGTACTTTATTGTACCTGTAACCACTCTGACATCAATGCATATGCAATCAAAAATCACATCAAACTCATCATCAAAACAGTATTGTGCGTTTAAAACTCACCTCAATGTGATGATCAATTTGAAGATAGAAGTTCAACAATGGGTTGAAACTGAGTGGAAAACATGGTCCATTTGGGTGTGGTTTCAAAGCCTAACACAAGGAAATGGACAGCCCTTTCTAAGGTGAGGATTAATTAAAAACATACATACGTATATTAGAGCTTATGCATATACATAGGACTATATATGAGCCCAAGCCTGAACCCCCCCAAATTAAAATAATAATTGTGCCGTACGTTACACAATGCCTTATTACGCACAGCAGAAAAACATAACAAAAAAACAGATTTAAGATGTCTTTGGTACATAATTGGTCTAGCCTATACTCCAAAATCAAACAAATTCTAGTAATCGCCTTTGAGTGTGGACTGTATTATTATGCATACTGGATGGTGTCACCCTGATCTGTTTCACCTGTCTTTGTGATTGTCTCCACCCCCGTCCAGGTGTTGCCCATCTTCCCCGTTATACCCTGTGTATTTATACCTGTTTTCTCTGTTGCCAATTCATCTTGTTTGTCAAGCCAACCAGCATTTTTTTTGTCAGGTCCTGCATTTCCTCAGTCTCTCTTTTCTCATCCTCCTGGTTTTTGACCCTTGCCTGTCCTGACCCTGTACCCACCTGCCTGAGCCTGCTGTCCTGTACCTTTGCCCCACCTCTGGATTACCGACCTCTTCCTGAGCTGACCCTGCCTGTTGTACTGTACCTTTTGCCCCTGTTGCTGTAATAAACATTGTTACTTTGACACGGTCTGCATCTGGGTCTTACCTTGATACCTGATAGATGGACTGGTTACCTTACGCTACGCTCTAAACTATCTATCCATGAGTCTGGGAAAGAATGTATAGGCCTAAGCGATGCGGTTGGTTCATTGATTGTGCAGGGTGGTTTACAGAGTTAGCTTACAATTATAGTGAAATTGTATTGGACATTTTCCTTTCCGAGCGCGCATAGGGGCTGTCAACAGTTTAATTAAATATTTTTAGCTGTGAAAACATGTTACTATCAATGTTCCCGAACAGATTTCACTTGGTTTCCCAAATTAAGCACTGGGTAGCTGCAGGAACAGGGTTTGAGAGCCCATGGCATACAGAGTTTGGGTAAAATATCACCTGTCGGGAGGCTGCATGAGCCTCAAACAGTGGTTGATGGAAGGATTAAAATAACCAGAGTAGTTTACCCTTCCTGATTGAAAAACAAACCAGCAGGAAAGTGGCCTCCATTCACTATTCCAGTGCATACAGAGTGAATGTCTTTTTCCCTCCGTCTGTTCTTGCCTATTTGATAATGGGCCAATCTAAATCTAAACGAATTTTACATATTAGTAAAGACAAGATTAAATTGAAAATATGACCACTTGATGAGAGAACAGCTGTGCAGCCTGAGACAAGGAACAGAGCACTAGCTTTTTTTTGTGACTTTCTCAAATCATCAATAGCCTATAGGCACATCATGCAGCCAATATAAACTCAGCACAAAAAGAAACATCCCTTTTTCAGGACCCTGTCTTTCAAAGATAATTCGGAAAAATCCATTGTAAAGGGTTCAAACACTGTTTACCATGCTTGTTCAATGAACCATAAACAATTGATGAACAGGCACCTGTGGAACGGTCGTTAAGACACTAACAGCTTACAGACGGTAGGCAATTAAGGTCACAGTTATGAAAACGTAGGACACTAAAGAGGCCTTTCTACTGACTCTGAAAAACACCAAAAGAAGATGCCCAGGGTCCCTGCTCATCTGCGTGAACGTGCCTTAGGCATGCTAAAAGGAGGCACGAGGACTGCAGATGTGGCCAGGGCAATAAATTGCAATGTCCGTACTGTGAGACGCCTAAGACAGCGCTACAGGGAGACAGGACGTACAGCTGATCGTCGTCGCAGTGGCAGACCACGTGTAACAACACCTGCACAGGATCGGTACATCTGAACATCACACCTGCGGGACAGGTACAGGATGGCAACAACAATTGCCCAGGTTACACCAGGAACGCACAATCCCTCCATCAGTGCTCAGACTGTCCGCAATAGGCTGAGAGAGGCTGGACTGAGGGCTTCTAGGCCTGTTGTAAGGCAGATCCTCCCCGGACATCACCGGCAACAACGTCGCCTATGGGCACAAACCCACCGTCGCTGGACCAGACAGGACTGGCAAAAAGTGCTCTTCACTGACGAGTCGCGGTTTTGTCTCACCAGGGATGATGGTCGGATTCGCGTTTATCGTTGAAGGAATGAGCGTTACACCGAGGCCTGTACTCGAGCGGGATCGATTTGGAGTTGGAGGGTCCGTCATGGTCTAGGGCGGTGTGTCACAGCGTCATCGGACTGAGCTTGTTGTCATTGCAGGCAATCTCAACGCTGTGCGTTACAGGGAAGACATCCTCCTCCCTCATGTGGTACCCTTCCTGCAGGCTCATCCTGACATGACCCTCAAGCAGGACAATGCCACCAGCCATACTATTCGTTCTGTGCGTGATTTCCTGCAAGACAGGAATGTCAGTGTTCTGCCATGGCCAGCGAAGAGCCCGGATCTCAATGCCATTGAGCACGTCTGGGACCTGTTGGATCGGAGGGTGAGGGCTAGGGCCATTCCTCCCAGAAACGTCCGGGAGCAGGTGCCTTGGTGGAAGCGTGGGGTAACATCTCATAGCAAGAACTGGCAAATCTGGTGCAGTCCATGAGGAGGAGATGCAGTACTTAATGCAGCTGGTGGCCACACCAGATACTGAATTTTACTTTTGATTTTGACCCTCCCTTTGTTCAGGAACACATTATTCCATTTCTGTTAGTCACATGTCTGTGGAACTTGTTCAGTTTATGTCTCAGTTGTTGAATCTTGTTATGGTCATACAAATATTTACACATGTTAAGTTTGCTGAAAATGAACGCAGTTGACAGTGAGAGGACGTTTCTGTTTTTGCTGAGTTTCTGTTTTGATTTCTAAGGTTGTATCATTCACAATTAAAGTTGCCAAATCTCTAAATCTAGCATATAGGACCTGTTTCAAATGATCACTTTTATGCTCAATTTAGCCACTTAATATGCGCAATTGCTCCAGAATGGGAAAAATATCCTTTATTTTATTCAGTTATTATCAATTATATTTTTACTATAAAATCGTATAATATAAAAATAATGGCACGGGATTTACAAGCATATCTTACCTGCTAAATGAACAAGCCTATGGCATGGCACATAGCCAGATAACATATAGTAGGCCAACTCATATTCTGTTCTAATTAAATAAATTATATCCATATCATAATGTTTCTGTAGACCTGACTAAAATAAATTATTTATTTATTGTGATGTGTATTAAATTGATTTATTATACTTTAAAAAAATGTAGATGTTCCAAAGGTGCGCATCAGCGGCTTGTATGCGTGAAGGCCTGGAGATGCTAAATGTGTTTGTTAATTAACGGTCAATAACAGTGAGCAGGATGGACAGGAGACAATGAAACAATGCAATTTGAACGACATGGGAGTTTGTCACTATATGTCAAGATACTTTATAATCCGTCTCTCTCTCCCTAGGAGGTTGGACCGGATACGTAGAGAGATGTCAGAGGACTCTGTGGGGGTGACCCCCTCTCTACCCCTCCCCTTGCCCCCCACCCCTCCTCCCTGGGACCTGGAGGCACCCCCCTCCTACGACTCTGTCATGAAGAGCCGAGGTCCTTCTGACCTCTGAGGGCGAGGATGGGATTTGACTCTGGTGTATTCCCTTGCTGCCATTACACAGTGAGCTAAATAAAGCACACCCGTGCTGGGAGAGACATTGTTCAGGAATGGAGGGGAACGCAGAGGCAGTAAGGGGTTGAACCCACCAACATTGTTTACATACTTGTTTGAAGAATGAGTGCGTTATATTGCTACTATTAAGACTACTACAGCGTAATACACTGCACTCCTATTAAGTCATTTACAAATAAATATTTTTTTCAACTTTACACCACCTAAAATTGTTGTTGCTGCTGTTACTTTTTAGTTTAAGACTGCCCGGCAGCCATATATTTGGACTTTTTAGTGGCATCATGCTACACCAGGCGACAAGCCCAGCACACCGCCAGCACTAAGCCTTCACTCACAGTCTCAATGGAGCCAGCCTTTAAAACCCCAATCGGACTTTCTTGCGGCCTTGGACTCCATTAGCTGTGTGCTGTGACTGTGGAGGGAGTTAAGTGTCATTCCCTAGTGTGAGTGAGAAGGTGTGTGTATGTATGTATGTGTGAGTGAGTGCGATGTAGCGAGTGTGTGTGCTTCTGTGGTCTTGTATGCACCACTGATTCTCATTTTTTTTTTCTTTGGTGGGTTTACAGGTACAATATTAAAATGAATATCATTTTCACTGATTTGCTTTTTTGACAATGTAATAAAATTTGGACAGAGATGATTTCAACCAGAAGTGCCTTGTTACAGTAGTAAACGCTTGTAACAGTTTTTTTTTCTCTCTCTTCATTTTTCTAATGGGATGTCATGATCAACTTTAGTAAATTAATAACCAAAGATCTCTGAGTTGTTTGTGTCTCAGTTGTGAGTGTTAAGGTATTGTTATAGCATACCGTGCATTCGAAAGTATTCAGACCCCTTGACTTTTTCTACATTTTGGTACGTTACCTCCTTATTCTAAAATTGATTGAATCGTTTTTTCCCCCTCATCAATCTACACACAATACCCCATAATGACAAACAGGTTTTTAAACATTTTGACCAAATGTATAAAAAAAAAACTGAATACATTTACATAAGTATTCAGACCCTTTACTCAGTACTTTGTTGAAGCACCTTTGGCAGCGATTATAGCCTTGAGTCTTCTTGGGTTTGACGCTACAAGCTTGGCACACCTGTATTTGGGGAGTTGCTCCCATTCTTCTCTGCAGATCCTCTCAAACTCTCAGGTTAAATGGGGAGCGTCCTTGCACAGCTATTTTCAGGTCTCTCCAGAGATTTTCGATCGGGTTCAAGTCCGGGCTCTGGCTGGGCCTCTCAAGGACATTTAGATACTTGTCCCGAAGCCATTCCTGCGTTGTCTTGGCTGTGTGCTTAGGGTCGTTATCTGGTTGGAAGGTGAACCTTCGCCTCCAGTCTGAGGTCCTGAGCGCTCTGGTGCAGGTTTTCCTCAAGGATCGCTCTGTACTTTGCTCCGTTCATCTTTCCCTCGATCCTGACTAGTCTCCCAGTCCCTGCCGTTGAAAAACATCCCCACAGCATGAGGCTGCCACCACCATGCTTCACCGTAGGGCTGGTGCCAGGTCTCCTCCAGAGGTGACGCTTGGTATTCAGGCCAAAGAATCTTGTTTCTCATGGTCTGATAGTCCTTTAGGTGCCTTTTGGCAAATTCCAAGCGGGCTGTCATGTGCCTTTTACTGAGGAGTGGCTTCTGTCTGACCACTCCACCATAAAACCCTGATTGGTTGAGTGCTGCAGAGATGGTTGTCCTTCTGGAAGGTTCTCCCATCTCCACAGAGGAACTCTGGAGCTCTGTCAGTGTGACCATCGGGTTCTTGGTCACCTCCTTGCCTAAGGCCCTTCTCCCCCGATGGCTCAGTTTGGCCAGGCGGCCAGCTGTAGGAAGAGTCTTTGTCGTTCCAAACTTCTTAAATTTAAGAATGATGGAGGCCACTGTGTTCTTGGGGACCTTCAGTGCTTAAAACATTTTTTGGTACCCTTCTCCAGAACTGTGCCTCGACACAATCCTGTCTCGGAGCTCTACGGACAATTCCTTTGACCTAATGGCTTGGTTTTTGCTCTGACATTCACTGTCAACTGTGGGACCTTATATAGACAGGTGTGTGCCTTTCCAAATCATGTCAATCAATTGAATTTACCACAGGTGGACTCCAATCAAGTTGTAGAAACATCTCAAGGATGATCAATGGAAACAGGATGCACCTGAGCTCAATGTCGAGTCTCATACCAAAGGGTCTGAATACCTATGTAAGTAAGGTATTTCAGTTTTTTTTTTTATAAATGTGCAAAAAAAGTTTTCACTTTGTCATTACGGGGTATTGTGTGTAGATTGATGAGGGAAAAAATATTTAATACATTTTAGAACAAGGCTGTAACGTAACAGAATGTGGAAAAAGTGAAGGGGTCTGAATAGTTTCCGAATGCACTGTATGTTTGCTCAGTTTCTTTGTTATATTCTAACCTCAGTTACACTTGAAGTAAATGCTTTCAAGGAGAGAGAGAGAGAGATAAAAGGGAGAGGAAAATAGGACGGTGGAGAAGGAGGAGTTGTGGGCCTCCTAGCAGAGGCACCATGACAGCCTTCTCCCCTTCATCTCTCCTTGAGAAAGCATTTACTTCAAGTAGAACTGGAGGTAGGACAAGGTGACCCACCACACACAAACGTTTTATTATTCTTGTGGGGACCAAACAATTGATTCCCATTCAAAATCATAGTTTCCCTAACCTAACCCTTAAACTAACCCTAAGCCTTAAATAGCATTTTTCCTTGTGAGAACTGGCAAAATATCCCCACTTGTCAGAACTGTACTTGTTTTAAAACCACACACACACAGTCTTGTATAACTGACCTTGTTGGGACAAACAATTCAGTCCCATTCAAAATTCTATTTTCCCTAACCCTAACCCAAAAACCCAACCCTAGAAATAGCATTTGACCTTGTGGGGACTAACAAAATGTCCCCAGTTGGTCAGATTTTTGTTTGTTTACTATTCTTGTGGGGACTTCTGGTCCCCACAAGTATACTTATAAACGTCCACATGCACACACCTTATTCTGTCTGCAGGCTGTAATAACCAACAGAGTGGAACTCTGTTGCTGAATTACAAATCTTGAACCTCCTTCTCTCCCTCACCTTCAGTAGTATCTGACCCAGAGCATAACATAGCCTTAGCTAAGCTACATAGTAAGGGGGACTGGGTTTGGTTCAGACTTCATTGGTCAGGGTCGCATGGCGGAGGGTAAGCCGTACCGGTATGGTCTGATCGCGGCGGGGATGTGTGTGTTGTTAGTCGGTCTGTTCGTTATGACTCAGGAGCGACCTCACATCTACGCAACACTCTGCTCTCTGGGGATCATCATGGTCACCCTTGGCACCGCGTGGAGCCTCTGCCAGTGCTACCCTAAGGTAAGGACAGGTGTGTGTGTATGTTCAAGTTTAAACTTACCTCAGGGAGCCAGCCAACGCAAGTCTTCAGGTCCCAGGTAAGGTTATCAATCAAGCAATCACGAACCACATCTGTGTATGAAAGAGATAAAGTATTAGTGTGTGTGTTGAACAGGATGGTGGTTTGGACAACTGTGATTTATACTGAACAAAACTATGAACGTAACATGTAAAGTGTTGGTACCATGTTCATGAGCTGAAAGAAAAGATCCCAGAAATGTTCCATATGCATGTTTACATCCCTGTTAGTGATTATTTCTCCTTTTCTAGATCATCCATCCCCCTAACAGGTGTGGCATATCAAGAAGATGATTAAACAGTATGATCATGGGGACAATAAAAGGACTCTCTAAAATGTGCAGTTTTGTCACACACAGACATCTCAAGTTTTGAGGGAGTGTACAATTGGCATGCTGACTGCGGAAATGTTCAATAGAGCTGTTGCCAGCGAATTGAATGTTCATTTCTCTACCATAAGCCGCCTCCAACGTCATTTTAGAGAATTTGGCAGTACATCCAACCGGCCGTACAACCGCAGACCATGTGTAACCACGCCAGCCCAGGACCTCCACATCCGGCTTCTTCACCTGCAGGATCATCTGAGGAGGGTGCTAAGGAGTATTTCTGTCTTTGATAAAGCCCTTTTGTGGGGGAAAAAAAATCATTCTGATTGGCTGGGCCTGGATCCCCAGTGGGATGGCCTACTCCCACCCATGGCTGCACCCCTGCCAGTCATGTGAAATCCATAGATTAGGGCCTAATTCATTTATTTCAATTGACTGATTTCCTTCTCCAAACTAACTCAGTAAAATGTTTGAAATTGTAGCATGTTACATTTATATTTTTGTTCAGTATAGTAGCAGGACGTGCGGTCTGTCTCCACTCGGTCTCTCCCAGAGCCATAATAAACACAGAATGAGTGTGCATGGAATAAACAAACATGGTCATTAAATCTGTGTTTCTGTGTGTCAGGTGGTGTTGATCTCTCAGAGCCTGGAGGAGAGGGGAGCCAAGGACAGCATGGATGCTGCTGCAGGGGAGAAAAACATCAGGTACTGTATACACACACTCCAGTAATATACTAATATGTAGTATTACTAGGAAGTAATGTGATCATGAATGTATATTTATGTGATGGAGCATTGAGATACAAGACTGACGTATCTCCCCCTTCTCTCTCTCTCTCAGAGTTACACTGGCTGGTTTCCATGATAACAAGGTCAGCCCTGCCCTGTCTGTCCCTCTGGTCCTCCAGCTCCACTCTTCCCACAGCTGTCCCATACTACACCTGGCTTGACCTGAAATAAACATCTTTTATGGATTTTATATTTTACTGTGATCACTCCTGTTTCACAGACACACAAAGAACAAGACAAGGTTTACGAAAAAGTTGGGCATTCCAGTTTATTTTATATCAAATTTCCCCATAATCAAACTGATATACAAATGAAAACTGGGTTTCAACATGAATGGTCCTGCCTCGGACTGGCCTTCAGCAGGAGTGACGCTCAAAGCAGAATGAGACAGAATAAAAACCTGGATCCATGTCATTCCGTAATTCCATCCCTCCCTCCCCCCCTTAACCCCCTCACTACACACCACAGATACAAATAAATTATTGATTGGTTGGTACTGTTCTGAGAAGTACTACAGGTGCTGTTGAGGGTCAAACTGAGCAGTAGGCTCTGAGTGAGGAGTGCTGTGTCACTGGCACACCAGACCTAGAACACACCTGAAAGCTCTGACACAGCCTTCTAAGACCAGGACGAGGGCCCGGTCAGTCTGCTGGTCAATACGCAGCATGGTAACATACACACAGTTCATTATAGCAAGTCATCTGTTGCCAGGTAGGGGATTGGTGTGAGATGGACAAGGGTGAGAAGTGTGAGGGGGAGGAGGGATGCTTAAAAATGGCGCAGACAGAGGGATGCCTCGCTTCGAGCTCTTAGGAAACTTTGCATTTCACTACACCCACAAAAACATCTGCTAAACACGTGTATGTGACCAATAAAATGTGATTTCAGAGAGGTGAGGGGAGTTGGGAGATGAAGGCACTAGAATTCTCCCAGGAGTTGGGTTAGGTCAAGAGGTTAGCGGTCAGAGGTCCAGGTGGGGTGGGGTTTGGTATCAGAGCTTAGGGGTCAGAGGTTATGCCCCTCTGTGTTCAAAGGCAAACCTGAACAGACAAAGATAAAAAGGCAAAAAAAGAAAAACCCAGCGCCAAATAATAATGATAAAGCACAGAGTATGGTGTGTGTATATATATATATATATATATATAAATAAAAAAGAGGGGAAGACAGTGTGTGTATTTCATTGGCACCCAAAGTAAAACTGGCTCCTGATCTCTCCTCTGGGTGGCACGATGACCTTCTCTCTGGTGTGTGTGTGTGTGTGTGTGTGTGTCACAGGGCAGTGGTGGTGGCATAAGGCATGAGTACAGTGACGTCAGGAGAAACCAAAAACAAAGAAATTAAAATACCTAAAATCCAGCGCTGTGGTTCGCTGTAGGGAAAGGGAGAGCGCTGAATGGTTGGTTGGCTTGGTTCCGTTCGTGTTCTAGAACCCTCCGTAGACTGCGTCATCCTAGATACCACTGTGGTTACCGGAGCAACAGACATAGCCATAGGAGCCCGTGTTCTCTACGATGGCATCGGCTGTGTGTACTGTGTGTGTGTGTACTGTGTGTGTGTGTGTGTGTGTGTGTGTGTGTGTGTGTGTGTGTGTGTACTATGTGTGTGTGTGTGTGTGTGTGTGTGTGTGTAAGAAGCTGAAAACTCAGTTTGATGTGATAAGAAGTGCTAACACCAAAAGAAAGACAGGTGCGTGTGATGGTGTGTGTGTTGAGGATGGTTAAGCTGCTCTAGCGGACCTGATCACTGTTGCTCTACTCCACTATAGACTGGGGTGGACTATAAAGTGCATACTTAAAAACCCTGGTTAAACATATGTGTGTCCATGTGTGCGTGTGTGTTCTTCCAGAGCAGGTCATACCGCGGGCTCACACATACACACCTCTACAGAGTGGAGCACAGGAGACTTTAAAATAGTATCTTACATTTCAAATTACAGCTATCGAACAGATCTTTACAATAACGAATATGGTCTGTTTAGTTACATTGGCAAATATGAGCAACAACTTACAAAACAAACCCATCCCTTCCTTGTGAAACAATAGTGGCTACACCTGAAATGACACCCTTTTGCCTATACAGTATAGTACCACTAGCTGTCACTGAACCTTTGGCCTATACAGTTCAGTACCACTAGCTGTCACTGAACCTTTGGCCTATACAGTTCAGTACCACTAGCTGTCACTGAACCTTTGGCCTATACAGTTCAGTACCACTAGCTGTCACTGAACCTTTGGCCAAAAGTAGTGAACTACAAATGGGTGACATTTCTGACTCAGCCAGTAAAATAATAAACTGCACTGTAACCCATTAGTCTGGTCTCAAAACTCTCCTCCAGCTCCGATTCCATTAGTCTGGTCTCGAAACTCTCCTCCAGCTCTGATTCCATTAGTCTGGTCTCGAAACTCTCCTCCAGCTCTGATTCCATTAATCTGGTCTGTAAACTCTCATCCAGCTCTGATTCCATTAGTCTGGCCGGAAGTCACTCAAGATATTTCACGCATCCTTTGTCGCTCCGCCGACCAGGCTGTAGCGGGCCTCTCCCTCAAAACTCTGGCCAATCAGAGGTGAAAAGCAGTCTTTTGATTGGCTGTCTGGAGCCTTCTCTCCATTGGAGGGATTGTGTCTGGTAGGAGGAGCTAAGGGTCGACATCCTCCAGATCACTCTTTGAATCACCGAGCATCATGGGAGACTCGGAACCCTGAGATATAGAGAGAGGGGAGAGAGAGATTACAGGAGACGTGACATCTCAGAGTAAGAGATCTTTATGAAACCGATTCATACAAAACTCTCCAGCCAAGATTTTGAGCTCAACCCAGTCCTGAGAAGTGACAAGTCTCTATTCTAGGACCGCTACTGAGCTCTTCATACTTGCTACCTCTCTGTGAAGCTGTACCTGTCGGAGGCTGCGGTCTGCGTTCTCGTTGGCTGGGCTGCCGTCAGAGCCGTTGCTGCTGCCAGATGGCTCCTTCTCGTTGAGCAGTGCTGTGGCGTAGGCCAGCGTGTCCTGGGCTGAGATGGTGCGCTGGAACGTTTTGGCTGTAGACGTCTCATTGGACACGTTGCTCTGAGGAGTCCAGTAGTGTTCTGACATCTGACAGAGAAACACACACTGTTACACTAACCCATACTCTACACACACACGTCTGAAATTGTGTGCTTGATGCTTGCCTTTTTCTGCAACCACTGCACTGCCCAGCTCCAGTGACCAGACAGATCTTTAAAATAGTCCTTAGCAGGAGCACACCTGGAGAAAGAGACAGACAAACACTTGATGTGAAATCAGGAAGTATGAAATTAGAGGTTTTAACTGAACTGAAATTTCTTTGTTACTTTCATGTACTTGCTGCAACGTTCAAATCTACTTCCATTCAATATTTTCAGCCTGAGACAAAAGGGTGGCGACATGAACATATTTCCTGGTCTCTGGAGGAACTCACTTCTGTGCCAGGGTAACCAGGAACTTGACACACTGGTAGCAGCGGCTGCTGTCCACGTTGTTACTCTGGTGCATCAATGCTGCAAACAAGAGAAGAGTATCACACACACTTACGCTCTCCACACGCCTTACAAATGCACACGCCTTACAAATACACACACCCTGCACACGCCTTACAAATACACACGCCCTGCACACGCCTTACAAATACATACGCCCTGCACACGCCTTACAAATACACACGCCCTGCACACGCCTTACAAATACACACGCCCTGCACACACTTCCAGTGGAAGGTAGCCTACCTAGCAGGCCTTTCTCTGACTCAAAGGCGTACTTCAGTCTCTGGGTCTGGAGAGCGTCCTCTACCACCTGAGAACACACGTTACACCGTGTGTATTACACCACCTCGTCGGGGCATGGATTCCCCATCCCAAACAAATTATTTTCTGTTAATTGCTCAACCCTAATGCACAGACAGGTTTGATTGACAGCGGTCACTCACCAGCAGCTCTTGCAGCAGCTGGAACACGTTCTTCAACTCATGGGGTGGAGCGGTCTCCAACTGGGTCTATATACATAAATGTACACACACACACACACACACACACAGATCAGAATAGTAATGATGTGTTTTGTGCTGGGATTTGGAGTCATCTGTGGAAATGGATTTGTTCAGAACTGGTAGTTCTTACCTTGAGCAGCTGTAGTACTCCGAGGGAGAAGGGTTCGTTACAGAAGGAGCAGTACGTCACCATCTCTATCAGCACAGTCAGAGGGCCTGACAACTCCCGCATCGCAAACATCACCTACAGCCACACAGACAAACAAAATATATAACTGCCTCTTCCATATACACTGAACAAAAATATTACAATTGCAACGATTTTACTGGGTTACAGTTCATATAAAGGAAATAAGTCAATTGAAATAAATTCATTAGGCACTAATCTATGGATTTCACATGACTGGGCAAGGGCGCAGCTATGGGTGGGCCTGGGAGGGCACCCACTGGGGAGCCGGTCCAAGCCAATCAGAATGAGTTTTCCCCCACAATAGGGCTTTATTACAGACAGAAATACTCCTCAGTGTGCGTGTGTGTGATACCATGTGTATGTTACCTCTAGCAGGTAAGGCTGTCCCTCGGGGCTGAAGAGCGAGGCCATGATGTCAGCGTTGAGGGGGAGGAGGCGGGAGGAGGCAGGGATACTGCTCACAATCAGCTTACACACACCTTGATCTGAGAAACACACACAATCACATCAGGTTACACACATCAGCGTATTATGGAACCATCCTAACTGCGGTAAGGCGAGTGTGTTACCATGTGTGTGCTGTGTGTTGAGGTCTGAGTAGAGAGTCATCAGGGCCAGAGTGGAGTGGAGGTGCAGGAACTCTCTGGCCTGGGCTGGACTCCACCTCCGATTCTAGAGTGGGAGAAGGAATCACAGGAACAGGGAGCGAGGGACAGAGAGAGAGAGTGGGAAAAAAGGTAATTCACTTCCAGAACCATCAACAACAACATCCTGTCATATGCATTTCTCTGCAGCGGAGTAAGAATTGAGTGTGTGTGCTGTGAGTACCTGGTTGTTCTGTCTGTTGGGTCCGAGGAGAAAGATGAGCATCCTGCGATACGCTGAGTGTTTCAACAACAAATGGCACGGACCAGAGCCTCTCTGAGCAAAGTTGCTGAAGAGGCTGAAGTATTGGTTGCAGTGTTTGACGTTCTCAGGAACGTCTTTGTCCAATAGGGAGAGGAGCGCGTCGGTCAGGCTGTCCAATCCAGAGTCAGCGAAGTGGAGCGCACTCTCTAAGGTCTTCTCCAAGATGGCTGCCACTACGACCCTCACCTCCCTCACCCCACACTCCAACAGACACACTCTGGAAGGGGGGAGGAGAGAAAAAGAAGAGGTGAGGGAGAGAAAGAGAAGATCAGTTAGATTGATGAGTAGAAATGTAAGATATAAGTAGTAGTACTACAGTGGTTCTGTGTAGAGTAGTAGTATTATAGTATTTAAAATAAATAAATGATTTCACCTTTATTTAACCAGGTAAGCTAGTTGAGAACAAGTTCTCATTTACAACTGCGACCTGGCCAAGATAAAGCAAAGCAGTGCGACACATGGAATAAACAAGCGTAGTCAATAACACAATAGAAAAAAAAGAAAGTCTATTTACAGTGTGTGCAAATGGCGTGAGGAGGTAGGCAATAAATAGGCCATAGCAGCGAAGTAATTACAATTTAGCAGATTAACACTGGAGTGATAAATGAGCAGATGATGTGCAAGTAGAGATACTGGTGTGCAAAAGAGCAGAAAAGTAAATAAAAACAATATGGGGATGAGGTAGGTAGATTGGGTGGGCTATTTACAGATGGACTATTTACAGCTGCAGCGATCGGTTAGCTGCTCACATTGCTGATGTTTAAAGTTACTGAGGTAAATATAAGTCTCCAGCTTCAGTGATTTTTGCAATTAGTTCCAGTCACTGGCAGCAGAGAACTGGAAGGAAAGGCAGCCAAAGGAGGTGTTGGCTTAAGGGATGACCAGTGAGATATACCTGCTGGAGCGCGTGCTACGGATGGGTGTTGTTATCGTGACCAGTGAGCTGAGATAAGGCGGAGCTTTACCTAACATAGACTTATAGATGACCTGGAGCCAGTGGGTCTGGCGACGAATATGTAGCGAGGGCCAGCCGACGAGAGCATACAGGTTGCAGTGGTGGGTGGTATAAGGGGCTTTGGTAACAAAACGGATGGCACTGTGATAGACTGCATCCAGTTTGCCGAGTAGAGTATTGGAAGCTATTTTGTAGATGACATCACCGAAGTCGAGGATTGGTAGGATAGTCAGTTTTACTAGGGTAAGTTTGGCGGCGTGAGTGAAGGAGGCTTTGATGCGAAATAGAAAGCCGATTCTAGATTTGATTTTGGATTGGAGATGTTTAATGTGAGTCTGGAAGGAGAGTTTACAGTCTAGCCAGACACCTAGGTATTTGTAGTTGTCAACATATTCTAGGTCAGAACCGTCCAGGGTAGTGATGCTAGTCTGGCGGGCGAGTAGCGAACGGTTGAAAAGCATGCATTTGGTTTTACTAGCATTTAAGAGCAATTGGAGGCCACGGAAGGAGTGTTGTATGGCATGGAAGCTCGTTTGGAGGTTAGTTAACACAGTGTCCAAAGAAGGGCCAGACGTATACAGAATGGCGTCGTCTGCGTAGAAGTGGATCAGGGAATCACCCGCAGCAAGAGTGACATCATTGATATATACAGAGAAAAGAGTCGGCCCGAGAATTGTACCCTGTGGTACCCCCATAGAGACTGCCAGAGGTCCGGACAACAGGCCCTCCGATTTGACACACTGAACTCTATCTGCGAGTTAGTTGGTGAACCAGGCGAGGCAGTCATTTGAGAAACCAAGGCTATTGAGTCTGTCGATAAGAATACGGTGATTGACAGAGTCGAAAGCCTTGGCCAGGTCGATGTAGACAGCTGCACAGTACTGTCTTTTATCGATGGCGGTTATGATATCGTTTAGTACCTTGAGCGTGGCTGAGGTGCACCCGTGACCAGCTCGGAAACCAGATTGCACAGCGGAGAAGGTACGGTGGGATTCGAAATGGTCAGTGATCTGTTTATTAACTTGGCTTTCGAAGACTTTAGAAAGGCAGGGCAGGACGGATATAGGTCTATAACAGTTTGGGTTTAGAGTGTCACCCCCTTTGAAGAGGGGGATGACCGCGGCAGCTTTCCAATCTTTAGGGATCTCGGACGATACGAAAGAGAGGTTGAACAGACTGGTAATAGGGGTTGCAACAATTGCGCCGGATAGTTTTAGAAAGAGAGGGTCTGCTTGAAATGCTTACTTACAAGCCCTTATCCAACAACGCAGTTCAGAAAAATAAGTATTTTAGTAAATACTTTAACTGAAGTAAAAAATAAAAAATAATTTAAATAATTAAAGAGCAACAATAGCGAGGCTATATACACCGGTACAGAGTCAATGTGCGGGGGCACAGGTTAGTCGAAGTAATTGAGGTAATATGTACGTAGAGGTAATGTGACTATGTATAGACAATAAACAGAGTAGCAGCAGCGTAAAAATGGGGGGGGGGGGGGGGGGGGCAATGGAAATAGTCCGGGTAGCAATTTGATTAGTTGTTCAGGAGTCTTATGGCTTGGGGGTAGAAGCTGTTTAAAAGCCTCTTGGACCTAGACTTGGCGCTCCGGTACCGCTTGCCGTGCGGTAGCAGAGAAAACAGTCTATGACTAGGATGGCTGGAGTCTTTGACAATTTTTAGGGCCTTCCTCTGACACCACCTGGTATAGAGGTCCTGGATGGCAGGAAGCTTGGCCCCAGTGATGTACTGGGCCGTATGCACTACCCTCTGTAGTACCTTGCGGTCGGAGGCCGAGCAGTTGCCATACCAGGTGGTGACGCAATCAGTCAGGATGCTCTCGATGGTTCAGCTGTAGAACCTTTTGAGGATCTGAGGACCCATGCTGAATCTTTTCAATATCCGGAGGGGCCATAAGCATTTTTGTGCCCTCTTCACAACTGTCTTGGTGTGTTTGGACCATGATCGTTCGTTGGTGATGTGGACACCAAGGAACTTGGAAGCCCTCAACCTGCGCCACTACAGCCCTGTCGATGAGAATGGGGGCGTGCTCTGCCCTTATTTTCCTGTAGTCCACGATCATCTCCTTTGTCTTGATCACGTTGAGGGAGATGTTATCCTGGCGTCTCTGACCACCTCTCTATAGGCTTTCTCATCGTTGTCGGTGATCAGGCCTACCACTGTTGTGTCGTCGGAAAACTTGGTGTTGGGAGTTGTGCTTGGCCATTCAGTCATGGGTGAAGGGACTGAGCACGCACCCCTGAGGGACCCCCAAGTTGAGGATCAGCGTGGCAGATGTGTTGTTACCTACCCTTACCACCTGGCGATGCGCGCCTTTGGAACATCTACATTAAAAAAGTTGAATAAATCTATTTAATATACACCATCACAATAAATCCATTATTTATTTTAGTCTGGTCTAAAAGAAACATTATGATATGAAGAAAATATATTTCAGAAGAACAGAATAGGAATCGGCCTAATGTATGCTTTCTGGCTATGCGCCATGCCATAGGCTGTAGGCTAGTTCATTTAGCAGAAAAGATGCCTATAAGTCCCATTATTTTATATCTGATTTTTTTTGTTAGAATAATATAATTGAATATAATTAAATAAATAAAAAATCCCATTCCGGAGCAAGTGCGCATATGAAGGGGCTTCGTTGAGCATAAAAGTGATCATTTGAAACAGGTCTTATACTCTAGATTTAGTTTAGGCAATTTTAGTTGTGAATTATACAAACCTGTCTGTCTTCAGAATCAAAACATACAATGGGCTTCATGATGCGACTATAGGCTATTGACTATTTGAAAGAGTTTGCATAAGCTCTAATATGCAAATGAAGGTTCTACATGCAACATTTTAAACACTTGGACTGAATCATCACCTTAGAAAGGGCTGTCCATGTCACTGCGTTTGGCAATGAAACATCCACAATGACCACGTTCTCCACTCAGTTTCAACCTGTTGTTGAACTTCTTTCTTCAAATTGATCACAGTGAGGTAAATATTTTTTGCCTAATGGTGAGTTTTAAAAGCATGATACTGTTTTGATGTGATTTACGATTTCATGTGCATTGATGTCAGAGTGGTTAGAGGAACAATAGAGCCCCGAGTAGCAGGCCATTATGACCTGACGGTCGTTAGGGAGCTGGGTACTACCAACATGTTCAAAGTGCATAAGAGGAGATTACCGTGACTCAATGGTCACATAACTCATGACTGCCGGTGTGACGGTAATACGGTCACCGCAACAGCTCTAAGTAGTAGAATAGTAGTATTATAGCAGTACAATAGTAGTATAATAGCAGTACTATAGCAGTATTATAGTAGTACTGACTTGGTGATCTCTCGTCCCTCAGGTCCCACCAGGTACTGAGCCATCCAGTGACAGGCTTCACTGCTTTTAGACAGCAGCACCTCCACCGTAGTCATCCACTCCTCTGTGTCCACCCGCAGCTTCTTTTTGGTGTGGAGGTAGGTGTGGAACAGGAAGTGGACTGCTAGCTGGAGACTGACTCTGGCCATGGCCTGATAGGCTGGGTGCTTCAGCTTTGTCTGCAACACACACACACACACACCTTATAAGAACAGTTTTAAAAGAGTCAGGCATAACTTTGAATTATGCAGACACGTCTCTGTTTATCTTACACACACACACAAACACATACCGCGTTGACGGAGGCCAGTGACAGAGTGAAGTTGAAGTAGTCGCTGTTGTACACATCTCTGTTCTTCATAAACTTCAGGTTCTCATCTCTCACCATCTATAGAGATGTATAGACAGAGAGAGACAGAGAGAGACACAGAGAGAGAGAGAGACAGAGAGAGACACAGAGAGAGACACAGAGAGAGAGAGAGAGAGAAACACAGAAATGGAGGGGGAAGGGGAGAGGAGTTTGTCTGTGTGCCAAAAGACAGTGTTATACTGCACTGTTGGAGCTAGGAACAAAAGCATTTCGCTCCACCCAGAATAACATCTGCTAAATATGTGTATGTGACCAATAACATTTGATTAGCGAACTGAGCTAAAGCCTAGGCATTAACACAGGGTGCTTTTTTAAAGTCCTCAGGTCTCAGGCAAGGTGACTGATTACAAAATGTGGTCCACCGAACCAGTCCAGTGTAGTTACCTGGTAGATCCTAGCAGGCATCTTCTCCACAAACAGTCCTTTCTTCTCTCCCTTCCGTACGAGGCGGGTCAGGACAGAGAGACGGTCATTGTTGGCCCTGGCAGGGCGAGGGGACGACTGGGGACTGACGTCTGGGCTAGAGGGCGCCGAACTACATGGAAGAGAGAGGGTTACAGTGTGAGTTGTGTGTGTGTGTGTGCATGAGGTGTGTGTATGTAGGCTGTGTGTGTGAGACTCACAGCGTGAGGTCTTCTGCCTCTTGCCTCATGACGCTGACTCTGCTCTTCTTAGGGAGAACAGGAGAGTTCTGGTCACTGATCCTCTGGTAGAACAACATGTAGGCGTTCCAATACCGCCGCCGCACATCCGGGTAGGGGTTAGCTACACACAAACAAAGTGATGTTAGGTTGGATATTTTATAAGTTTGTCATTAATGTACAGAAGGAACTGAAAAAAAAGTGGACCAAGGACACTACCCAGAGGGACCCTAAAAATGCTAGCGCTGCGAATGTTCCATTTACATCCACTATTTGGTCTACCTGTTAAATAGGACTTACACTGATCGTAGACTTTAGGCCGGTACTCTCCTCCAAAGCACTCGTATTCCAGTGTCTCATCGTTCATGTCAAACTCCTCGACCACATTGTCATTAAACTTATACCACCTTCCTCTAGCACTTCCCCTACAGGAGAGGAGAGCAGAATGGTAAGATGACTATTTATGATCAATGTAATTTCCTTGTCTTAAAAAATATGATATTTGTTTATAACACTTAAGTGTTAGTCTCTCACCGTCGGTCCTTTATGAAGGAGTAGTAATGTCCAGCGTGTGCCTGTCCGCTGTGGACTACGACTCCCACCAGCTCGTA
This sequence comes from Salvelinus alpinus, assembly GCF_045679555.1. NCBI lineage: Eukaryota > Metazoa > Chordata > Actinopteri > Salmoniformes > Salmonidae > Salvelinus > Salvelinus alpinus. The sequence goes on along the minus strand of NC_092091.1, from coordinate 30,775,022 downwards.
GTTCTCAGAGATAGTGACCTTCTTCCTGGGTGAGCCACCTGCCTCCCCCCGGCCCTCTCCCCCCTCCGCCCCCCCATCCTGACGAGCCATGCCAGACACTGTGTAGGGCTCCATGTTCAGCACCCAGGGAAACCTGATCTGCTCGTCGTATTTGATGGAGCGTCCGCTCTCCCAGTCGAAGCCGAAACGCATCAGATGGATACAGAGAACACTGGGCAGGGACTTTATGCAGGTGCGCTTCACTGTGGTACGCTGGAGAGATACACACACCAAGTTAACGTACATGTACACTAACACTGGACATCGACTTAGTAAACATCCTGTTTACACACACATTAATACACATTCTCTTTATGCATACATTAACACACACACACACACCTTCTCCTTGCACTTCTCGCAATAGTAGGCGTTGGTTCCTTCTAGCACCTCCCCCCTGACGAACTGGTCCAATGAGATCTCCAGACTCTGACACGAAGTCACACCCAGGTTCAGCGCCATAAACGTCTCCTCTCGCTCATATCTACGATCAGGGGTCAGAGGTTATAGTTAGCGGTTTAGAAGTGATGGCTGTGTGTGTGTGTGTGTGTGTGTGTACGCATGTGTGAGCTCACCGGTGAGGACAGTCTTTGCAGATCTTCTGATCAGAGAAGATTCCCTGGAAAGTGTTCTTAAAGATCTGCTCACGGCCGATTTTCTAAAGAACAAAACAGACAACATCTCAATATGTCAATAATAAAAGGTGTGTGTCACATTATAGTACAAATATGTGTGATAAGTAGATGTGAATAGTGGAGTGTGTGAAACCTTAAGGTGCTCGTCCAACTGGTCCACCAGTGAAGTGAAGAACTCATAAGCATCCTGTTGCTCTCGTACATACAGCTCCTTATTCCACATCTTAAAGATCTACAGAAACAAAAACATTAGTTATTTTCAAAGGAAACACGGGTAGTTAGTTGAGTATGTACTGTGTAGTGTACTTGAATGAGTGTGTGTGCACGTCCGCGACTGCGCATGTTCAGATACCTTCCAGAAGTTCTCAGGGACGTAGTACTGCAGCTTGCTCTCCATCAGGTGTCCGAACAGAGACTGGACCTGACAGAAAACACTCTCGTCTGGCTGCTCCGTGTCGTCCTCTATAGACAGAAAGGCCTCAGCCAGGCCAGGCTGCATGTACAGCTGCTGGAAAACAGCATTCATATAGCAGGTGGCTCCACCGTTCTTTAACCCTACGAACCCCGACACAGAGCGACTGTCCACCGGCGGGAGGAACTGGGAGAGGGGCACGGAAGGAGGGAATAGGAGAAGAGAGTTAGACACTGAAGGTAGAAACATTACATACCTGTAAACGCTTCAGTCCTACACGCACACCAGGGGAGTAACGGCACACGTATTCATACAGAACCGTTCGGTACGGAGACCCCGTTTGTTCCGCACTGTGCACCCGAATGAATACATAAAAAACATAAAAACACTAGGCCTATAGGCTGTGCCTACGCTGCATGGTAGGCCAATGTCTCCAGTAAATCTGAGCTGAAGAGATATTTCAGGCTATTCCGTTAACACAACTAGAGCCTATGGACACGTTGTAATCCAAATTCAAATCTTAATTGCCACATTTCAAACTGTCCTGGGGTCGATAAACCAGGATTGGACGTTCCCACCACCATTGTTTAAATCTCCCGTTTGGGAACATTTCGGCTTCCCAGTAGAGTACAACGATGATGGACAACGCCTCAAATATGGTCGACACATTTACACATCACCCCAGTATACCGGAGCAAAACAGAAACGCAAAGAAAACAACACATCGCCTCCCCTCTGCATTCAAGCAGACCTTGGCAGCTGATTGTGACAGAGCCAAAGAACAAGAGCGATAGGTAGGCTATTCTCTGTGGTTGAGAATAGTTTTTTTCCCAGCACCTCGTGAAAGTACTCGAGCCAACGTTACGAAGTTCCCTCTCGCACCCATTTTAGCAAACAGGTAGTAGACTACCCACTCTATATAAGCAAGCCAGAGCTTTCCATGAATTGGCCAATGTACACTGTGTTGGGCTTACTTAATAGTTAATGCCTATCACATTACCCCAGAAGGAGATGTATCATGCTACAGACACGCTCCCTTTATGAGTCACAAGTACCCATCTGGCACTGAAGGAGGCAGTGTCACGGTGCGTTCGTAACTAAGATGGAAGAGGGAATTTACCATATACGACTGGGGGGGAAAATCCACTTGAACGGCCGTCAAACTCATAATTACTAGTGGGAAACTAGTACATCATCCTGAGAACCCACTTCACCCGCATGCTGACCTCTGACGTCCCCAACTAAGGAAATGTACAACAGCATTTTCGGCAGTTAAATGCAACAAAACATGATTTATAAGAAAAATCTATCTATTTAAGTGGTTTTTGAACTCTATAATTTGTTTGCAAGCATGATAGCTGTTCTTTTAGTTTATGGTTGACGCAGTGTGTTGGCCATTAGCCAATCGGCGTTTCTCAAACAGAGTTAAAATCACATGAATGCATCCAACTGGTATTTACGACTTCATAACTGGTAAACTCCCACCTCCCACAAATGCAGCATCAGAATGGAAACTTGAGGCCCAACATAACAATCCAGTCACAACAGACAACGTCAGGAACATTGTGAATGCTGAACATTGTGAAACGTGATCATAAAACGTACCAAACGGCGGGTTTGGTGAACCGTTACACCCATCTGTGTGTGTGTGTGCGCGCGCATGAGAGCAAAAATGTGTGTGAGACTCACGTCAAACTCCTTGCTGAGCGAGGGGTCTGACTGGTGGTGCATGGACAGCAGTTCTCTGGTGATGAGCTGTAGGTTGGCCACAGAGCTGTCTGCCAGCATCACCAGCACCTCGTAGGCTGCCAGTCTACTGCTGGCCGTACTGCACTTGGGGAAGAAGTCGTGGCTGGGGGGGGAGCTGGAGGCGGGGTTAGACGTGTTCAGGATGATGCGGGATGCTCGGAAGAGGAAGTCATCTAACAGCTGCTGGATCAGAGAGGGACCTGTGGAGAAAACACACACATGCTGTAAATGTGAAAGTCTTGTATTAAGCGACTTTGAAATCCGAACTGCCTGGACTGTCTTGTAATGTTAGAAGACAGGAAATGATACTGAACAAAAATATAAAAATGCAACATGCAAAAATGTCTAAGATTATACAGTTACAATTTATATAAGGACATCAGTCAATAAAAAAAAAAATCATAAGGCCCAAATCTATAGATTTCCTATGACTGGGAAAACAGATATGCATCTGTTGGTCACAGATACCTTGAAAAAAAAAAAGGTAGGGGTGTGGATCAGAAAACCAGCCAGTATCTGGTGTGAACACCATTTGCCTCATGCAGCCCGACACATCTCCTTCACATAGAGTTGATCAGGCTGTTGATTGTGGCCTGTGGAATGTTATCCCACTCCTCTTCAATGGCTGTGCAAAGTTGCTGGACATTGGCGGGAACTGGAAAAGACCGTTGTACACGTCGATCCAGAGTATCCCAAACATGGTGAATGGGTGACATGTGTGGTGAGTATGCAGGCCATGGAAGAACTGGGAAATTTTTCGCTTCCAGGAATTGTGTATAGATCCTTGCGACATGGGGTTGTCCATTATCATGCTGAAACATGAGGTTATGGCGACCGATGACAGGCACGACAATGGGCCTCAGGATCTCGTCATTCAAATTGCCATCGATAAAATGCATTGTGTTTGTTTTACGTGGCTTATGCCTGCCCATACAATAACCGCACCGCCACCATGGGGCACTCTGTTCACAATGTTGACATCAGCAATCCACTCGCCAACACGACGCCATACATGTGGGTCTGCGGTTGTGAGGCCGGTTGGACGTACTGCCAAATTCTCTAAAACGACGTTGGAGGTGGCTTATGGTAGAGAAATGAACATTAGACATTCATGCTAATTATACACTCCCTCAAAACTTGAGACATCTGTGACATTGTGCTGTGTGACACAAAACTGCCCACTTTAGAGTGGCCTTTAATTGTCCCTAGCACAAGGTACACCTTTGGAATGATCATCCGGTTTAATCAGCTTCTTGATATGCCACACGTCATGTGGATGGATTATCTTGACAAAGGAGAAATGCTCACTAACATGGAGATAAACAAATGTGCACAAAATTTGAGAGAAATAAGCTTTTTGTGCGTAAGGAACATTTCTGGGATCATTTATTTAATCTTATGAACCACATGACCAACACTTTATATGTGGTTTATATTTTTGTTCAGTGTAACTTGCAATTGTGCTGTAGCGTCTCCCTACCACTGCAAAGCATTCGGGAAATGTAACCTTAAAGGATCTGATCTATGTGTGTGTATGTATGGCTGTCTGTGTTCTGATGTGTGTGTGTGTGTACACACTGTGTTCTGATGGTGTATATGTACAGTGCATTGGGAAAGTATTCAGACCCCTTGACTTCTTCCACATTTTGATTTGGAAAGGCACACACACACCTGTTTATATAAGGTCCCACAGTTGACAGTGCATGTCAAAGCAAAAACCAAGCCATTAGGTCGAAGGAATTGTCCGTAGAGCTCCAAGACAGGATTGTGTCGAGGCACAGATCTAGGGAAGGGTACAAAAAAATGTCTGCAGCATTGAAGGTCGCCAAGAAGACAGTGGCCTCCATCATTATTAAATGGAAGAAGTTTGGAACCACCAAGACTCTCCAACTGAGCAATCGGGGGAGAAGGGCCTGGGTCAGGGAGGTGACCAAGAACCCGATGGTCACTCTGACAGAGCTCCAGAGTTCCTCTATGGAGATGGGAGAAACTTCCAGAAGGACAACCATGTCTGCAGCACTTCACCAATCAGGCCTTTATGGTAGAGTGGCCAGACGGAAGCTACTCTTCAGTAAAAAGGCACATGACCGCCCGGTTGGAGTTTGCCAAAAGGCACCTAAAGGACTTTGACCATGAGAAACAAGATTCTCTCTGAAACCAAGATTGAACTCTTTGGCCTGAATGGCAAGCATCACGTCTGGAGGAAACCAAGCACCATCCCTACGGTGAAGCATGGTGGTGGTGGCAGCCTCATGCTGTGGGAATGCTTTCCAGCGGCACTGACTGGGAGACTAGTCAGGATCGAGGGAAAGATGAACGGAGCAAAGTACAGAGAGATCCTTGACAGATTGGGGCGAAGGTTCACCTTCCAACAGGACAACGACCCCAAGCACAAAGCCAAGACAACGCAGGAGCAGCTTCGGAAACAAGTCTCTGAATGTCCTTGAGTGGCCCAGACAGATCCCGGACTTGAAGTCATCGAACATCTCTGGAGAGACCTGAAAATAGCTGTGCAGCTGTGCAGCGACGCTCCCCATCCAACCTGACAGAGATTGAGAGGATCTGCAGAGAAGAATGGGAGAAACTCCCCAAATACAGGTGTGCCAAGCTTGTAGCGTCATACCCAAGAAGACTCAAGGCTGTAATCGCTGCCAATGGTGCTTCAACAAAGTGCTGAGTAAAGGGTCTGAATACCTATGTAAATGTTATTTTATTATTTTTTTTTACACTTGCAAACATTAATAAAAACTGTTTTTGCTTTGTCATTATGGGGTATTGTGTGTAGATTGATGAGGGGGAAAACTATTTAATACATTTTAGAATAAGGCTGTAACGTAACAAAATGTGGAAAAAGTCAAGGGGTCTGAATACTTTCCGAAGGCACGGTATATGAACTCACCCAGTTGTTCCTTCTCTGTGCCACAGAGTGACAGTAGTGTTTTGATGAGGCGGAGGTGTCCAGCCTGCAGGATGTTGTCAGCCTCACTGGTCTCCATCTCAGAGCTCCAGCTGGGCTCAAAGTTATCCAACCAGCTGATCTCATCTTCCAACATGGTCACGGCACTCACTGACAACACCTCCATCTCCGAACCTGGAGTGGGACAGGAGCATTCATCATGTGTCAATGAGTGTTGGAAAAGTGTTGCTGTGTGCGTGTGTGTGTGTGCGTGCGTGTAAACTTACTGGTCAAGTCATCCAGTAGTTGACATCGCAGGTCAAAGTACTCTGTACACTGTGACAGCAACCTGGACAGACAGAATAATATTACACTCAGATATAGACACAACAGACAGGACAAAATACACAGAACAAAACAGGCCGTGGCGCTATACATCCATGTACACTTACAACTAGCTACAGCTATATGACGCTGTACATCAGCTTTTAAGTGATATTTTCCAAGTTACATGCTGACTAGACCAGGCGCGCGCAGGGATCCGCGTGCATGTTGATTTTGTCCAGACGCGATCAGGACACGCAGGTTGAAACAAACTCTGAACCAACTATATTAATTTGGGGACAGGTTGAGAAGCATTAAACATTCATGGTAATTTAGCTAGCTAGATTGATGTTGCCAACAAATTTTTCCTGGGATATAAACTTCAGGTTATTTTACATGAAATGCACAAGGTTCTCTACTCTAACAATTAATCCACAGATAAAAGGGTAAACCGAGTTTGTTGCTAGTAATCATTCCGCCGTCAGTCTTCTTCTTTGGACGTTATATGGTGGTTGGCAACCAACTTTAGGTGCATTACCACCACCAACTGGACTGGAGTGCGGACCTCAGTTCATCTTTCAATCACCCACATGGGTATATGCTCCTAAAAACCAATGAGGAGATGGGAGAGACGGGACTTGCAGCGCATTAAGCGCCACAAATAGAACCAAGCTCTATTTTAGCGCCTGGCTACGCAGACGCTCATTGACACACGCGAGCAGTTTGGATGCAATGATTGAATAACATGTATGTTATTCAAATCATTGCAAGCGGTGTGGTCAGCATGTTAGTCCATCTATCATCTGTCACAGATCATTTGGCGCCATCTGCTGTTTAACATAACTTACTACTGCCTCCCAGTAGCAACGACAACAACACGTGTGTGTGTACCTCTGGTTGACTCCTCTCATGACAGACGTGGGGCTCCAGAGAGGCAGCTGGGAGGCGAGGACGACTCGGAGCAGGAACACGTTGGGTTTGACGATCTCAGGGAATGCAGAGCTGTCGGATTGGCTCAGAGTGTACAGCTGGTCACATGCCACGCGCCGGATCTGACAGAGACACGGGTTAGAACCCACACACACACACTCAGTCTCACACACCAACACACATCCTAGGTACCTCTCCACTGGCTGATCCCAGCAGGATGTCGATGATGAAGTCGCTGACACAGGGGAGGATGTAGAATGAGCCTGGAGAGACACACACACACTGTTAGCATTCTGTCTTTACAAAACAGTGTCTGTGTGTCAAATCAAAGCCACATTGTATTCATCATTTGCTTTGTAAACAACAGATGTAGACTAACAGTGAAATGCTTACTTACGGGCACTTCCCAACAATGCAGAGAGAAAGAAAATAGAGAAATCATAGAAAAGTAAAACACATTATAATAAATACACAATGAGCAGCGATAACTTGGCTCTACACACGGGGCACCAATACCGAGTCGGTGTGCAGGGGTACGAGGTAATTGAGGTAGATATGTACATAGAACTAAGAATAAAGTCACAGATAATAGACAAAAAAAAGTTGGTGCAAAAAGGGTCGATGCAGATAGTCTGGGTAGCTATTTGGTTAACTATTTAACAAACTATTTAGCTGTCCTATGGCTTGGAGGTAGAAGCTGTTCAGGGTTCTGTTGGTTCCAGACTCGGTGCATCGGTACCACTTGCCATACAGTAGCAGAGAGAACAGTCTATGACTTGTGTGGCTGGAGTAAGTGACCATTTTTAGGGCCTTCCTGTGACACCGCCTGGTATACAGGTCCTGGATGGCAGGGAGCTCGGCCCCAGTGATATACGCACTACCCTCTGTAGGGCCTTGCGGTCAGATGCCAAGCAGTTGCAATACCAAGCGGTGATGCCGCCAGTCAAGATGCTCTCAATTCTGAGCAGTATAACTTTTTGAGGATCTGCCCAAGCCAAATCTTTTCAGCCTCCTGAGGGGGAAGAGGCATTGTCGTGCCCTTTTCAAGACTGTGTTGGTGTGTGTGGACCATGATAGATCCTTAGTGATGTGGAAACCGAGGAACTTGAAGCTCTCGACCCCTCCACTACAGCCCCGTCGATGTGAATGGGGGCGTGCTCGGCCCTCTGTTTCCTGTAGTCCACGATCAGCTCCTTTGTCTTGCAGACGTTGAGGGAGAGGATATTGTCCTGACACCACACTGCCAGGTCTCTGAACTCCTCCCTATAGGCTGTCTCATCATCGTCAATGATCAGGCCAACCATTGTCGTGCCGTCAGCAAACTTAATGATAGTGTTGAAGTAGTACGTGGCAACGCAGTCGTGGGTGATCAGGGAGTACAGGAGGGGACTAACCACGCACCCGAGGGGCAACCGCGGTGAGGGTCAGCATGGCAGATGTTTTGTTGCCTACCCTCATCACCTGGGGGCAGCTCATCAGGAAGTCCCGGATCCAGATGCAGAGGGAGGTGTTCAGTCCCAGGGAGCTTAACTTAGTGATGAGCTTGGAGGGCACTATGGTGTTGAACGCTGAGCTGTAGTCAATTAACAGCATTCTCACATAGGTGATCCTTTTGTCCAGGTGGGAAAGGCCAGTGTGAAGTGCAATAGAGATTGCGTCATCTGTGGATCTATTGGGGCAGTATGTGAATTGGAGTGGGTCTAGGTTTCTGGGATGATGGTGTTGATATGAGCCATGACCAGCCTTTCAAAGCATTTCATGGCTACAGATGTGAGTGCTATGGGGCGATAGTAATTTAAACATGTTACCTTGGCATAATTGGCACAGGGACTATGGTGGTCTGCTTGAAACATGTAGGTATTACAGACTGGGTCAGGGTTTGAAAATGTCAGTGTGTGTTACCTAGCTGCAGTGTCCGTAGCTGTAGACAGGTGAGCAGTAGAGACAGAGTGTGTGTGTGTGTGTTACCTAGCTGCAGTGTTCGTAGCTGTAGACAGGTGAGCAGTAGAGACAGAGTGTGTGTGTGTTACCTAGCTGCAGTGTTCGTAGCTGTAGACAGGTGAGCAGTAGAGACAGAGTGTGTGTGTGTTACCTAGCTGCAGTGTTCGTAGCTGTAGACAGGTGAGCAGTAGAGACAGAGTGTGTGTGTGTTACCTAGCTGCAGTGTTCGTAGCTGTAGACAGGTGAGCAGTAGAGACAGAGTGTGTGTGTGTTACCTAGCTGCAGTGTTCGTAGCTGTAGACAGGTGAGCAGTAGCGACAGAGTGTGTGTGTGTTACCTAGCTGCTGTGTCCGTAGCTGTAGACAGGTGAGCAGTAGACAGAGTGTGTGTGTTACCTAGCTGCAGTGTTCGTAGCTGTAGACAGGTGAGCAGTAGAGACAGAGTGTGTGTGTGTTACCTAGCTGCTGTGTTCGTAGCTGTAGACAGGTGAGCAGTAGCGACAGAGTGTGTGTGTGTGTGTGTTACCTAGCTGCAGTGTTCGTAGCTGTAGACAGGTGAGCAGTAGAGACAGAGTGTGTGTGTGTTACCTAGCTGCAGTGTTCGTAGCTGTAGACAGGTGAGCAGTAGAGACAGAGTGTGTGTGTGTTACCTAGCTGCTGTGTTCGTAGCTGTAGACAGGTGAGCAGTAGAGACAGAGTGTGTGTGTGTGTGTTACCTAGCTGCAGTGTTCGTAGCTGTAGACAGGTGAGCAGTAGAGACAGAGTGTGTGTGTGTTACCTAGCTGCAGTGTTCGTAGCTGTAGACAGGTGAGCAGTAGAGACAGAGTGTGTGTGTGTTACCTAGCTGCTGTGTTCGTAGCTGTAGACAGGTGACCAGTAGTGACAGGGCCTCTCTAGCGATGATGCAGTCTTTAATAGAAACACTCTGCTGCTTCACGCATATCCCAGCATGCAGAGCTGTGGGCGGCGCTTCGCCCTCACTGCTGGAGCTGCAGTTACTTCCTGTCGAGAGAGAGAGAGCAGTGAAAAGAGAGAGAGGAGAGAGAGAGAAATCCTCAGCATAAGGCCAAAGAATCAGAAGAGCGTAACAGACAATCCATTTCATTGCTCACAATTCAGGCTGATGTGTATGTTGTTACATGTGTGTCAACATATTCCACCAGTGCCTTGTATGTGTGTCTCACCAGTGCTGCTGACACGGGTGCGGACCCCAAGTGGGAGGAGCGAGCTGTGCTCAGGTCTGATTGGCTGTGGACTGCCGACGAGGTCCAATCGGCCAGCGGCTGCTGCCCATGTCAGACGCATGAAGCACGCCAACGTCGAGGTGAAGTCCCCCACCTCCATCGTCTATGGAGGAGAGACATGGTTAGAGGTGTGTGTAAGAGGTGTGTGTATTAGGTGCATGTTTGTGTTAGGTATGCATTAGGGTGTGTGTGTGTGTACCTGTATAGCTACGCGTGCAGCAGGGATGATCTCCTCTACTCTGATGGAGGAGCGTTCAGACAGAGACATCTGTCTATAGGAGCTCTTCTCTGGCGTTCCACACAGCGACAGCTGCCTCCCCGGTCGCCCCGCGTTACGGAACGGCCGACTAGACAGCGTGTCGCCCTCTCGGATGACATCATCATCCAGCAACGACGGCATACTCTGGCCAACCAAAAGGAACCTGCAGGGGAAAGAAAGATCCAATCACATTCAACCTCTCTAACAACTTGTGTGTGCGTGTGTGCAGTGGTGGATTTCGTTATAGGCGACATGGACAGCCGTCCAAATTCAGAATGGTGACATTTGCGATCGTTTTTCTATCGCTCATTTGCACATCACGTCAATGATATCATGTCACCGTGTGGGACTGAAGGTCAATTAACCTTGTCGGAGTGGGCGCCCTGATTCTAGTTGCCTGGGAAGGTCTCCCACTCAGAAATACGAGATGGGGAGGGGGGCGGGAGTAGGTTGACCTCAGGTCTCCCCACTGGAAGCCCGAGGTAGGGGAAGCGGGGAATCTATCAAATAGCGCACCTCTAACGTTGTACAGTACTAATGCAATTAGTAAAATCAGTCACACTACGAATTGCTACCAAATAAACTACAATTGACTCATAATACTGTGAATATATAGTTTCACAGACATATTGTTGCATTTTCTTCTGGTTTGAGCGAAATCGTTAAGAATAATATAAAACCAGTCTGCACACCACCAAGGTGAATTGGTTTAGTCTTGACTCTTGGTTGACAGTGTTGGGGGATGGGTAATGTATTGATGCTCGAGTGCCAAAGTGTCTTTGTTACTTATTTTTGTATATATTTTATATTTATATAGTTTTACATTTTATGATTATTTATTTGTGTTGTTCCAAATGTCTGAATAAAAATGACAGTTAGTGCAGAATGGTGGGTGGGGGTTCGCCCAGGGAGCCATACAAGCTAGAACCGCCACTGTGTCTGTCTGTCTGTCTGCCTGTGTCTGTGTCTGTGTACCTGGCCAGTTGTAGACAGATGGAATAGACTCCCTGTCTGGTCTCATAGTCCACCTCAGAGGGAATAGAGTCTCGCTGCATCACGTTCACCACCAAACTGAGACCTCCAGCTTTCAGGAAGTTCTCACAGAAAGACTTGACACTGGTCTTAGCCATCTCATCATCTGAGGTTGGCATCAACTTAGAACTCAACACCTTGAGAAAGAAAGAGAGAAAGGAGAAGAGAGAGGTCACAGAAAGAAGTGTGTGAAGTGTGTCCGTGGACAAGTGTGTGTGTGTGTGTGTGTGTGTGTGTGTATAGGAGTGTGTGTGTACCTCTAGGTTGTAGAGGACTCTGAAGGTGGACATCCCGGGAGCAGAGGATCTGAAGAGTGATTCCAAGATGGAGGCAGCACTGGGCTGGTGCTGCTGCTTAGAACCCAGAGACGGAGACCGAGAGCCTGACCCCTGACCCAGGGTGAACAGCGTCTTCTACAGCAGACACACACAGGACACGCATACATGTTATCACCCTGGCTCTGGTCAGAGGGGTTGAACTGTCCTCATCATTTCAACCCAAACACAAACTAACCCACCGGGCCTGACGGTTGCTAGTACAGGGTTAGATTATTATAGTACTGAAGGGTTAGTAGCTATAGAACTAGTTAATGTAAATGTACCTGATGACTCCAGACACTGGACTCTTTGGGAACAAAGTTATCTAGAGCATCCTGAACCTCTGGGTCTGTTGGGATCAGCAGCAGCAGCTTACGCACACGCAGGGTTGTCCTGGAACACACACACACACAGAACGTCATTCATTCAGGTCCAGGTCCTTGAAGGATCTGTGTGTGTTCGTGCACAACTCACCGGGGTTCGTCCAGGTTGGCCAGCTGGTAGAGCATCTCAAACACGTTGCACACCAACGCCATGACAACACCTGGAAGGGACTTCTCCTACAAACACACCGTTAGCACATAATCAGACACAAACATGAACTCAATGTGTTCGTATATACATGTCAGTGAGTGATTGTGTGTGGTTTACCTGTTCCATAGCGTAGGCGGAGTTGAAGACCGCAGAGCTAGAGGAGGATGCGGAGGCGGAGGACTCTGAGCTGCCACCAGAGGGCGTCCCGGTGCCAGAGCTCTTCACTGTCAGAGACTGCTCATCACTGAACCCCAGCTGGGACAGCAGCTTCTGGTCCCGGTTCATAGTCAACTACAGAGCGAGAGAGAGTTACACAAAACACACAGATACATATGATACACAGTCACACACACACACACACACACACACACACACACACACACACACACACACACACACACACACACACTTCCATCCTTTGGCTTACTACGCTGTCACACACACTGTTCAGTCATCGACACACAAGTAACACACACACTCACCACGCTATCATTGGCAAAGATTTGGACATTGTCGACTGGACAGCTGAGGTGCTCAGCGATCTTCCAGCGGATGCTGCCTACAGTTTCATTACTGTGGGCCTCCAGGGTGAAGGTGTCTTTGGTGGACTCATAGGTGACGTGTAGAGAGACAGGGTGGCCGTTGAACGACGCTCCGTGAGGTAGAATGGTACGAGGCACAGAGTACAGATCCTACACACACACAGTCATTTTTCTATCTTTCCATGTCACGCTCTCATCCCCCAAATTGAAATGTTTATAACGACATATGGGTGAGAGTAGTCTAACGTTTAAACTAAAATTATAAATGACGTGTTACATATTTTGGTCAGTGTGAGGTCTTACCTCGATAGTGATGACGTAACGCTCAGCCAATAGCAGCAGCCTCTCAATGATCACCAGTTTGGTGGACCTGGAAGGTGATTGGACCGACGTAGCAACAGTTGGCATGGCGGTGGCCGTCAGCATCTTGGTTGCCCTGGTAACAGCATGAGTCAACGTGGGGCCTCCTAGAGCTGAACTGGCCGCCTCGAGTCGCTTGTAACAATCAGCAATGAACTTCTTGTGTAAAGACACAGAATCCTACAGACACACACAGCGGGGACCGAGAGACTGAAAAACAGCTTCTATCTCAAGGCCATCAGACTGTTAAATAGCCATCACTAACATTGAGTGGCTTCTGCCAACATACTGACTCAACTCCAGCCACTTTAATAATGGAAAAATTGATGTAATAAACGTGTCACTAGCCACTTTAAACAATGCCACTTTATATAATGTTTATATACCCTACATTACTCATCTCATATGTATATACTGTACTCTATACCAGCTACTGTATCTTGCCTATTCCGTTCGGCCATCACTCATTCATATATTTTATGCACATATTCTTATTCATTCCTTTACACTTGTGTGTATAAGGTAGTTGTTGTGAAATTGTTAGGTTAGATTACTTGTTAGATATTACTGCACGGTCGGAACTAGAAGCACAAGCATTTCACTACACTCGCATTAACATCTGCTAACCATGTGTATGTGACAAATAAAATTTGATTTGAGAGTCAATAGCAGAGATCGTAACCATGACCACCCCCCACACACACATACAGGTTTGGGTACTAACGGATTGCATGTAACAGGGATTATGTAATCGGATTACAAAAATGAAGTAACTACCAGCCCAGATTGCTTAAAATAAATATGGCGTAATCAAATTAGTTATATTCTTAAAAACAACGTATTACTTTACCCAGATTTGATTTTGATTTGATTTGATTACTTAATCTAATATCAAGATGTTTGCTGCAATAGAAATTGCAGGTTTTTGAGAGCTGTGCTGAGTGTAAGTCACCTTTTAGTGGAAATGGATACTTCTCCTTCCTGTTCGCATCTATTTAATATTTCCAAAACTGCCAAATTACTTTCCTTGGTTGTCTCCACAGAAACTTTCTTTAAACAAAAAAACATTAGACCCCCACTTACTGAGCACTAAATCATCCCCCATTTCATCAGGATCGTTATGTCAAAAGGACACTTTAGTTTAGTTAACACAGCTCCATCCTGTTTGTTCACTTCCTAAGCCCTGGGATGACACACACGACAAATCAGCTGCTTGCACAGCTAACCCTCTAGTTTCAGTGGAAATAAGTACACTGAAATATACCTGTCAGCCTTGGCAGACAGATCTACGTGTTTTTGCAAACTGAGAAGTCCACATTCAGAATATTTGCACAATTGATCATCCAACTCATGAAATAATCTGATTTTTCTTGGATCCGTTACATATGTCTACTTTATCGTTCCAGACTGTTATGTTAAAGGTGGGTCAGACAATCAAATGACCATTTCCTCTTTTACTGAGCACTATCTGCTCGGTGGCTGGGTGCAGTAGGCCTATAACTGCACAATCAAAAAACGAGAGTTGGGTATGCTTTTCCTACAACTTGACAGTGAAGCTGACTTTTTAGCAGTGATGCCATTTCATCAAGAAGATGCAACAGGCATCTGAGCCAGCAATTGCCCAAAGATGCTGGTGTGCTGGGTGGGCAAGAGGGGAGATAGGTGGGCAGAGAGGTCACTCATCAGTCTGCAGCATAAACTGATGTGGCAGATGCTGGCTAACCAAGTAATCCAAAAGTATCAGATTGCGTTACTCATTCCAATGTATTATATTACTAATTACTTTTACTGTCATGTAATCTCTAATCAGTAACTGATTACCTTTCTCAAGTAATCAGTCATAAAACCCTGCACACACACACCTTCTTCATCTTTGGGTTGAGGTTGGTGTAGCTGTAGGTGATGATGAGCTGGATGGCCTCGTTAGCGATCTCCTCGTCAGGCGTTTCCATGGCGATGCGCCAGATAAAGTCCATCCCAGACAGGTCCAGCCGCTCCACACACTACACACAGGACCGTAATGATAAAAGGGTTGGGGTGTTTAGGCCCCACAGGTGCATTAATCCTAACGGTCATGCTAGTGTTAGCCTCATATGCTGAATAAATTGACAGAAACTGGTCAGATTGTTGGAGTCCAGAAATTATTTTCCAGCTCTGAAAATAATGTCTCAATACTGATATGGAGATGAACGACTGTCTAGACATGTCATGAACCAAATTATTTAATAAAAAGGGGTCGTTCCACCATGTCAGTGTCTTTTGAGATGTGAGAATTAGATTTTTTTTTGATTTCGCCTCATTTTAACATTGTTATATAGAGCACATATATGTTCAACATAATACATGTTAATTACAATACATTTAAAAAAAGACTATAGCAGTGGTTCCCAAACTTTTTTATAGTCCTGTACACCTTCAAACATTCAACCTCCAGCTGCGTACCCCCTCTAGCACCAGGGTCAGCAACCCTCACAAATGCTGTTTTTTTGCCATCATTGTAAGCCTGCCACACACTATACGATACATTTGTTAAACATAAGAATGAGTGAATTTGTCACAACCAGGCTCGTGGAAAGTGACAAAGAACTCTTATAGGACCAGGACACAAATATTAATAATAATCAATAATTTTACACTTTATTTAGCCATCTTACATATAAAACCTTATTTGTTTAACAAACATTGTGAATAACTCACCACAGGTTAATGAGAAGGGTGTGCTTGAAAGGATGCACATAACTCTGCAATGTTGGGTTGTATTGGAGAGAGTCTGTCTTAAATAATTTTCCACACACATTCTGTGCCTGGATTTACTTTTCATGCTAGTGAGGGCCAAGAATCCACTCTCACGTAGGTATGTGGTTGCAAAGGGCATCAGTGTCTTAACAGCGCGATTTGCTAAAGCAAAACATCTTTCAGGCTGTCAGGCATTCCCTTGGCAGCAAGAGCCTCTCGATGGATGCTTCAGTGTACCCAAGTGGTGTCGGGAGCAAATGCTTGCACGCGCGTTACCACTCCACCATGTCTCCGTCATGGCTTTTGCGCCATCAGTACAGATATCAACACATCTTGACCACCAAAGTCCATTTGATGTCACAAAGCTGTCCAGTACTTTAAAAATATCCTCTCATGTTGTTCTGGTTTCCAGAAGAGGATGTCTTCCTTAATTGACACCCCATAAACGTAATGGACATATACCAGGAGCTGTGCCAGGCCCGCCACATTGTCACATGTGCTCCCTCTCCAGCCTCTAGGTCACCAGGCTGCTCGTTATGGCGCACACCTGTCACCATCGTTACGTGCATCAGTGCATTATGACACCTGGACTCCATCCCCTCCTTGATTATCTGCCCTAAAAATGTCACTCCCTTTGGTTCCTTCCCCAGGAGTAATTTTTTCAGTTTCATGTCTGTGCGTTGTTCGCGTTTCTTGTTTTGTATTATGTTGTTTATTTATTAAAAACACTCACTCCCTGAACTTGCTTCCCGACTCCCAGCACACGTTACACACGTCTGTTGACTCATCCAGCTGTAACGCATATAATAATTCACTGGCTTGTATGCAAAGCAGTAATTGTTTCAAAACATCTCCTGCCATGTCACTGATGAGTTGTGAAACAGTGTTGTTTGATGGAGACATTGTCTGTATAGTTTTTTTGCCCTTTTCCCACAGTATTGTCCTAGCCATACCCGCGGGAGCAGGAAGAATTAAGTCCTCCACAATAGTATCGGGCTTGCCTGTCCTAGCCACTCGGTAGCTCAGGCGCTTCTAGCCCCTTCTTATTAATGGTATCTGTTGCTTTTATACATGTCTTACTACTCGAAAGTCATCTTTATTCTCGCTCAAAAAACTCCCGTGGCTTATTTATCAAATTGGCATGTTTCGTTTCTAAATGTCTGCGCAAGAGTGAAGGTTTCCTTCAAGAGAGTAATGGTTAATGTGTTTGGATGTTAAATATTTGAGTAGGCTACTGTATTTGACATAGTATTACTTCGCTTAACACTAGATGGTTTAATTTTATTTTTGCCAATGAAACGAGGCTACTCAGGCGAGATTTAAAAAAACTCACCCAAATGTATAGTCGCATTGGAAAATATAAATGTACTGTTTGAAAATGAGAAATTAATTTAAAAAAATGTGAATCACCTTTTTATTTGGCGTACCCCTGATGGCATTGCGCGTACCCCCAGTTTGGGTATACCTGGACTATAGTAAGTATTATTAATGCCTATTAAAGGTGCACAATGCAAATATCGCTCTGCCATTTCCTGGTTTCTAAAATTCTAATTGTTTGCTTAATTTCAGTTAATGACAAAACAAGCAAGTATAGTGTAGAGATTCATTGTACCATCTAAACAGCTGTGAAAAATATTTTCCATAACCAAAATACTGTATTTTCAGCTGTTTGAAGCTGGTGTACAAAACCGAAAGTAAAAAATAAATAAGCTAAAATGAAACTTCTGACAGATCTTTAACTCAAATTTCTATGTCAATTTTGTTGGGTCGCCCCAAAAGTTATATATCGCCGCTTTAATGGTGTTTTCTAATGCAAGAAATAGACCTCTGAACCTATCACCTATTACTACCTGTCAGGGCAAGGAGATTGAGGTTGTAACCTCATATAAATATCTTGGAATTCTAATTGATGACGGCCTCTCTTTTAAATTGCATATTCAACAACTTACAAAAAAATTGAAGCTGAAATTGGGATTTTATTTTAGGAATAAGGCCTGTTTTTCTTTTGAAGCCAGAAGGAGGCTAGTATCAGCTACATTTATGCCTTTACTAGACTATGGGGATATTTTATATATGAATGCTTCCGCTCAGTGTTTGAGATCAATTGACACTCTTTACCATGGCACTTTGAGATTTATTTTAAACTGCAAAACCCTTACGCACCACTGCACTTTATATACCAGGGTTGGCTGGCCTTCTCTAGTCACTCGTAGGCTCAGTCACTGGTATACTTTTATTTACAAAGCCATTTTGGGTTTACTACCTTTTTATTTGGGCATTTTTATTGTTCAGAAATGTGGTGGGTACTCTCTTCGTTCGCTAGACTTTATCCTGCTAACTGTTCCAAATATCCGAACTGAATTTGGTAAAAGGTCTTTTATGTACTCTGCGCCATCGTCTTGGAACACCTTACAAAATAATTTTAAACTGGAAGAACTTGTCCCGGTTGGTGTTTTTAAATCACTGATGAAGGATTTTGAGGCTGATTCCCTGACCTGTCAATGTTTTTAATTTGCTGTTTTTGATATTGTTATACTCTTGTGAATTCAATGGTTTTTACTAGATTACTTGTAGTTTTTCATGTCTGTCTGTAATTTTTGTAATGACTTGGTGCTGCCTATCTTGGCCAGGACGCTCTTGAAAAAGAGATTTTAAATCTCAATGAGCCCTTCCTGGTTAAATAAAGGTTAAATAAAATAAAATAAAAAAATTTAAGTGGCAAATAAAGTCAGAGTTGACCGTAACAGGTCTGATGATTTCATCTTAAAAATCAGCCATACATTCTTTTATGACAGAAGAAATGGAAGCTTGTTTTGTGCAACAGGCAATTGAATGCAAGCTTCACAAAAAAAATGAAGTTTGTAAAACATTTCTAGCCTGTCTATATATGGGTAACAAGGTTGATGTGTTATGCTCGACCAACTCAGTTTTCTACTACAAAACACTTTATTCATATTCAAAATCAGATTTATTGAATTCTCCATGTGGTCTATATTAAAAAGGGCACTTATCCGAATATAACAGGCTTCTAAAATTCTTTATTGGAGCACAATTTCTAATTAAAATATCAAATGGACACATAAGGCACTAATTTCATGTGATGACGTAAAAAGGGTGGTGTGTAGACAAATGTAACTATACCTGTGGGAACCAAAACAAATGCAACCAACTGGGGACATTTTGGCGATCCTCATAAGGAAAACGGCTATTTCTAGAATTAGGGTTAGGATTAAGTTTTGGGGTTAAGTTTAGGGTTAGGGAAAATAGGACTTTGAATGAGAATCAATTGTGTCCCCACAATGTTAGTAAAACAAGACTGTGCGTGCGTGTACTGACTCACCAGTTGAGTCCCCTGGCGTTTCAAGCGATGGTCACACAGGTTGACGTTCTCAAAAAAGGTCTTGAACAGATTGAAGCCTGAAAAAAAATCCCAAATAAAACCCTGGTTAAAGCCACTATGTAAGATCTATATGCAGTGCATTGGTAAAGTATTCAGACCCCTTGACTTTTTCCACATTTTGTTATGTTACAACCTTATTGTAAAATGGATTCAATTGTTGATTGTCCTCAATCTACACACAATACCCCATATGACAACGCAAAAACTGGTTTTAAGAAATGTTTGTAAACATAAGTATTCAGACCCATTACTCAGTACTTTGTTGAAGCACCTTTGGCAGTGTTTACAGCCTTGAGTCTTCTCGAACCTGTATTTGGGGAGATTCTCCCATACTTCTTCGCAGATCCTCTCAAGCTCTGTCAGGTTGGATGGGGAGCGTCGCTGCACAGCTATTTTCAGGTCTCTCCAGAGATGTTCGATCGGGTTGAAGTCTCAGCTCTAGCTGGGCCACTCAAGGACATTAAGACTTGTCTCGAAGTCACTCCTGCATCGTCTTGGCTGCGTTCTTAGGGTCGTTGTCCTGTTGGAAGATGAACCTTCGGCCCAGTCTGAGCTCATGAGCACTTTGGAGCAGGTTTTTTTTCTTTGCTCCGTTCATCTGACTAGTCTCCCAGTCCCTGCTGCTGAAAAACATCCCCACAGCAATCTCAGCCACCACGTTTCACCGTAGGGGTGCTGCCAGGTTTCCTCCAGACCTGACGCTTGGCATTCAGGCCAAAGAGTTCAATCTTGGTTTCATCAGAACAGAGAATCTTGTTTCTCTTGGTCTGAGAGTCCTTTAGGTGCCTTTTGGCAAACTCCAAGCGAGCGGTCATGTGCTTTTTACTGAAGAGTGGCTTCCGTCTGGCCACTCTACCATAAATGTCTGATTGGTGGAGTGCTGCAGAGATGGTTGTCCTTCTGGAAGGTTCTCCCATCTCCATAGAGGAACTCTTGAGCTCTTGGTCACTTCCCTGACCAAAACCCTTCTCCCCCGATTGCTCAGTTAGGCCGGGCAGCCAGCTCTTGGAAGAGTCTTGGTGGTTCCAAACTTCTTCCATTTAAGAATGATGGAGGCCACTGTGTTCTTTGGGACCTTCTATGCTGCAGACATTTTTTGGTACCCTTCCCCAGATCTGTGCCTCGACACAATCATGTCTTGGAGATCTACGGACAATTAATTAGACCTCATGGCTTGGTTTTTGCTCTGACATGCACTGTCAACTGTGGGACCTTATCTAGACAGGTGTGTGCCTTTTAAATCTTGTACAAGCAATAGAATTTACCACAGGTGGACTCCAATTAAGTTGTAAAAACATCTCACGGATGACCAATGGAAACAGGATGCACCGGAGCTCAATTTGGAGTCTAATAGCGAAGGGTCTGAAAACTTACGCAAATAAGGTTCTGTTTTATTTGTAATAAATATGCAAACATTTCTAAAAACCTGTTTTTGCTTTGTCATTGTGGGGTATTGTGTGTAGATTGATGAGGAAAAATAAAAATTAAATCAATTTTAGAATTGATTAAACAAAACTTGGAAAAAGTGAAGGGGTCTGAATACTTTCCAAATGCACTTTATGTCAATGAGTGGACTGCCAACAAAAATGTAAACAAAAGATACATTGTGTGTGTGTGTGTGTGTGTGTCTCACCATTCATAGTAATCTCGTAGGGCTCCAATTTGAGGATCTTCTCTTTGAAGAGCTGCTGCTGAACATCACTCTCCAGATCATGCTGGCCCTTAGTGAACCACTCAAAACACATCTACACACACAGGTAAAGTCAGAGTGGTGGAAAAAGTACATCATTGTCATACTTGAGTAAAAGTAAAGATACCTTAACAGAAAATGACTTAAGTCACCCAGTAAAATCCTACTAGAGTAAAAGTAAAAAAGTATTTTGTTTTAAATATACTTTAGTATCAAAAGTAAATGTAATTCCTAAAATATACTTTAGTATCAAAGGTAAAAGTATAAATCATTTCTAATTCCTTATATTATGCAAACCAAACAGCACGATTTATTTGTATTTTTTTATTTATTTACACACAGAGAGAGACAGAGAGAGAGATAGAGAGACGACTATGTAACATGTGTAGGTACCTCTCTGTCCAGCTCGCAGACTTCGGGCCCAGAGACCAGGCAGTCCCATAGTTCTTTGGCTCTGTTCCAGACCAGGTAGAGGCTGGCCTCCTGGAGGAAGAAGGCCAGGAACTTCAGGTGGCCGTCTAGATACTGAGGAGGGGAGGCAGAAAGAGTCAGAGGCTAGCATGTACTTCAAACCACAATCGTCCCTGACCACAATCATCCCTGTTCCGAGGAACTCTAAGGCTTCATGCCACAATGATTACCACCCTGTAGCACTCACTTCTGTAATCGTGAAGTTCTTTGAGAAGCTGGTTATGGCACACATTAACGGCACCATCCCAGCCACTCAAATTTGCATACCACCCCAACAATCTCAATTGGTCTCCACACTGCCCTCAACCACTGAGATAAGAATACCTATGTGAGAATGCTGTTCATTGACTACAGATCAGCATTCAACACCATTATCCCCTCCAAGCTTGTCACCAAGCTTAGGACTCTGGGTCTGAACACCTCCCTCTGCAACTGGATCCTGGACTTCCTGACGGGCCGACCCGAGGTGGTGAGGGTAGGCAACATCACCTCCACCAGACTGACCCTTAACAGAGGAGCCCCACAGGGATGTGTGCTTAGTCCCCTTCTGTACTCCTTGTTCACCCACGACTGTGTGGCCACGCACAACTCCAACACCGGCGACAATGAGTCAGCCTACAGGGTGAAGGTCAGAGCAACAATCTCTCCCTCAACGTCAGCATGACCAAGGAGCTGATCGTGGACTAGAGAAAACGGAGGGCACGGACACCCCCATCCACGGAGTGGCAGTGGAGCAGGTAGACAACTTCAAGTTCCTCGTTGTCGAAACCACTAAAGACTTAAAATGGTCCAAATACACACGCAGTCTTGAAGGCGCGACAGTGCCTCTTCCCCCTCAGGAGGTTGAACATTTTTGGAGTGGGCCCTCAAATCCTTAAAAAGGATCTACAGCTGTACCATTGAGAGCATATTGACTGGCTGCATTACTGCTTGGTATAGCAATAGCACCGCCCTCGATCGCATGACACTACAGAGGGTTGTGCGGACAGCCCAGTACATCACTGGGACCGAGCTCCCTGCCATCCAGGACCTCTATATCAGGCGGTGTGAAAAGAAGGCCCGGAAAATCAAAGACCACAACCACCCAAGCAACCACACAATTTTCTCTGTTGCCGCACGGCAAGAGGTACCGTTGGATCAAGTCTCACAACAACAGGCTCTTGAACAGCTTCTATCCCCAAGCAATACGACTGATAAATAGCTAACAAAATAGCTAAACGGACAGAGTTTACCTTTATTGACATTTTATTTTATATTTGTCTCTTTGCACACTCACAGGGCCCTACACACAAACATTCACTCCATCATTTGCTAATTCACATATAATATGCATATACATTTATACTGACTCTACACACGCACTCACATGCAAGCTGCTGCTACTACTCTGTTTCTTATATCCTATTGCCTAGTCCTCTTACCCCTGTACATATATATACCTCCTTCACTCCAGTATCGCTGCACATGTAAATTTGGTATTGGAACTGACTTTTTAAATATTTCCTGTATATAGTATGCTTACTTGATTAAAATTGTGTATTTCATATTTATTATTTCTCATGTGCTTTTTTCTAGTAAAACATTGTTTATGATTATTGCATTGTTTGGTTTAGAACTTGCGAGAAATGCCTTTTGCTGTACTTGTGACATTAAAATGTCAAAATCTCACAGAGGTCAAAATCCTCAGTCCATCATCTCAACTAGGGCCGGGAAGATACGAGTATCGTGATATTTAGTATCGTGACAAGGAAACAAAACACGAAAGCGGACTCAACGTCTTCAGAAAAACAGCCCAATGTTGGAAACAAACATCATTATGTGGTCATCCAGTCACATATTTTCCAAGCTATATCACACTATATTTTACATTCAGCAGAATTCTTTGTTGTTGTTGTAATTTTTACTCCCCAATTTCGTGATTACGATCTTGTCTCATCGCTGCGAATCCCCAACGGGCCTGGAAGAGGTGAAGGTCGAGTCATGCGTCTTACGAAACCGAGCCACGCTTCTTAACACCCGTTCACTTAACCCGGAAGCCAGCTACACCAATGTGTGGAGGAAACACCGTTCAACTGACAACTGAAGTCAGCCTGCAGGCACCCGGCCCGCCACAAGGAGTCGCTAGAGCGCGATGAGCCAAGTAAAGCCCCCCGGCCAAACCATCCCCTAACCCGGACGACGCTGGACAAATTTTGCACCGCCCTATGGGACTTCCATTCATGGCCGGATCGAACCCCAGGCTGTAGTGACGCTGCAACACTGCAAATCAGTGCCTTAGAACGCTGCGCCACTCAGGAGGCCATGCAACAGATTCTTTTAAGGACCAAAGAGTTGTCTGCTTGGTGTTCTTTTTTGCCATGGAAAAATTATTGCAATACTGGTATCGTCACAGCCCTAATCTCAGCCACATAAACTCCTACCAAAGCTCTACAACACATCAAAGCAAATCACACAGACACAAGCAGACACGCTGCAGTACCTCCTGGTAGGTGTATCGTCCATCTACCAGTGTGTATCCGGCCAGTCCATTGCTCCCAGCTGCAGACACAGCCAATCGATGACAGACCACCAAAGATCCTGTGATCAATTTGACGATCTCAAAGTTCTTCTTCAAGTCCTGGATGATGCTCTGCTGGGGAAGCACATGTGCTATGAAGATGTGTCTGTTCATTTAAAAATGTGTCAAGTAATGTGTTCATGTAGTTTTAATGCTGTCGAATGCTGCCATCTTGGATAAGGTCTCCCTGGCAGGGGTAGTGTGTGTGTGTGTGTGTGTGTGTGTGTGTGTGTGTGTGTGTGTGTGTGTGTACCTTGTCCTGTTTCTGGTAGGTCTGTTTGATGAAGGAGCGTGTGATCTCATGGAGCTGCCGCAGAGCTGGAACCACCCAGACCGCTTGGGGGCTGCCCTGCTGTGAAGACTACATACACACACACACACACACACACACACACACACACACACACACACACACACACTAGATGAGCAGTAGCGTCAGATTCCTTCAGCTCATCCAATCACATGACACAGAACACCAGAGCCACCCCCCACACACACCTTACACCTTGATGCCCAAACACAAATCTTATCCAATCAATACGTCACTCCTTGAGTCATACACCTGGACTTCCCACCAACACACACAATGAAGACTGGCCCATTCCACAGAAAATTAGACACCTGATGTAGTACTAAAACAGCTCATGTTACCCTGTGGGAACCAAGTGGGAATGTGGAATTTACATTTAAGTCATTTAGCAGACGCTCTTATCCAGAGCGACTTACAAATTTACCACATACACCTAGGAAGAATCCACTTGAATGCCCCTCCAACCTGTAAATACTAGTGGGAAACTCGTCTATCATCCCTGAGCTCCGACTTCTCCACATGCTGACCTCTGACGTCAACAACTAAGGAAATTACCTCGATAACAACATTTTGGGCAGTTAAATGCAACAAAAGCAATCTATAAATATGGTTATTGAACCCTATAATTTCTTTACAAGCATGATAGCTGCACTTTTAGATAATGGTTGACGCAGCTTGTTGGCCATTAGCCAATCTGTGTTTCTCAACGAGTTCAAAGCACGTGAATGCATCCAACTGGTATTTACGACTTCACAACTTGTAATTTCCACTTTCCCACTTGGTTATGAACGCAGCATTAAAATCAAGTGCAGCAATCCTTCAGTGACCAATCAAATCCCCCCCGTGATCCAGCACTCCTCCAGAATTGGTTGGTGTGTAGCATTGACAAGATTGTAGGTGAATGCTGACTGGTCAGTAGAGTTGGAAGTGGAGGGGCTTCTCTTACTTTGGCCAATGAGTTTTCTTTGGCTTTCTTCTTGCCCCAGGAGCCAGTAAGAAACGAGCTCTGAATGTCGCTGGTTTTACCCTGCTCCTCAGTCTGAGTCTACAAACATAAACTGGCTTATTCAGGGCGTGTGCGTGCGTGTAAAAAAACATACATTGATATTCAAAGGCTGTGAGTGACAAAGCGCTTCAACCTACAGAGAAACAGAAAGTGTGGGTGTTTCTCACCTTCTTGATGTCTTCTATACATTTGATGATGTAGCAGCGCTTTACAGTCTCCTTCACAGCATATGCGTCAGTGAGGATGGCCAGGTGTTCCTCAGACGCCTGCTGTACCAGGGAGGTAGGCAGGATGGGCAGGTGGGCTAACTCCCACAGCACCTCCAGCACCTTCCCTGTGGTGGCCTCAGACCGGGCTTCTCTACCGATCCTCCCAATCAGACTCAACAGCTTCTGCCTCACACGGTCACTCTCTACCTCCCAGCTCTGGAACACAGACACACACACACACACACAGACACACACACACACACACACACGGCCTAAAATTAACTTTTTGTTCCACCAGCTATGATGGCTGGTAGATAAAAAAAAATTAAAAATCAACCAGCCAATCAGATTGTTTTTACCAGACAAAATATTTTTGTTATAATTACAATAAAAAAAATAAACAACCACGCTTTGTGATTTTTCCAAAACAAGAAATGTATTAGAAAATGTGGTAATATTGCTCAATTTCATTTCATTTTATGTGACCTGAGTCTTTTACCCAAAATATCAGATGAAAAAAAGAATCCGCTTCCCCTTTAAGGGCAGGTTACCGTGGTAACAGGACCACTCGAATCATGTCACTTGTGTCTGTGTGAGATTTGGGATGTGACTAGTAGTAGACAGCATCTACAGCGTCTCTGCTATCAGTTGAAGCAGCAGATTCAAACGAACATTGAAAAACAACCCGAGCTTCTGAACAAAACAATGTAAATAGCCAAGAAATAACAGGACAAAGTCTCACTTTGCTGACTTGAGTAAATTAAAACCAACATTTATGCCTGTGCCAGCGCCTCCAAAAGTGTATCTATCAGCGCTTCACTCACAGTGCGCAAAGCTGTTGCTGCGCGAAGTCATATGTAGGATTTGTATTTCTTTGTGCGATTAGCAGCTATGAAACAAAACAGCAGAAATATTTAGAAAACTCACACATGCTCATACTTGACTTCTGACTCTTATTTTTATTAACAAATGCGAATGTAATGCTTGCAGTGTAGAGCCTGCAAATTGACCACCCCCCAACGTGGCTGGTGAAATAGACATTCTTACCCGCCAATAGCTAAATCTACCAGCATTTGGCGGGTGTTAGTAATATTTGCAGGGCATAAAATTAACACGAACAGACACAGAGACGTTCCTAATCACACATACAGACCTTCTGTATAAGGACAAACAGGTGGCTGAGCTGGTCTAAGTTGAACTTGACGGCAGCTGCAGCCATGATGGTGTGGATGTTCTCAATCACCGTGGACGACTGTCCTGCCTGTATCATCCAGATCTTAGAGAGCTCGTCCAGAGACAGTTTACTGCCCAGCAACTCAATGATGCCTTTTATTCGATCACAATACTGGGCCTGGTCTATGTTTCCTAGAACACACACACACACCTATTACTGCTTTCTGTTACCTGGAATCACATGTCAAGATAGATAAAAGTACAAATATGTTGTTCCAGTGCTAACATTAACATTGTCTTTACCCTCCAGTGCTATTGAGAGGACAGAGTTCTCCACCAGCCAGTCCAGCAGTCTGTCTGTGTCAATGGCATTCTTCACCGTCTTAGACACAGTACTCTCCTCAATCAGCTTAGTCACCTAGACACACGCATAAACACATTTCATACCGTTTGTAGTAAGAAGCATCCACATGGACAATAGCCTAACAATAAGGAGAGCGACACCAGTTTGTCTTGGCCCTGCTGACTTTGGCAAAGGCTTCCTGTTTTACCCCTGAGTTTAACCTCTAACCTTTCACCGTGTAACCCCTGACCTCTCACCTCTTTGAGGGAGTTCATCTTGGTAGAGAAGTGAGGAGTCTTCAGCATGCGTAGCAGAGTGTCCAGGCGCAGGTCGTCCACCACAGTGACGAGGGTGGTCTGGAACCTCATACACAGCAGCTTTATGGCCGACAGCAGTTCTGGGATACTCACCAGCCTCTACAGGAGGGACAGTAACAATCATCATCTGATGCTGTGTTCATAGGAAACTCTGTACAGTCTGACTGTTCGTTTCAGACTTTAAGCTCTGAATGAACAGTTCTAGACGTTGGACACTGATATTTATAACATTTCCGGGAGCATCCCAAGGTATGTAGAGCAGAGTCTTGTGGGTATACAAGGCAGGGGGGTATTGTGGTACCTTGTCTTTCAGGTCCTTCTCCTCCAGGTTCTGAACATAGGTGATCATCTTATGGATAACAGGATCCAACATGGGCTACAAACACGCAGACATTATTATTAGTCTCATGAACTAATCATCATGCTGAGGATGTACCGTATGTTGCGTGTCTTAGTGTGTATTGGAGGGAAATGTCTTACCTGCACCAGGCTGGAGTTGAGGTATTCTGCACACACAGATAGAGGCTGGACCAGAGCAGACACACACTGCAGAGAGACAGACAGTTGCATACACACATACTCTAAAAACATTTTTGAAATGGTTGTCTCCCAAGGGTGAGGGGGTGGGGGGGCTTGAGAAGCTACAGTCTCCAGTGCAAGAGAGAGATTAACATGCTAATGGTGGAGATGGTCTTTGCTGCGAAAGGGATCAATGTGTGTGTTGTTCTGGTTAGAATCCTCAAAAGGAAGGACTCATACAAGGAGATCTAAGAGTAGCCACACAAGTATGCATGTGTGTCCTTACCCCAATCTCTATCTCCTGTGTATTGAGTTTAGCCTGGATAGCAGTGAACCCTCCCATCTCTCCAAACTAGAGAGAGCAAGAAGGGAAAGGACATTGAGAGAAGAAGAGACAGAAACAAAAATGAATGGCAATACGACTAACGGAACACAGAATTTTCACTTTAAAATGGCAAACAAAAAAAACACTGATTTCCAAGTTGAACATGCCATACAGCTCTATGCACAATGACTACTTAAAAAAATGTCATTTAAAAAAAATACATTTACTGGAAAAACTGCAGATGCAAAGTGTGGTAAAATAATTATGGTAAAATGCACTTTTTCGAGCGGAAAGATGATGGCCAGAGCTTACTCATGATGTTGCACAACGATTTAAGTCAATAAGTTATCGTTTTAGTCAAAGTATGATACTGTATATTTAGGCTTGAGGTGACAAATCCAAACTGCGCACTCCGTGTAAATCCACATGAATGCAGTATCTTTTCCTATGATATGACATACACATTATTGTCAGCCTACGTTTTGTTTCAGGACTGGGTTTTATTTTAACGTTACCACCCACCAGCATGGCATTGTATATTAATCAGAAACAGCTGCAATTGTATTCCTCTTCGCGACTGAAATGATCCAAACAGACTTGTGTTCACTGAGCCATGGAGCAAATTAAAATAAGGGGTGCAAATTTGTTTAACAAAAAATTTATCAGATCCCTTTAGATCATTTGCAAATGTTCACTGATTTGTTAGCAAGTCTGTATAAAAAAAAAAAAAATACACACACACAGCGGCCAGTTTATTAGTTACACCACCCCGTTCACGAAAATGGTTTGCTCCTACAGACAGTGAGTCACGTGGTTGTGGCTTGCTAGAAAAAGCAGGCAGACAGGCGTCGAGGCATTCATTTACTGTTCGATTGAACGTTAGAATGAGCAAAACGAGTGACCTAAGCGACAGAGCGTGGTATGACCATCGGTGAGAGGCACGTCGGCTCCAGTTTCTCAGAAACGTCAGGCATTGGCTTTTCACGCAGGACAGTGTCTACGGTTTACTGAAAATGGTGCGACAAACAAAAAATATCCAGTCAGCGGCAATCCTGTGGGCGAAAACAACTCGTTGATGAGGGGTCGAAGGAGAATTGCAAGAATCATACAAGCTAACTGGCGGGCCACAAACAGACAAATAACTGCACAGTACAACAGTGGTGTGCAGAACAGCATCTCGGAACGCACAACTCGTTGGTCCTTGTCACAGATGGGCTATTGCAGCAGACGACCACACTGGGTTCCACTCCTATCAGCCAAAAACAAGAAGAAGCGGCCACATTGGGCATGCGATCACCAACACTGGACAATTGATGAGTGGAAAAACTTCAGCCTGGTCTGACGAATCCCGGTTCCTGTTGCGTCATGCTGATGGCAGAGTCAGGATTTGGCGTAAGAGTCCATGGCCCCATCCTGCCTGGCGCCAATGGTACAGGCTGGTGGTGTAATGGTGTGGGGAATGTTTTCCTGGCACACGTTATGTCCCTTGATACTAATTGAGCAACATTTCCATCCCCCGAAGAATTCACGCTGTTCTGGACGCAAAGGGGGATCCCGACCCAGTACTAGATGGGTGTACCTAATAAACTAGCCACCCCTTTATAAATGGTATAATTGTGTGATGTGATAGCATTTTGAAAACCTGCTCCCCCGTCGCCGCAAGATGAATGGTTTTGACCGCTCATGTTTTGCTACACTACACTGCTTTGACTGGTGTAACAATAGCTAGAAACCACAAGTGTCTATGCAGAATTTAAAGTTAGTTACATGTCACTTGCAGCGTGCATGATCATGAGCAAAGTCATTGTAGCCTATCATTTCACTTCCCATGAGAACCATGAGCATTGAGTTTGCTGTACCGAAGCCTGCCCGCACACTCGCGCGCTGTTTGTGAGTGATCGCAAATATAGAATTGTACCAAATCAAGTCTATAAAAGGTTGGAATACTTTCTTTCTTGACAGCATTCCATTTACACATATGGTAAAAGTCACTAACAAGATGTAATTAGAAAGAACACACAAAGGGCCTTAATTCTTGGAGTTTAAAAAAAAATGTTATTAAACAAATAATAAGTTATTTGTCTAGGTACAACATGTACAAACGTCTTATCCACGATAATTATATATATATATTTTTTACTCTGATATGATAAGAACAAATGTTTGAAGCAAAGCATCAGTATCAAATAAACATGTTATCCATAATAAAAACGAAAAAGCTATGATAGGAAACAGTGGGTGAGAACAAATCTTCTGGAGACCTTCAAATGTTCAGGAAATCATTTCCTAGACAGATTTGCCTGGTAGCTAGCAGATTTAGCCTTACACAGCAGGGCAGACTTCTCTGTGGAAAACAGTTCCTCTGGCAATCATAGAAACCTTCTTGGTAACGAGGGCACTCAGCATGTCGGTACTGAGGGAGGCTCTGTACTGGGTTTTGTTCTTAGAAACGAGACTGAATATTCATTCACAGTCTGCATTGCTGGTGGAATATGACCAATATGCCCAGCATCACAGCCAAAAGGTGGGAGTAGACCAGGCTGCCCCCCCTTTTCATTGTGACGATTTCTCTCCAGGCCTGATCAGTGCGCATGTTGACCAGACTCTGCTCAAAGGTTGTTGCCTGAGAGTCTAACCTCATCTTCCACCAGATCAATAGAGGCTCCCTCAGGAATAATGCAGGGAAAGCGCGCCATGAAAAAGTTGAGGGATGACAACTTGGTAGTCTGCCTGTTGGCAATGTCAGCGACTACTGCATGCTGGAGGAGCACATCTCCAAATGGAAATTTCAGCAACATGTAGTCTACTGCAGAAGAAAATAAGTTTCTGACATCTGCATAGAAGGTCTTCAGATCCAACTTGCCTTGGCCCCCAATTTTAGTCTCTATAGTAGAGGTACGCTTGTCACCTCTCAAACAGGTCCAGCTCACAAGTATTGGCTTTTTTTTTTAGACACGGTTCCTAATCAACACTAAAAGCAAAATCATTTTGAAAACATAAAAACGAATGATCGCATAAATACAGACCGCAAACTGGCTACACAAAGCTTAAGTAGGCTGTGTTTCAGCCTATGTAAAGGTGCCTATTGTATTTCTTTACAGTGCATACATCATTTCAGATTTTCAAAATTGATCATCTCAAATCTAGTGCAACGGTATTTTAGAAGCATTGCCTCTATAGCTAATATCGGACACTCATTCATTCTTCATCGCTCACTCTAATAAACTCCCGACTCCATTTAATGCAAAGATGTTTACATTTATTTTTGATTATACTTTTTGTGACGTGGATCAGAATTACAGTTACAGTCTATCAGGTTGCATGATCTTCGTAATGTTACGTGGGAAATACAACTAAAGGGACGCAGAATTAAATGTATATCACACTCGCACAAATGCGACCAGTTATTTTTCGTATTTGCATTTAATTTCTTTCACCTGCAAATGCGAGTGAACTGCTGGCACTTTAGAGCCCACTGAACGTTTATCTTAAGTTCGCTAACGTTAGCTTGAAATAATTAGTGTTTACCTTTCCCACAACACACGGCGTCGAAAAAGGATTTGTCCACATGTTTCCGTACAGCTGACAGTCGGCAAACTCAGCATCACAACAAACAGGAGGGACAGACACGGGTTAGCTCCGTCGAATAATGATGTATTAATCTGCATGTCCGTTGACACAAACTCCGTACATGTCTGTGTGTTGCAGCTCGAGAATCAGGATGTTAGATTTACTTTTTTATTAAAATCGAGAATCAGGATGTTAGAGTCACTTTTTATTCAAATGTACATTAACAATAAAAAAACTAATCAGGCACCATTTATTTCTGCGTACTTTTAACTCAGATCTCGTACATGGACAGAGAATTACATAACTGGTACGCACAATGCGTGCATGTTGGCAGGTCTGTTATTTTTTCTAACTATTTCTATGGTGGATTCGCAGCCGCAATTTATGGGAGATGACAAAACTTTGGAGAAAATATATGGCGAAATCAAAGATAGGCCAGTGGTTGCAATCTGTGGCGAAGTCTTGACAAGCTGTTCATTGCGAAAAAGAAAATACTTCTGCATTTCCCGCTGTGTAATCACATTGAAAATAAGCTCACAAGAACTCCTGATAAAGTTGGGTAGCTGATATTCAGATCTTAAATAGTGGGCCTACCACATGGATGGGAATTCATAAAGATCCAGTGAGGGCTGACACCTCTGTCCGCAAGTATTTTTGGGGTGTTTTACAAATGGTAGGCTTACCACATAGATGGGCATTCATAAAATTACATTTCAGGCTACACCTCAGTAAGTACAGTCTGACACCGATGCCTTTTGGACTTTTTTGGTGCAGTCCGGACCTGCCTTGATTTCCACATCCACGGACATTGGTTTTTGGTCCGGTCCGGACCATCCTTGATTTCACCCAAAAATAGATGTCTATAAATTACTTATTTTCAACTTTCATTCAGAACCAAAAATGAACTGGATTTCAACGCCTGGAAAATCCGTAATTTTCAACATCCGGAAAAAGACGCCTTTTCAACGTCCTGGAAAATATGTATTTTAAACATAAGGAAAATACTTTCACCTTTCATTCAGAACCTAAATTTAACCTAACTTCAATGTCTGGGGGGGCTTTAAAAGTAGTCATTGTGCAAGATATATGTTTTGTTAAACCTTGAAATCAGTGGAGTTTTTTGGTATACATTTTAAAGTGAAAAATATGAGTTCTCAGCATAATTCTGTTACCATGAAACTGCCCTGAACTATCACAGAGGTGTGTGTAGGTGTGTGTGGGAGGACTTACCCGATTGACCAGGTCTACCAGCCAGCCATGAGGCTCCTGTAGAAACAAAAGGCACACACACGTGATCAGTCACACATACATTTTCTTTGTTTTTTATACTTGTACTTTAGAGCCACACCCATATTACAGCCTCACCTTTTGGTAGCTGTTGCTAGGTGACACAGCAAACATGGCTTCCTCTCCAAACACCTCGCTCCAGTTCCTCTGACACGTCTTCATACGGTTCTTAAAGTGGTACTCATTGTCTGGGTTGAAGGCCTACAGACAGACAGCTAATGGTTAAAGGGGCGAGGTGTGTGAATGCTATTTCATGTGACGTGGTGTTGTGTGTGTGTTTACTGTATGCATGAGGTCTGTGTGTGTACCCACAATAGTCAGTACACCCATCACGCCAACAGGTATGGGGTCCCGTTTGACTCTCTCAGCCACCAGCTCCACCAGTAACATCAACATGTTGTAGATCCCCTCATGGATCTCTGTTCCCCACTTATGGACCGCACTACTGGTCAGGAGCTAGAAAGGGATGGGAAGAGCGAGAGCAAGCAGAGTGAGTGAACGTGTCAATATTCCACCAAACAGTCCTGTTCAAATAGGCCTCCTTTCTTGAAGATGAGGGGAACTGTGTTTGAAACAGGTTGTACACCACTCACTTATAAGTGTTATGCACACACACAAACACACCAACACACCCTTAAAGGCTTCATTCAAGCATACACACAACTCACCTTTTTAAAGGCCTCATGCATACACCTGTCCATAAACTGCTTACAGTTTTCATCCGCATCCGCCAGACCTGAGAGAGAGACAGAGTGAGAGACAGAAAGAGAGAGACAACTGGGTGTAAAATAATGTGTGAAAAGCATCCAACAGTTACAAGTCACAAAACCCACAACAACAAACCCACCCCACACACTTACTCGCTCTCTCTTACCGTGTTTGGCGAGGCAGGTGGCTGCGACCAGACATTTGCCCAGTGACTCCTCTCTCTTGTAGGGGATGGACCAGTGGTCAGTGAACACTCTGTTCTCCAGTTCATACAGGTTAGTGGTGGGGAACTCCATACTGCTGCCTGAACAATTCCCATTCTCATCATTACTCCTCTGAAACACACAGAAACATTTTATAGTTCTACCAGTGTTGTAGTCCTCGAGACCGGTCTTGAGAGTCTTGGTCTTGTCTAGGTTTCAGATAACATTACTCTGTCTCGGACATTGAGGACTCGTAATTTCTTCGAGACCAGCGGAGTAAGAAACTCAATTACCAGCTCCCATTCAGTCAGACTCAGCGTATAAAACTGTTTGGTCGAGCCAAACATCCACCCTCCTTTCACGACACATTAACATCTTATCGCCTATTCAAACCTGGGCTTCCTACTTTACTCGTAACATTACTGTCCTTTACTTTCATTGAAAAATATCCTCAAACTGTCACACTCGACAGAATGTCCTTTGATTCGCTGGCATATTTTGGAACATATTTTGTCTCTATCTATTAGAGACCTGCTTGGGTTAGTGATCATCTGTAGAGTGGTTCTCTGCCATCAGCACGCATTCTCTCACCATTCTGACTGTCTAAAGAATCAATATGTTCTTCTGAAATATAAACACAGAAATACTGGACATTTTAAACTCATTATGGTGGTTATTTGACACAATTACAATCATGGTCTTGAATTGGACTTAATTTTTCTGATCTCGGTCTTGACTCGCCCCCCTCCCGGTCTTGGTCTTGACTCAGACTCGATTTGCTCCGGTCTATAAAAATCGGTCTCGCTTTCGTTGTCTTGAACACAACACAACAGGCTGTGAGAGGTGTGTGTGTGTGTTCAATAACCCCTCTGCCCTTTCAGTACAGCATACCAATATATGATCGATGGAAGGATGAAGGGGGAGGGAAGGAGGGAGAGAGAGAAGCATCAGGTTTCAGCTATCTTCCTTCATAGAAAAAATTGGAAAGAGAGATGAGCTCTAGATGGATAGGTGGATGGAGGGAGTCAGAGATGAGCGTTTCTCTAAGACAGAAACGTCAACAGCCAAACATTTCACTGCTGAGGAGCACCTAAATCAGAAACCTCTGAACAGCACAGTCCAATCAGAGACCTCTTTTTGAGGTCAAGAAGACAGTATGAACTGTTGACCTGTCTCTTAACAGGTCAGAACCAATAGGCAGTTATCACTGTTTCCTCTCAGCATTATTAACACAGTAACAATAACAGTACTAGTGCTGTTTTCCTGCTTGAGGAGAAGCTAAGGGGAGGACTGGAGCTCTGGGCTTCTCTCAGGAGGACAGGGTGTGGTGTGTTTGTTAGTGTGTCAATGTCTTTCTGGTGTGTGTGTTTTTAATGAGTGTGTGTGCTAATGTGTTTATGTACGCATGTACGTATGTTGCGCAGGGCAGCTAAGTAACCATTCGAGAATGTAGGGATGTTTGTGTGTGTGGAGCTATATTTAGGATGAGAATGCAGGGCCACAGACCCGTGACATGCCTCCTAAGGCACAAACAGCAGAGACGCAAAAAACAAGCTGGAGAGAGAGATGGAGGAGAAAGAGTGAGACGGAGATTTGTCTGGCACAATGGTGTGAATGTGAACCATTTGAATATGTAACCTGAAATACATGTTTTCAATATAAAAACAAAACAGGGCTGCTTTTGATGCAGACGGTTCCTGGAAAATGGGGTCCATTTGAAAACATTTTGCAATGCTGTGACCTACTGAATGCAACCCGGGTGTCAGACACACACACGCCCACACCCTGGTGATCAACGTCACCATGCACACGGTTTCGCACAGCAATGAAGACAGCGGACATAATCTGCTGTGTGTAGAGAATGGAGATGGTACCCTAACCGCTAGACTAGAGAGATACGCCTTACGATCGGATGCCAAGCAGTTGCCATACCAAGCGGTGATGCAGCCAGCCAAGATGCTCTCAATGATGCAGCTGTAAATAAAAAATTAAAAAAGGATCTGAGGGCTCATGCCAAATCTTTTCAGCCTCCTGAGAGGGAAGAGGTGTTGTCATGCCCTCTTCACGACTGTGTTGGTGTGTGTGGACCATGATAGATCCTTAGTGATGTGGACACCGAAGAACTTGAAGCTCTCGACCCCTCCACTACAGCCCAGTCGATGTGAGTGGGGGCGTGCTCGACCCTCTGTTTCCTGTAGTCCACGACCAGCTCCTTTGTCTTGCTGACGTTGAGGGAGAGGTTGTTGTCCTGGCTTCTGACCCCCTTATCAAAATGCAACATTCCAAAATGTAGCTGACTGTTCTGGAGGTTGTCCTCTAACCAGTGATGTAAAAATACTGCCTATCCAGTTCCATGTGGTTTTAGAGTTGTGGTAGTTTAAACAGTGCATACCCCCACCCCAATCGTTGAGTGATGTATTGCCACTTGAAAAAACAACAAGGTTTTGGAGCTTGTGCAGTTTATAAGTAGCTCCTTAAAAAAAATACATACGATTACTATTGTTGCACATGTATATGTAGATAGTACATTTCATGTTTTCAATATTCTCACAAACTGTTATTGGTTCTTGATTTGGACACTTTAAAACTGTTTTGACATTGGACTATCATTACGTCTTAACAGGAAGCAGCAACAGCATCATTTTCAATTTAAGTATTAGGAATACAAACTGATCTTTCAACATAAAATGTCCAATGGTATTTTACTCAAATCAGGTAAAAACCGCTGAATGAGACCAAAAACGTCTGCGATTGAGTTATTTTGATACCCAAATCACCAAAACGGTTTTGCCCTGCCCCTCCTTGATGCTCTCTAGCTAGCTTGCAGCTGCTGTATGCTGGAGTTTAGTTAGACATCATGTAGTTCAGACGGGTTAGACATCACGTTGTCACTGGACTATGAACAATTAAAAATAACTTTCTTTATTAGACAATATTTAAAGCACAAGATGGCCACATCAGGTTCACGGGCGATTGCGAAATCTCAGCTTCTCTAATGTACCTAGTTATAGCCAGCTTAGTTCGCGTAGCTAACGTTGGCTAGCTACATTTTAGTTAACAGACGCTCTTATCCAGAGCCCATACATGAGCAATTAGGGTTAAGTGCCTTGCTCATCGACGGATTATTCACGTAGTGGGCTCAGGGATTCCAACCAGTGACCTTTCGGTTACTGGCCCAACGCTCTTAACCGCTAGGCTACCTATGGACTTCGTCTCCGGCCTAACAACACCGGTGCCAATATCCAACAAACACCGGCTTCTCGGGCATTATCACTAGCTCCATTACATTATGCTAAGCTGCATACAGATGTGCATTTCCCCAAGATAATGAATGCGAAGATCTTAATATCACCACATTCACTCTGCAAACCGGCTTTATTAATAACTATTGCAAACACTAGTTAGTTGGTTAGCAAGTTTGCCCATGTAACGTTAGAGATTCGCACATTCCCCGCTAACTACCTAGCTAGCTGTCTAGCAACAGTTACATTCTGAATCGGATGGTGGCTCGTGTGCACCCAATGTCAATACTGATGATGAAAGTATATAGTGCTGTATTTACAACTCAACTAGCCGGGTGTCGAATTTATGCAGACCGAGATTGAGCTAACTGTAAATTGAGTTATGCATGCCGCGGATTTTCCTTCTATATTTTGACAGCCAGGCATGAGCGGAGGGCGCTATGCAGTATTGTAGGGCGAGCCCTGTCTGGCTACCTAGCCATCATCATCATCGCTAGATTTGATAGCGCTAACGACGTTAGCTAGCTTGTGTTCTAGCTTACGAAGCCAGCGAACTAACGTTACTATCCTTCTTCACCCATACCTCGCTCTCCACCACATCGTGGTATGCGGGAGGTGGGTCGAACCCTCCAGTCCCAGTCCGCCCGCTGGACTCCCCGTCTCCACTTGGGCCTGGGGCAGGGCCACTCTCCATCGGCTCATATCCATACCCAAGACCGGGGCTTTCGTTGGTCAGGAGCGCCACAGCCTCGTTGATGTCGTTCTTCGCCAGGCGTAGCGCCTTGCGTATCGCCACTGCATCTGGGAAACCCATGCAGAGGAGAGTTGTCATATGTTGCTCCTCTTCTGTCTCCATGGTTAAGTTTTGTGTCTCAGGCTAGCTACAAACGGGATGTAAAACAGCACAGTCCTGTAGCGGAGCATGGCGCCATGTTTACAATCACGCAGGCTGTCACGATGGTTCACTGGACACTTCCTGCGTAGAACGTCAGCACTCTGACCCACCCATATGAACCGAAGAGAGGACTTGAGGATCCTCTTTTTTTTACCCCAAAACATCTAACATTAGGCTGACTAGTTAGCTCTGCAAACACTAACATTATGTTTCACACTGATTCGAAGGGTTCATAATGCAACACGACTACAGGCAAAACAGCATGGACAGCTCGAGCTCACTACACTCGAACAATGACAAAACAATATAAAACTATCAATCAATATGAATAGGAAAAATATAAATGAATCGTGATATTGTTTCTGTGATGATGGTGAGTGTTGACAACCACACGACGTAGCACGCACCTGTCAAGTCAACTGGTGTAGCTCGAATTCAGAAGAGGGGGAATAATTAATTTTTATTATTTTATTTAACCTTTTATTATTTTTTTATTGAACCTTTATTTAACTAGGCAAGTCAGTTAATAACAAATTCGTATTTACAATGACGGCCTACCAAAAGGCAAAAGGCCTCCTGCGGGGACGGGGGCTGGGATTAAACATTACAAAATGTAATACAAATATAGGACAAAACACACATCATGACAACACTACATACAGAGGGACCTAAGATAACAACATAGCATAGCTGCAACACATGACAACAACATGGTACAAACATTATTGGCCACAGACAACAGCACAAAGGGCAAGAAGGTAGAGACGACAATAAATGTCACGTGAAACTCCATCATGTGACTGACGGAAAGGCAAGATGGCGGCCACGGGAGAGGAGGCTGCTGCGATGGATAGCATCTCCAGAGTACCCCCGGCCCATCCTACCGTCCTCAGCCTGGGAGGGAGCTCTGAAACCCGGGGAGAGCCTGGCGAGACTGCTGCTGACGGCCAGGTTGTGCCCGCTGCGCCCAAGAAGCCTACCAGCAGCAGTGAGTGGTGCTTGCTAGCTTCCAATTCCAGCTAGCCGTAGCAGGTCAACAAACACAAATGGGCCAATGGAGACGCCCTGGCTGCAAGTTGATGCGCTATTTTAGTTATTGAGAGCAAGAAGATTAACACTTTGTTTGTTGTTTACTCTGGCCATCTTCTGATACTAGACTGGTGTTAGTACCATAAGGGCCGACTATAGCCTTTTGGGGACCCTAAGTGAGGGGGCCCTGCAATTCTACACATTTTGCCATGATGCCATGTTAATTATACAGTATCTGAGTGAGAGTGACTCACAAAATCAATGGGGCTCCCATGGAGGTTAGTGCCCCTGGGCGGTATTTGGCCATGATAACTGACTAGACTAACTGACTAGACAATCTAAAAATTGTTAACTGACATGGCTAATTGAGTGACTGTCTGACTGACAAAACAAGAGAAACTGCTGATGTAACAACTACATGTTGAACTTGCACCTTGTGTATTCTAACTCTAAACAGTAAGTTGAGACCCCAACTGAGTTAATATATACACTACATGACCAAATGTATGTCGACACTTGCTCGTTGAACATATTCCAAAATCATGGGCATTAATATGGAGTTGGTCCCCCTTTGCTGCTATTACAGCCTCCACTCTTCTGGGAAAGCTTCCCACTAGATGTTGGAACATTGCTGTGGGGACTAGCTTCCATTCAGCAAGTGTTGCAACCTGAGGACAGACGATTTCTATGCGCTTCAGCACTCGGTCATCCTGTTCTGTGAGCTTGTGTGGCCTACCACTTTGTGGCTGAGCCGTTGTTGCTCCTAGATGTTTTAACTTCACAATAACAGCACTTACAGTTGACCAGGGCAGCTCTAGCAGAGCAGACATTTTATGAACTGACAAAGATGGCATCCTGAGCTCATCGGTACGGGCCATTTTACTGCCAATGTGTGTCTATGGAGATTGCATGTCTGTGCTCGATTTTATAGATGTGTCGGCACAGATGTAGCTGAAATAGGCGAATCTGCTAATTGGAAGGGGTGTCCACATACTTTTGTGTGTGTATGTACGGTACCAGTCAAGTTTGAACACACCTACTCATTCAAGGTTTATTTTTACTATTTTCTACATTGTAGAATAATAGTGAAGACATCAAAACTATGAAATAACACACATGGAGTCGTGTAGTAACCAAAAAAGTGTTAAACAAGTAAAAATATGTTTTAGGATCTTCAAAGTAGCCACCATTTGCCTTTGACAGCTTTGCACACTCTTGGCATTCTCTCAACCAGATCCACCTGGAAGGAGTTCCCACATGTGCTGAGCACTTGATGGCTGCTTTTCCTTCACTCTGCGGTCCAACTCATCTCAATTGGGTTAAGGTCAGGTGATTGTGAAGGCCAGGTCATCTGATGCAGCACTCTCCTTCTTGGTCAAATAGTCCTTACACAGCCTGGAGGTGTGTTGGGTCATTGTCCTGTTGAAAAACAAATGACAGTCGCACTAAGCGCAAACCAGATGTGATGGCGTATCACTGCAGAATGCTGTGGTGGCCATGCTGGTTAAATGTGCTGTGAATTCTAAATAAATCACATACCGTGTCACCAGCAAAGCACCATCACACCACCTCCTCCTCCATGCTTCACTGTTGGAACCACACACGCAGAGATCATCCGTTCATCTACTCTGCGTCTCACAAAGACACAGCGGTTGGAACCAAAAATATCACACAGACTCATCAGCAAAGGACAAATTTCCACCGGTCTAATTTCCATTGCTCGTGTTTCTTGGCCCAAGCAAGTCTCTTCTTCTTATTGGTGTCCTTTAGTAGTCGTTTCTTTGCAGCAATTCAACCATGAAGGCCTCATTCACGCAGTCTCCTCTGAACAGTTGATGTTGAGATGTGTCTGTTACTTGAACTCTGAAGCATTTATTTGGGCTGCAATTTCTGAGGCTGGTAACTAATTAACTTATCCTCTACAGCAGAGGTAACTCTGGGTCTCATGAGAGCCAGTTTAATCATAGTGCTTGATGGTTTTTGCGACTGCACTTGAAGAAACTTTCAAAGTTCTTGAAATGTTC
This sequence comes from Salvelinus alpinus, assembly GCF_045679555.1. Lineage (NCBI taxonomy): Eukaryota > Metazoa > Chordata > Actinopteri > Salmoniformes > Salmonidae > Salvelinus > Salvelinus alpinus. The sequence continues at coordinate 30,733,795 of NC_092091.1, read as the reverse complement.
AATATTGACTGACCTTCCTGTCTTAAAGTAATGATGGACTGTCGATTCTCTTTGCTTATTTGAGCTGTTCTTGCCATAATATGGACGTGGTCTTTTACCAAATAAGATTATCTTCTGTATACCACCCCTACCTTGTCACAATACAACTGATTGGCTCAAACACATTAAGAAGGAAAGAAATTTCACAAATTAACTTTTAACAAGGTACACCTGTTAATTGAAATGCATTCCACGTGACTACCTCATGAAGCTGGTTGAGAGGATGCCAAGAGTGTGCAAAGCTGTCATCAAGGCAAAGGGGGGCTACTTTGAAGAATCTCAAATATATTTTGATTTGTTTAACACTTTTTTATTTTTTTTGTTTACTATATGACTCCATGGTTGTTCTTTAAAAGTAATTTCCTCACCATCTTAAATAAGCATGCCCCTTTCAAAAAATGTAGAACAAAGAACAGATGTAGCCCTTGGTTCACTCCAGACCTGACTGCCCTCGACCAGCACAAACATCCTGTGGCGTACTGCACTAGCATCGAATTGTCCCCGCGATATTCAACTTTTCAGGGAAGTCAGGAACCAACACACACAGGAAAGCAAAGGCTAGCTTTTTGAAATGGAAATTTGCATCCTGTAGCTCTAACTCCAAAAAAATTTGGTACACTAAAGTCCATGGAGAATAAGAGCACCTCCTCCCACTGAGGCTAGGAATCACTGTCACCACTGATAAATCCACGATAATCGAGAATTTCAATAAGCATTTATCTACGGCTGGCCATGCTTTCCTCCTGGCTACCCCGGCCAACATGGATACTTCCACATCATCATCTGCACATCTATCACTCCAGTGTTAATTTGCTAAATTGTCATTACTTCGCTACTATGGCCTATTTATTGCCTTACCTCCTTACTCCATTTGCACACACTGTATACAGATTTTCTATTGTGTCATTGACTGTACGTTTGTTTATCCCATGTGTAGCTCTGTGGTGTTGTTTTTTTCGCACTGCTTTGCTTTATCTTGGCCAGGTCGCAGTTGTAAATGAGAACTTGTTCTCAACTGGCCTACCTGGTGAAATAAAAGTGTGTTAAAAGTGTGTTATTTCATAGTTTTGATGTCTACAATGTAGAAAATTAGTACAAATAAAGAAAAACATACATGAGTAGGTGTGTCCAAACTTTTGACTGTGTGTATGTGTGTTTGTGTGTGTATACACACGCACACGCTCTTTTGGTCATGTATGTATGTGGACACCTGCTCGTCGAACATCACATTCCAAAATCATGGGCATTAATATGGAGTTGGTCCCCCCCACTAGAAACATTGCTTTTGGGACTTGCTTCCATTCAGACACAAGTGCATTAGTGAGGTCTGGCACTGATGTGAAATTAGGACTGGCTCGTAGTCAGCGTTCCAATTCAGCCCAAAGGTGTTCGATGGGGTTGAGGTCAGGGCTCTGTGCAAGCCAGTCTAGTTCTTCGACACCGATCTCGAAAAACTAGTTCTGTATAGATCTTGCTTTGTGCACGGGGGGCACTGTCATGCATAAACAGGAAAGGGCCTTCCCCAACCTGTTGCCACAAAGTTGGCAGCACAGAATTGTCTAGAGTGTCATTGTATACTGTAGTGTTAAGATTTCCCTTCACTGAAACTAAGGGGCCTAACCTGAAATATGAAAAACAGCCCCAGACCATTATTTCTCCAACACCAAACTTTACAGTTGACACTGCATTGGGGCAGGTAGCGTTCTCCTGGCATCCGCCAAACCCAGATTCGTCCGTCTGACTGCTAGATGGTGAATTGTGATTCATCACTCCAGAGAATGCGTTTCCACTGCTCCAGAGTCCAATAGCGGTGAGCTTGACATCACTCCAGACGTCGCTTGGCATTGTGCATCTTAGGCTTGTTTGCGGCTGCTCGGCCATGGAAACCCATTTCATGAAGCTCCCGATGAACAGTTCTTGTGCTGATGTTGCTTCCAGAAACCGTTTGGAACTCTGTCGTGATTGTTGCAACTGAGGACAGACTATTTTTACATGCTTCAGCCCTCGGCGGTCCCGCTCTGTGAGCTTGTGTGGCCTACCACTTCACGGCTGAGCCGTTGTTGCTCCTAGACATTTCCACTTCACAATAACAACACTTACAGTTGACCAGGGCAGAAATGTGACAAAATGACTTGGTGTACTGTTGGCATCCTATGACGGTGTCACGTTGAAAGTCACTGAGCTCTTCAGTGAGGCCATTCTACTGCCAATGTTTTACTATGGAGATTGCATGGCTGTGTGCTTGTTTTTTATAAACCTGGCAGCAATGGGTGTGTGGCTGAAATAGCTGAATCGACTAATTTGCAGGGTTGTCCACATACTTTTTTTATATATATATTTATGAGTATATACTGAACAAAAATATAAATGCAACATACAACAATTTCAAAGAGTTTACAGAGTTACAGTTCATATAAGGAAATCAGTCAATTGAAATAATAAATCAATTAGGCCCTAATCTATGGTTTTTACATGACTGGGCAGGGGGGCAGCCCTGGGTGGGCATAGGCTCACCCACTGATGCGCCAGGCCCAGCCAATCAGAATGAGTTTTCCCAAGAAGAGCTTTATTACAGACATAAATACTCCTGTTTCATCAGCTGTCCGGGTGGTTGGTCTCGGATAATCCCGCTGGTGAAGAAGCCGGATGTGGAGGTCCTGGGCTGGCATGGTTACACGTGGTCTGCAGTTGTGAGGCCGGTTGGACGTACTGCCAAATTTTCTAAAATGACGTTGGAGGCAGCTTATGGTAGAGAAATAAACATACAATTATCTGGTAACAGCTCTGGTGGAAATTCCTGCAGTCAGCATCCCAATTGCACGCTCCCTCAACTTGAGACATCTGTGGCATTGTGTTGTATGACAAAACTGCCCATTTTAGAGTGACCTTACTGTATATTGTCCCCAGCACAAGGTGCATCTGTGTAATGATCATGCTGGTTAATCAGCTTCTTGATATGCCACACCTGTCAGGTGGACGAATTATCCTGGGAAAGGAAAAATGCTCACCAACAGGGATGTTAACAAATTTATGCACAAAATGTGAGAGTTTATTAAGCAACTGCTTATGCCTGGAGTCGACCATGAGTACCTTTTATTACATTAGAATGCAGTAGCTAAGCCGACTATCACAGCATCATGCCAAGGAACTGGCAACTTGGTCCTACATCTGAGGTAGGAGCCAACTGAATCCTCCAGAGTACGGATGATGAGATGTTTCTACAACATGTCAATGGTGTGTAACTGCTGTGTGTGTAGGTGACGGTGGGGTGGAGACTGCAGAGGAGGCTGTAGAACCAGACATCAATGAGCTCTGTACAGACATGTTCGATAAGATGGCGGTCTTCCTACAAGGAGAACTCACAGGTGTGCCTGTCTATCTGTCTGTATTCCTGCATGTCTGTCTCCCTTGCCTGTCTGACTGTCTTTTGTCTCTCCCTCTACATTGTCTATACAGTTGCATACTAGTATACGCTGAGTGTACAAAACATTACGAACACCTTCCAAATATTGAGTTGTTTTATTACACTCAGTGAATACTGTCATGTCTTCAGCATAACAACAATGTCATACTCTTCTGTTGTGGAGAAAGTTTCATGCTCCCCCGTTTCCCTCTTCTCCCAGGCACCTGTGAGGACTACCGTCTGCTGGAGAATATGAACAAGCTGACCAGTCTGAAGTACATGGAGATGAAAGACATCAGCATTAATATCAGCAGGAACCTGCAGGACCTCAACCTCAAGTGTATGTTTATTAGCCTTTCAAACATGAAGGGGATGCTTGCGACCCTTTATGAAAATTATGGGGTTTTTTTTACCTTCATTTAACTGAAAAATATATTATTTTGTGTGTTACAGACGCCAGCCTCCAGCCCTATCTAGACCAGATAAACCAGATTGAGGAACAAGTCTCGTCTCTGGAGCAGGCTGCTTATAAACTGGACACCTACTCCAAGAAGCTTGGTAAGACAGAAACACACACACAGACAGAGTAGCATGCCTGTGGAAACACATACCGTAGCTTCATATTGCAAGTCTATATTTATACCAGGGCTGTAAGTGGAAAAGAGCCTACTGAGTTCCAGTGTGTAACCTTAACCCTCACCAGACTGACAGGGGGAGAGAAGTGGTAGATAGAAATAAATATCTGTTAGCTCGGTCACTAAGGCTTCTCTATTAGAATCTGCTAGCAGTCTCTATGGCAGATGTGCTAAGAATAGCCGTGCTGCAGTGTTCAGCTCAACATTAAAGCCCCATGTAGTGTTTTTAATGTATTTTTTTAAATCTTCACTGCATATCTAATAAATCACTGTTTATTTAAACAACTCCTAAATATATATTTGTATTATTTATTACCCTGTTCCTCTTTTGGCCATTGAAATGCTCAGTCTGATCGTGTGGGTGTTAGGAAAGAAATTTGAAGATATTCACATACACAGCCCTGATTGGCTGATAGGATGATCTAGAGCCCACCCGCTTACCCTGATGAACGGTTATTGGTCTTTTATAATCAGATCAGATTGTGATGTCATGATCTGGGCCGAAAACTCCATCCCACCTGAACAGGCTGTGTTATTTCGACCTCATAGTGTCATATTAAAAATGCACTTGTGGTGCCCTCTGCTGTTTAAGTTCACCTCTACACCCTGAGCTCCAACAGCAGAGAGCGCTAGCACACTGTCCCAAATGAACAGCTAAAAATTCACTTCCCTTGGACACTACTCCTAAGTGTGTGTGTGTGAGACTAACTAACCTTCCTGCACAGTCAGTCAGTCAATCTGTCTGTCTCTCTGCAGAGGCCAAGTTCAAGAAACTGGAGAAGCGATGATGAAGAGTAAATATGGAAGAAGAATATGAGGAAGAGGGGTTGATGGAGGAGGCCTGAGGGGGTACTGGTCCTCCTTCTCCCCGTCTGTAGACTAACCCATTTGATCTGAGGAAGCAAGACCCACATCTTTACAACACCAGCCTTATATAGAGAGGTGTGAGGTAGCCTGGGGTTGGTTGGAGGGATATCCCAGATGTTAGACCTAGTATTATAATTTTTGTTGGATCATTAAAGTTGCTTGTAGATGGGGCTTTGGGTAGTTTATTGAGGCCATATTCCTGTTAGCAACATTCCAGGCCGCTCTGTGTCGTCCTGTCACAATGACAATTTACTTCCTGGATTTAGTGAATTGACCCCTACCTTGGTGCACACTACCCTAGAATCACCAACCTCCTTCTAACCTTGAAGTTACACAGCTAAGAAGATGACAACTAAATTCACTTTTCTACTGATGGACTTTAGCGTCTTTAAATGTTTTCCTCTGCTGGCATCATGAACTGAATTCAAACCTTTTTTATCTTTATAATACTTTTTTGCTTGTGTATACTAATGTCCCTTAAAAGCATTGCCATACATGTTTGATTGCAGCATGTGTAAAATGTATCTTCTGAAAACATTAACTTTGAACTAATAATAAATCTGTGAAGGAAACTGATGTGTTGTCATTTGGCCAGCAGATGGAAGCGGTACTCCATGTTCATAATGAAGTGCTGGCTGTGTATGTGAGACTAGGGTGTGATCTCCCAGTCAACATTGTTGATTCACATTTCCACTGAAACATTCTCCCGGACCCCAACTAACCACACAGACCCCCTCTGCATCATAACTAACCACAAACCCCCTCATATCCAGAGCAACTTACAGGAGCAATTAGGGTTAATAGCCTTGCTCAAGGGCACATTGACAGATTTTTCACCTAGTCATCTCAGGGATTTGAACCAGTAACCTTTCGGTTACAGGCCCCATTCTCCCTCTGTCTTTCTCTTTATCCCCTTCCCTTCTCTCCCTCTTTTGTCCTGGAGCAAAGCAAATCTGATCCCATTGCCAGGGGCAATAGATTATCAGAGCGGATGCCGATACGGCCTCCTGCACTGCTCTCCTGTGTGTAAGTGGCTGCATGGGGGTTGTGAGTGTGTGTGTGTGTGTTTGTTTGTAGGGGCTTAATCTAAAGCAGGTCTCTGTCATTAGGCCAGTGAAGGCCCAGCTCATTATTCATAATGTAACATTATTTACCTCTTCCTCCCTCTCTCTCTCCCCTAGTCGATAAATGCTTCAACATGGTGTTTTCTCTTGTTGCTACAACTTACAATCTTCAGGGGGTACAATATATGACAAACTCGGTTTGAACTCAGGTTGTCTGCACGCCACAGGACGGTCAACTCGCTGAGACAGCATCATGGGTGTAACGCTGCATATGGGGGGTTAAATCCGATACGTAGGGGAACGGGACAAGGGAGGGAGAATTAAATGAGGCTCTGGTTTCTTTCCCCCGTCATCCAACTCTTTATTGCTCAAGAAAGAGTCTTATTTTTATGTTTGTACTTTTACCCATTTTTCTCCCCAATTGGTAGTTAGTCTTGTCCCATTGCTGCAACTCCCGTACGGACTCGGGAGAGGTGAAGGTCGAGAGCCATGCGTCCTCCGAAACACGACCCAGCTAAGCCACACTGCTTCTTGACACACTGCTCGCTTAACCCGGAAGCCAGCCGCACCAATGTGTCAGAGGAAACATTGTACAACTGGCAACCGAAGTCAGCTTGCAGGCGCCGACCCGCCACAAGGAGTTGCTAGAGTGCGATGGGACAAGGACATCCCGGCCGGCCAAACCTTCCCCTAGCCCGGACGATGCTGGGCCAATTGTGCACCGGCTCATGGGTCTCCTGCTCACGGCCGGCTATGACACAGCCTGGGATCGAACCCAGCCTGTAGTGACGCCTCAAGCTCTGCGATGCAGTGCCTTAGACCGCCGCGCCACTCGGGAGGCCCAAAGAGTCTTAAAGGGAGGCGTGATCGAGGCCTGCTACAGTCTATCTGGAGGCTCCCTGAGGACGTCCCTTCAAGTGCCAATACAGTTTACTCTGATTTATTATATGAATCTGTGTAACCACTGAAAGACCGACATAAAGCCTGACAATCACACACTCTAGATCAGGGGTTTTCCCACCTCTCCTCTGGGACCCCAAGACGTTTCACAATTTTGTTGTAGCCCTAAACCAGCTCACCTGATTCACCTATTCAAGGGCTTGATGATTAGTTCAAGTTGATCAGGTGTGCTAGCTGTCGATAAGTTAAAATACATGGAATGGCTGGGGGTCCCCGAGGAGAGGTTTGAAAACCCCTGCTCTAGATGGATAGAAAGATAGATGGGACACTAGCCAGTATTGGCACATAAACATATTATGCGTACACACAGACTGTTCTTACTGGTACTGACCACAAAAGTCCCTGAGAGAGTCCTTGAGAAATATGATTTGAGAAATATCAAACATCAATCAAGATGGCCAATTACAATAGCAGGGCAGGATGCCACACCACACTGTCGAGTAAGTGAGGGGTTCTGGAAAAGCTCAGTTGTATTCATGAAGTGCGTATGTGTTTTTCAATTTTCTGCTTTGTTATGTGGTACGTCTCTGTTCTCAGCACCATGTCTAACTGGTACCAGGTCATTGCAGGTCCCACTGTCTCCCAGACCTACAGGCACCCGAGTCCCTATGGGGGAGACTGGTGAGGGGTCAGAGGAACGACAATGTATCTTATCTTCGCCGCCGACAGAGATCTTCGCTTCGCGTTCTTAGGAAACTACGCAGTATTTTGTTTTTTTAATGTATTATTTCTTACACTGTCACCCCAGGGAATATTAAGTGTCATTACATACAGCTGGGAGGAACTATTGGATATAAGAACAACGTCAACTTACCAACATTATGACCAGGAATACGACTTTCCCGAAGCGGACCCTCTGTTTGGTCCACCACCCAGGACAATGGATCGGATCCCAGCAGGCGACTCAAAACAGCGGCGCCGCAGAAGGGGCAGACGGAGCGGTCTTCTGGTCAGGCTCTGTAGACGGGTACATCGCCCATCGCTCCCGAGTATACTACTAGCCAACGTCCAGTCTCTTGACAACAAGGTAGACGAAATCTGAGCAAGGGTTGCTTTCCAGAGAGACATCAGAGATTGTAACATTCTCTGTTTCACGGAAACATGGCTCACTCAGGATACGTTATCAGAGTCGGTACAGCCACCTGGTTTCTTCACGTATCGCGCCGACAGACACAAACATCTCTCTGATAAGAAGAAGGGCGGGGGTGTATGCCTTATGATCACACCACGACTCGTTAATCATAATAACATACAGGAACTGAAGTCCTTTTGTTGACCTGACCTACAATTCCTTATCAAAAACTGACCGCATTATCGACCAAGAGATTTCTCTTCGATTATAATCAAAGTTGTGTACACCCCCCCCAAGCAGACACCTCGACGGCCCTGAAAGAACTTAATTGGACTCTATGTAAACCTGAAACCACATATCCTGAGGCTGCATTTATTGTAGCTGGGGATTTTAACAAGGCTAATCTGAAAACAAGGCTCCCTAAATTTAATCAGCATATCAAATGCCCGTCCCGGGCTGGGAAAATTCTGGATCATTGTTACGCTAACTTCCGAGATGCATAAAAAAACATCCCTCGCCCTCCTTTCGGCAAATTTGACCACAACTACATTTTGTTGCTCCCAGCCTATAGACAGAAACTAAAACAGGAAACGCCCGTGCTGAGGTCTGTTCAATGCTGGTCCGACCAATATGATTCCACGCTTCAAGATTGCTTCAATCACATGGAGTGGGATATGTTCCAGATAGCGTCGAACAACAACATTGATGTATACGCTGAGCGAGTTCATTAGCAAGTGCATCGGTGATGTTGTACCAACAGCGACTATTAAAACCTTCCCCAACCAGAAACCGTGGATTGATGGCAGCATTCGCACAAAACTGAAAGTGCGAACCACTGCTTTTAATCAGGGCAAGGCGACCAGAATCATGACCGAATACTAACAGTGTAGCTATTCCCTCCGCAAGGCAATCAAACAAGCTAAACGTCAATATAGAGACAAAGTAGAGTCGGAATTCAATGGCTCAGACACGAGAGGAGTGTGGCAGGGTCTACAGTCAATCACGGACTACAAAAAGAAAACCAGCCCCGTCTTGGACCCCGATGTCTTGCTCCCAGACAAACTAAACAAATTCTTTGCTCGCTTTGAGGACAATACAGTGCCACCGACACGGCCCGCTACCAAAACCTGTGGACTCTCCTTCAACGCAGCCAACGTGAGTAAAACATTTAAACGTGTTAACTTCTCTAGGATAGGGAGCAGCATTTTCACGTTTGTATGAAAAGTGTGTCCAGAGTAAACTGCCTCCTACTCAGTCCCAGATGCTAATATATGCATATTATTATTAGTATTGGATAGAAAACACTCTGAAGTTTCTAAAACTGTTTGAATCATGTCTGTGACTATAACAGAACTTATTTGGCAGGCAAAACCCCGAGGACAAACCATTCAGATTTTCTTTTTTTTTAGGTCACTCTTTTCAATGTGTTTTCATTGGGAATCCAGATTTCTAAGGGACCTTCCTGCATTTCCTATCGCTTCCACTGGATGTCAACAGTCTTTAGAAATTGGTTGAGGTTTTTCCTTTGAGAAATGAAGTAGTCATGTTCAGAATGAGGCTCCAGTGAAGTGTACTGTTTGTTAGAGGCGCGTGACCAGAAAGCGTGCTACACATTGTTTTCCTCCGGTATTGAACACAGATCATCCCGTCTTCAATTTTATCGATTATTTACATTAAAAAATACCTAAAGTTGTATTACAAAAGCTTACAGGTAACTTTTGAGATATTTTGTAGTCACGTTGTGGAAGTTTTTTTTTTTTTATCAAACGCGCCAAATAAATGGACATTTTGGATATATATCGACGGAATTAATCGAACAAATTACCATTTGTGATGTTTATGGGACATATTGGAGTGCCAACAGAAGAAGCTCGTCAAAGGTAAGGCATGAATTATATCGTTATTTCTGTGTTTTGTTTCGCGAATGTTGAAATATGATGGTCTGTGATTGTTAGCTGGGGTGCTATCCTCAGATAATAGCATTGTTTGCTTTTGCCGTAAAGCATTTTTGAAATCTGACACGTTGGCTGGATTCACAACAAGTGTAGCTTTAATTTGGTATATTGAATGTGTGATTTCATGAAAGTTTAATTTTTACAGTAATTTATTTGAATTTGGCGCTCTGCATTTTCACTGGATGTTGGCCAGGTGGGACGCTACCATCCCACATATCCCATAGAGGTTAACCCTCGCAAGGCTGCCGGCCCAGACGGCATTCCTAACCGCGTCCTCAGAGCATGCGCAGACCCGCTGGCTGGTGTGTTTACGGACATATTCAATCAATACCTATCCCAGTCTGCTGTTCTCACATGCTTCAAGAGGGCCACCATTGTTCCTGTTCCGAAGAAAGCTAAGGTAACTGAGCTAAATGACGTAGCACTCACTTCCGTCATCATGAAGTGCTTTGAGAGACTAGTCAAGGATCATATCACCTCGACCCTAGACCCACTCCAATTTGCTTACTGCCCCAATAGATTCACAGATGACGCAATCGCAATCACACTGCACACTGCCCTAACCCATCTGCACAAGAGGAATACCTATGTAAGAATGCTGTTCATCGACTACAGCTCAGCATTTAACACCAAAGTACCCTCCAAACTCGTCATTAAGCTCGAGACCCTGGGTCTCGATCCCGCCCTGTGCAACTGGGTCCTGGACTTTCTGATGGGCCGCCCCCAGGTGGTGAGGGTAGGAAACAACATCTCCACCCCGCTGATCCTCAACACTGGGGCCCCACAAGGGTGCATCTCAGCCTTCTCCTGTACTCCCTGTTCACCCATGACTGCGTGGCGATGCACGCCTCCCAATCAATCAAGTTTGCAGACGACACTACAGTGGTAGGCTTGATTACCAACAACGAGACGGCCTACAGGGAGGAGGTGAGGGCCCTCGGAGTGTGGTGTCAGGAAAACAACCTCACACTCAACGTCAACAAAACAAAGGAGATGATCGTGGGCTTCAGGAAACAGCAGAGGGAGCACCCCCCTATCCACATTGTCGGGACAGTAGTGGAGAAGGTGGAAAGTTTTAAGTTCCTCGGTGTACACATCACAGACAAACTGAAATGGTCCACCCACACAGACAGCGTGGTGAAGAAGGCGCAACAGCACCTCTTCAACCTCAGGAGGCTGAAGAAATTTGGCTTGTCACCAAAAACACTCACAAACTTTTACAGATGCACAATCGAGAGCATCCTGTCGGGCTGTATCACCGCCTGGTACGGCAACTGCTCCGCCCACAACCACAAGGCTCTCCAGAGGGTAGTGAGGTCTGCACAACGCATCACTGGGGGAAAACTACCTGTGCTCCAAGACACCTACACCACCCGATGTCACAGGAAGGCCAAAAAGATCATCAAGGACAACAACCCCCCGAGCCTCTGCCTGTTCACCCCGCTATCATCCAGAAGGCGAGGTCAGTACAGGTGCATCAAAGCTGGGACCGAGAGACTGAAAAACAGCTTCTATCTCGAGGCCTTCAGACTGTTAAACAGGCATCACTAACATTGAGTGGCTGCTGCCAACACACTGACTCAAATCTCTAGCCACTTTAATAATTAAAAATTTGATGTAATAAATGTATCACTAGTCACTTAAACAATGCCACTTTATATAATGTTTACATACCCTACATTACTCATCTCATATGTATATACTGTACTCTATACCATCTACTGCATCTTGCCTATGCCGTTCAGCCATCGCTCATCCATATATTTATATGTACATATTCTTATTCATTCCTTACACTTGTGTGTATAAGGTAGTTGTGAAATTGTTAGATTACTTGTTAGATATTACTGCATAGTCGGAACTAGAAGCACAAGCATTTCGCTACACTCGCATGAACATATGCTAACCATGTGTATGTGACCAATAAGATTTGATTTGAAACTACGCTGATCAAAAATATAAATGCAACAATTTCAATGATTTTACAGAGTTACAGTTCATATAAGGAAATCAGTCGATTGGAATAAATTCATTAAGCCCTAATCTATGGATTTCACATGGCTGGGCAGGGGCGCAGCCATGACTGGGCCTGGGAGGGCAGAGGCCCACCCACTAGGGAGCCAGGCCCAGCCAATCAGAATGAGTTTTTCCCCACAAAAGGGCTTTATTACAGACAGAAATACTCCTCACTTTCATCAGCTGTGCGGGTGGCAGGTCTCAGACGATCCTGCAGGTGAACAAGCCAGATGTTGAGGTCCTGGGCTGGCGTGGTTACACGTGGTCTGCCATTGTGAAGCCAGTTGACAAATTCTCTAAAATTACGTCGGAGGCGGCTTATGGTAGAGACATACATTTTTAATCATCTGGCAACACCTCTGGTGGACATTCCTGCAGTCAGCATGCCGATTGAACACTCCCTCAACTTGAGACATCTGTGGCATTGTGTTGTGTGACAGAACTGCACATTTTAGAGTGGCCTTTTATGGTCACCAGCACAAGGTGCACCTTTCTTCATATGCCACAACTGTCAGGTGGATGGCTTATCTTGACAAAGGAGAAATTCTCCCTATCGGGATGTAAACAAATTTGTGCACAAAATTTGAGAGAAATAAGAACATTTCTGGGATCTTTTATTTCAGCTCATGAAACATGTTACCAACGAATTACATGTTGCGTTTATATTTTTGTTCAGTATAAATACCCCCAAACACTGTCTCATGCAAAGAGACCAACAAACCGCAACATAAATACTGAACACCACTAACTTCAGAGTAAACAGCATAGTGCCTTACTTGGCCTGCAGAACCTAGCAGCTATCTTCTGTCCCGATAGTGCTGGTCAGTCAGTGGTCATCGTTGTGGTTGACACTTCATATGGGTGACCGAGAGAGACAGAGCACTTCTTTGTTAAATTAACAAGTCACAAATTTCCTGTCTAAGAGAATAAAAATATCTGAGTAGTTTGGCGTTAGATCATAGTTTAGAGTTGGTGTGTGTGTGTCATAATGAGCACATTTTCTGGTTGTAAATATGTTTTCTGGTTGAGAAGATGGCATAACTAGATTACAACTATTGGTAAAGGCATCTTTTTCATGGCGATTAAATATTTAGGTATTTCTGTTGATTTTCTTTTTAAATACATTAATAAAATGTCATACAACCTGACTATGATGTCATAAACCAACCAATTTTGCGCGTTAGGCTGTTAACTCTATCTCTGCTAGCTAGGGGTAAATACTTCCCCCTACCTGCAGGCCACAGCAGGGTATGTGTGTACGTGCATGTGTGTGTGTGTACCACTATGCTTCTGATTGATGGCATGGGCCCCCAGCTTCAGAGATATTTACACACAATAAATAGAGCACATCTAACCTGGTCCAGATGCCTGCTGTGTGTGTCCTCCCCTAGTCCGGACCCCTGCTCTGCTCATGTCACAGCCCTCCTCCAGGCTGGATGGTATTACCAGCAACTACATCCATGTGGTTCACATTGTGGCTGTGATAAGTGATGTGTGTATGTGTACCACAAAAACATCCACCTCCATGGGGTGACTCCTGAACCCACGTTTTGTGTGTGTGTGTGTGGGGGGGGGGGGGGGGGTGACGACTAACTGTAGACCTCCATGCCTCCTCTCTCTGGCCCTGACCCCCCACGGCATGGCAGCTTCATACAGAAACAAACAGGTTGAGATAGTGTTACGTAATATCAGCTACAGGGACACTTTGTCCCAGCATCTATACTAACGCGCACTATTTTCGGCTGGCGTTAATGCGGCGCTAATTTCAAACGCACGTTCGTATGCAATTTCATTAAATAAAAACTGGCGCACTGGCATTTTCCAGCCCTAACGCCAGGTTCGGCAAATTTCGCTGTCTTATATCAGCTCGCGTGCTCTCAGATGGACAGGGCGGAGATATTTAAGACGTGTCCTTAAAAAAACGATTCAATGTGGTAATTTCAGGCAGCGCTGTTAGGGATATTTAAGATCAACCAAAAGCTGGTTTTAGCAGTAATGCAGTTGGTTATGGCACACTGCCCATATGGCATGGAACAAGAGTAGCCTAATGTGGTTTTGGTGCCTGTATAGCTACTTCATATTTTGAAACATTATTTGATTAAAAACCAAGCACCTCTCAATTAAGATGTAAAACCCCATCCATGATGCGGACATTGTGTTCGTGCCCATCATGAAACGAGAGATAATTTCTTGTTTTCCGTTTAATTGTATTACAGACGAATTTAGGGTGATTCATCTTCCTGGTTTTATGGTGTCCAATGCAACTTCTGGGATCTGATCTGTAAAGTGGTTACAATTATGTTCATGAAACATATTACTAATTTGGGAGCAGTACAGGGGTGTGTCAGAAATATTGTTGCTTTTTTCCCCTATCACAATTATAGGCGCACTTGCTAGCGTTGTCGCAAAAGGGCTGGGTTTTGATGAATTAACAAGTTAGTGGGTGTGTAGAGGCTTGCCCCCTCAATGGCCAATCAGAACGTCCTCCATGGCGAAATATGTGGTTGCATCAAGCTGTGTATTAACTGTCTTTTATGCTTTGCCTCGGAATAAACTCAATTCCAATGTTAGTCCGTTTATAGTTTGTTAAATCGCTTACAGAAACGAAATAACAAAATGTAGACCTATCTTTAACGTATTTGTAGTCCACATTGTTCCAAGTAATTGCATGGCTTCAATAGCATGCACACTGATATAGGGGCCAGACCTACTGTAAATTGCATTATGGCTGAGCATGGACATGACAAACATTGTCAATAAGCAAGATTAAATTGATAAGGCAAAAAAAAAAATAGAATGAATAATTATAATCAAATGCTAAACAAAACAACTTGCTTTAAATAGGCGATGTCAGAATTACAGGCACCATCATTTCCCCCTGTGGACATATAATATTAAAACGAAGCTGACTATGGGGGGTTTATGCGCCTCCAAACTGTTCACAGTTGCTGGACATTGATCCAATATAAATAGAAAGAGAACGTCAACTCGCCGTTAGAACCTGTAAGGCACAGCCTGATCTTAGATTTACCAATGCATTAGGTTTGTTAAAATATAGCCCTATATATACACTTATTAGGTACAGCACCCAGTTCACAAAAAAGGTTCGCTCCTACAGAGTCACGTGGCTATGGTTTGCTATATGAATCAGACATCTCGGCAACGAGGCATTCCGTTACTATTCTATTGAACGTTAGAATGGGCAAAACGAGTATTATCGTCAGTGTCTCAAACGGCCGGCCTGCTGGGCTTTTCACACATGACAGTGTCTAGGGTTTACCGAGAATGGTGCGACAAACAAAAATCATCCAGTCAGCGGCAGTTCTGTGGTGAAAACAGCTCATTGATGAGAGGTTGAAGGAGAATGGCAAGAATCGTGCAAGCTAACAGGTCCGCCACAAACGGGCAAATAAAGGCGTAGTACAACAGTGGTGTGCAGAACAGCATCTCGGAGCACACAATGCTAAACTCGTCCGTCCTTGTCACGGATGGGCAATTGCAGCAGCCGACCACACCGGTTTCCACTCCTATCACTGGCAGGCACGATTTTTTTGTTGTTGTTAACACTCCAGACAGCTATATCGGTCCGCAAATACAGGACTAGTAAAGGCCCAGTGCACTATCGTGAGTAGAACACCTACTCATTCAAGGGTTTTTCTATTTTTTTTTTTTACTATTTTCAACATTGTAGAATAATAGTGAAGACATCAAAACTATGAAATAACACATGAAATCATGTAGTAATCAAAAAAATGTTAAACAAATCAAAATATATTTTATACTTTTCAAATAGTCACCCTTTGCCTTGATGACAGCTTTGCCAACTCTTGCCATTCTCTCAACCAGCTTCACCTGGAATGCTTTTCCAACAGTCTTGAAGTAGTTCTCACATATGCTGAGCACTTGTTGGCTGCTTTTCCTTCACTCTGCGGTCCGACTCATCCCAAACCATCTCAATTTGGTTGAGGTCAGGGGATTGTGGATGCCAGGTCATCTGATGCAGCACTCCATCACTCTCCTTCTTGGTAAAATAGACCTTACACAGCCTGCAGGTGTGTTGGGTCATTGTCCTTTTGAAAAACAAATGATAGTCCCACTAAGCCCAAACCAGATGGGATGGTGTTTTTATTTTTTTACATTTTATTTCACCAGGTAGACTAGTTGAGAACAAGTTCTCATTTACAACTGCGATCTGGCCAAGAATAAAGCAAAGCAGTTCGACACAAATAACAACACAGAGTTACACATGGAATAAACAAACATACAGTCAATAATACAGTAGAAAAAGTCTATATACAGTGTGTGCAAATGAGGTAAGATAAGGGAGGTAAGGCATTAAATAGACCATGCTGGTGAAGTAATTACAATATACCAATTAAACACTGGAGTGATTGATGTGCAGAAGGTGAATGTAGAAATAGAAATACTGGGGTGCAAAGGAGAAAGATAAATAAAGAATTACAGTATGGGGATGAGGTAGTTGGATGGGCTATTTACAGACGGGCTATGTACAGTTGTGGCCCATAAATTTGAGAATGACACAAATATAAATTTTCACAAAGTCTTCTGCCTCAGTTTGAATGAATGCAATTCGCATATACTCCAGAATGTTATGAAGAGTGATCAGATGAATTGCAATTAATTGCAAAGTCCCTCTTTGCCATGCAAATGAACTGAATCCCCAAAAAACATTTCCAATGCATTTCAGCCCTGCCACAAAAGGACCAGCTGACATGTCAGTGATTCTCTCATTAACACAGGTGTGAGTGTTGACGAGGACAAGGCTGGAGATCACTCTGTCATGCTGATTGAGTTCGAATAACAGACTGGAAGCTTCAAAAGGAGGGTGGTGCTTGGAATCATTGTTCTTCCTCTGTCAACCATGTTTACCTGCAAGGAAACACGTCATCATTGCATCATTGCAAGGAAACAGCCGTTATCATTGCTTTGCTCAAAAAGAGCTTCACAGGCAAGGATATTGCTGCCAGTAAGATTGCACCTAAATCAACCATTTATCAGATCATCAAGAACTTCAAGGAGAGCGTTTCAAATGTTGTGAAGAAGGCTTCAGAGCGTCCAACTAAGTCCAGCAAGCGCCAGGAACATCTCCTAAAGTTGATTCAGCTGCGGGATCGGGGCACCACCAGTACAGAGCTTGCTCAGGAATGGCAGCAGGCAGGTGTGAGTGCATCTGCATGCACAGTGAGGCGAAGACTTTTGGTGGATGGCCTGGTGTCAAGAAGGGCAGCAAAGAAGCTACTTCTCTCCAGGAAAAACATCAGAGACAGACTGATATTCTGCAAAAGGTACAGGGATTGGACTACTGAGGACTGGGGTAAAGTAATTTTCTCTGATGAATCCCCTTTCCGATTGTTTGGGGCATCCGGAAAAAAGCTTGTCCGACGAAGATAAGGTGAGCTCTACCATCAGTCCTGTGTCATGCCAACAGTAAAGCATCCGGAGACCATTCATGTGTGGGGTTGCTTCTCAGCCAAGGGAGTGGGCTCACTCACAATTTTGCCTGAGAACACAGCCATGAATAAAGAATGGTACCAACACATCCTCCGAGAGCAACTTCTCCCAACCATCCAGGAACAGTTTGGTGACGAACAATGCCTTTTCCAGCATGATGGAGCACCTTGCCATTAGGCAAAAGTGACAACTAAGTGGCTCGGGGAACAAAACATCGATATTTTGGGTCCATGGCCAGGAAACTCCCCAGACCTTAATCCCATTGAGAACTTGTGGTCAATCCTCAAGAGGCGGGTGGACAAACAAAATCCCACAAATTCTGACAAACTCCAAGCATTGATTATGGAAGAATGGGCTGCCATCAGTCAGGATGTGGCCCAGAAGTTAATTGACAGCATGCCAGGGCGGATTGCAGAGGTCTTGAAAAAGAAGGGTCAACACTGCAAATATTGACTCTTTGCATCAACTTCATGTAATTGTCAATAAAAGCCTTTGACACTTATGAAATGCTTGTAATTATACTTCAGTATTCCATAGTAACATCTGACAAAAATATCTAAAGACACTGAAGCAGCAAACTTTGTGGAAATTTATATGTGTGGAAATTTGTGTGTCATTCTCAAAACTTTTGGCAATGACTGTACAGGTGCAGTGATCTGTGAGCTGCTCTGACAGCTGGTGCTTAAAGCTAGTGAGGGAGATATGAGTCTCCAGCTTCAGTGATTTTTGCAGTTTGTTCCAGTCATTGGCAGCAGAGAAGTGAAAGGAAAGGCGGCCAAATGAGGAATTGGCTTTGGGGGTGACTAGTGAGATATACCTGCTGGAGCGCGTGCTATGTATCGCTGTAGAATGCTGTGGTAGCCATGCTGGTTAAGTGTGCCTTGAATTCTAAATAAATCACAGACGGTGTCACCCGCAAAGCACCCCCACACCATAACACCTCCTCCTCCATGCTTTACGGTGGGAAATACACATGCAGAGATCATCCGTTCACCCACACCGCGTCTCACAAACACATTGCGGTTGGAACCAAAAATGTCCAATTTGGGCTCCAGACCAAAGGACACATTTCCACCGGTCTAATGTCCATTGCTTGTGTTTCTTGGCCCAAGCAAGTCTCTTCTTCTTATTGGTGTCCTTTAGTAGTGTTTTCTTTGCAGCAATTTGACCATGAAGGACTGATTCACGCAGTCTCAAATAGCCACCCACCGGTCTCTAATGAACAGTTGATGTTGATGTGTCTGTTACTTGAACTCTGAAGCATTTATTTGGGCTGCAATTTCTGAGGCTCGTAACTCTAATGAACGTATCCTCTGCAGCAGAGGTAACTCTGGGTCTTCCATTCCTGTGGTGGTCCTCATGAGAGCCAGTTTCATCATAGCGCTTGATGTTTTTTGCGACTGCACTTGAAGAAACTTTCAAAGTTCTTGAAATGTTCCGTGTTGACTGACCTTCCTGTCTTAAAGTAATGCTGGACTGTCGATTCTCTTTGCTTATTTGAGCTGTTCTTGCCATAATATGAGTGTGGTCTTTTACCAAATAGAGCTATCTTCTGTATACCACACCTACCTTGTCACAACACAACTGATTGGCTCAAACGCATTAAGAAGGAAACTAATTCACTTTTAACAAGGCACACCTGTTAATTGAAATGCATTCCAGGTGACTACATCATAAAGCTGGTTAAGAGAATGCCAAGAGTGTGCAAAGATGTCATCAAGGCAAAGGGTGGCTATTTGAAGAATCTCAAAGATAAAATATATTTTGATTTTTTTTTAACACTTTTTTTGTTTACTACATGTTTCCATATGTGTTATTTCATAGTTTTGATGTATTCACTATTATTCTACAATGTCGAAAATAGTATAAATAAAACCCCTTGAATGAATAGGTGTTCTAACACTTTTGATCGGTAGTGTGTATACGTATATATAAATATAAATCGCAACATACAACAATTGCAAATATTTTGCGTAGTTACAGTTCATATAAGGAAATCGTTAAATTCAAATTAATGAATTAGACCCTAATCTATGGATTTCACATGACTGGGAATACAGCTATGCATCTGTTGGTCACAAATACCTTTTTTTTTAAAGTAGGGGCTACCATTTGCCTCATGCAGCACAACACATCTCCTTTGCATAGTGTTGATCAGGCGGTTGATTGTGGCATTTGGAACGTTGTCCTATTCCTCTTCAATGGCTGTGTGAAGTTGCTGGATATTGGCGGGAACTGGAACACGCTGTCATATACATTGATACAGAGCATCCCAAACATGCTCAATGGGTGACATGTATGGTGAGTATGCAGGCCATGGAACTGGGACATTTTCAGCTTCCAAAAATTGTGTACAGATCCTTGCGACATGGGGCCATGCATTATTTCAAAAATCCACTGGGGCTGATATGCTTTATTCATTTTTGCTGTAGCCCGCTACCCCCCTGATTGCTGAATCATTAGCCCATATTTTTAACCTGACGATTATATATGGTACTATCCCCAAGGTTTGGAAGGTGGCCCATGTACTTCCCCTTCACAAAGGTGGTGACCCTAGAGACCTAAATAATCATTGCCCTATTTCTAAACTTTCTTGCCTAGCTAAAATATTAGAATCCTTGATTAATTCCCAGCTAAGATATTTCTTATCCTTGAAATTTATTCTAAATGTACATTATTCGGGTTTTAGACCAGGTCATATTACTATCTCTGCTGCATCCCTATTTATACATTATGTGTTTAACTGTAAGGATAAAAGGCAACATTGTGCTGCCTTCTTCATTGACCTGTCAAAAGATTTTGATAGTGTTGATAACTTACTGCTAATTCAGAGGCTTTCCTCAATTGGCCTAGACCAGGCTGCACGTAAATGTTTTTTAAAAATGTCTTGCAAATACAGTAGCTTGCGAAAGTATTCACCCCCTTGGCATTTTTCCTATTTTGTTGCCTTACAACCTGGAATTAAAATAGAATGTTGAGGGGTTTGTATCATTTGATTTACACAACCACTTTGAAGATGCAAAATATTTTTTCTTGTGAAACAAACCAGAAATAAGACAAAAAAACAGAACTTGAACGTGCATAACTATTCCCCCCCCCCCCCCCCAAAGTCAATACTTTGTAGAGCCACCTTTTGTAGCAATTTCAGGTGCAAGTCTCTTGGGGTATGTCTCTATAATCTTGGCACATCTAGCCACTGGGATTTTTGCCCATTCTTCAAGGCAAAACTGCTCCAGCTCCTTCAAGTTGGATGGGTTCCAGAAATCTTTAAGTCATATTACAGATTCTCAATTGGATTGAGATCTGGGCTTTGACTAGGCCATTCCAAGACATTTCAATGTTTCACCTTAAACCACTCAAGTGCTGCTTTAGCAGTATGCTTAGGGTCATTGTCCTGCTGAAAGGTGAACCTCTGTCCCAATCTCACATCTCTGGAAGACTGAAACAGATTTCCCTCGAATTTCCCTGTGTTTAGCGCCATCCATCATTCCTTCAATTCTGACCAGTTTCCCAGTCCCTGCCGATGGAAAAACATCCCCACAGCATGATGCTGCCACCACCATTCTTCACTGTGGGGATGAGGTTCTCGGGGTGATGATAGGTGTTGGGTTTGCGCCAGACATAGCGTTTTCCTTGATGGCCAAAAAGCTCAATTTTAGTCTCATCTGACCAGAGTACCTTCTTCCATATGTTTGGGGAGTCTCCCACATGCCTTTTGGCGAACACCAAACATGTTTGCTTATTTTTTTTTCTTTAAGCAATGGCTTTTTCCTGGCCACTCTTCCATAAATCCCAGCTCTGTGGAATGTACGGCTTAAAGTGGTCCTATGGAGAGATACTCCAATCTCTGCTGTCGAGCTTTGCAGCTCTTTCAGGGTTATCTTTGGTCTCTTTGTTGCCTCTGATTAATGCCCTTCTTGCCTGGTCTGTGAGTGTTGGTGGGCGGCCCTCTCTTGGCAGGTTTGTTGTGGTGCCATATTCTTTCCATTTTTTAATAATGGATTTAATGGTGCTCTGTGGGATGTTCAAAGTTTAAGATATTTTTTAATAACCCAACCCTGATCTGTACTTCTCCACAACTTTGTCCCTGACCTGTTTGGAGAGCTCCTTGGTCTTCATAGTTCTGCTTGCTTGGTGGTGCCCCTTGCTTAGCGGTGTTGCGGACTCTGGGGCCTTTCAGAACAGGTGTATATATACTGAGATCATGTGACAGATCATGTGACACTTAGATTGCACACAGGTGGACTTTATTTAACTAATTATGTGACTTCTGAAGGTAATTGGTTGCACCAGATCTTATTTAGGGGCTCCATAGCAAAGGGGGTGAATATAAGTTTTATTACATTTTTTTACTTCACCAATTTGGACTCTTTTGTGTATGTCCATTACATGAAATCCAAATAAAAATAATTTTAAATTACAGGTTGTAATGCAACAAAATAGGAAAAACGACAAGGGGGTGAATACTTTTGCAATACACTGTAGAACTCTATGTGTATCTACTGATGGTGTTAAATCAGTTTTCCTGGATATCGCGAAAGGTGTCCCGCCGGGGTCGATTCTGGGCTTTACTGTTTACATGAACAATATCAACTTTCCTGTAGAAAATTGTAACCTGCACTTGTATGCTGATGATACTGTTGGCTATGCAATTGCCCCCACGGTTGACCAGGCTTCTTCGCTAAATAGTAGAAAGCAAATTCAGTCGATGTTCCTATCGGTCCTAGTCTATGGTGACATCTATATGAACACAGCTGCCACTTCATTAAAGCTGTTAGATTCAGTTTATCATAGCGCACTGCGCTTTATTACAGACGACTATTTTAGTACTCATGGCTGCATTCTCTACCAGAAAGTTGGTTGGCTCTCTTTGATGTCACGTAGGTTGATACATTGCCATGTTTTCATTTATAAAGCCCCTTTCCTAAAAATCACACTGTACCGAACATCTTTACTAAACTTTAGACATACGAGTTACCACACCCGGTCTTAGGGATGCAAGCATATCCATGACATGATGCAGCCACCACTATTTTTGAAAATATGGAAAGTGGTACTCAGTAATGTTTTGCATTTGATTTGCCCCTAACATAACACTTTGTATTCAGGACAAAAAGTGAATTGCTTTCCCACATTTTTTGCAGTATTACTTTAGTGCCTTGTTGTAATCAGGATGCAGGGTTTTGAATATTTCTATTCTGTACAGGCTTCCATCTTTTCACTCTGTCAATTAGGTTAGTATTGTGGAGTAACTACAATGTTGTTGATCCATCCTCAGTGTTCTCCTATCACAGCCATTAAATCCCTGAGTGGTTTCCTTCCTCTCCACCATCTGATTTAGGAAGGATACCTGTATCTTTGTAGTGACTGGGTTTATTGATACACCATCCAAAGTGTAATTAATAACTTCACCATGTTCAAAATGATATTCAATGTCTGCTTTTTTAAAAATGTATATATATATATTTTTTTTACCCATCTACCAATAGGTGCCCTTTGCGTGGCTTTGGAAAATCTCCCTTGTCTTTGTGTTTGAAACTTGGTTTGAAATTCACTGCTCTACTGAGGGACCTTACAGATAATTGTATGAGTGGGGTACAGAGGTAGTTGCTCAAAAATCATGTTAAACACTGTTATTGCATTATTGTACTTTTAGTGAGTCCACGCAACTTATTACGTGACTTGATAAGGAAATGTTCACTCCTGAACTTTTTAGACTTGCCATAACAAAGGGGTTGAATATTTATTGACTCAAGACATGTCAGCTTTTCACTTGTAATTAAAATGTGTGTGTGTGTAGACCTTGTACTGTGAGCTCCCAGGGTGTGTCAAACATGCCACAAGTTGACACTAGTTCTCGATGTGCGACGTCATCTCTCTTCCCCCCTTTGTTTCCCCGCTCAGGAGGAACTTTCTAAAATTGTCTTTTTGTTTCAACGTTCACAACAGCCCTGTTTCCTCGGGCGTCGGGCTGTGTGTGTGCGTGTGTGTAATTGATACTCTATAAAGTATGTCCTGAAAACAGGAACGGAAATGGAAATAGGCAAGGATGTGGAAGGGTGTGAGTCTTCCTCTCTGATATTATTTATATTTTATATATACAGTGGGGAGAAGAAGTATTTGATACACTGCCGATTTTTGCAGGTTTTCCTACTTACAAAGCATGTAGAGGTCTGTCATTTTTATCATAGGTACACTTCAACTGTGAGAGACGGAATCTAAAACAAAAATCCAGAAAATCACATTGTATGATTTTTAAGTAATACATTTGCATTTTATTGCATGACATAAGTATTTGATCACCTACCAACCAGTACCAACCTACCAACCAGTAATACTTGTTCTCCCCACTGTATATATGGTATTTAAACATTGGGATCCTGTTTCATAATTCAGTGTCCCTTTTAATTAGATCCACAGTCAGGCATTAATAGTTCCAGGCGTTTTGGTTTGTTTTTTTCCTACCCAGCATTTCAATCATTGGACCTCGAGAGGCCGATATAGCACCTTCTCACGCCATGTGTGAATTAATTGTCACGTGTGCATACCATAATCTTCTAACATAATTATCCAATTAGTCCAAAATAAATTCCAAACTATGTGGATTGACTTGTTTGCTGAAAATTATTCTCATCAGCAGTCTATGCTTTAGGCTAATAATTGTGTGATTTACGCTATCTTAAGGACACTATCAACATAAATATTGCATTTATGAATTGTCTGTTATCAACATATGGGACTAAGATGCATTTTATCTAAGAAAAGTTTGCCTATTTCCAAAATAAAATTGAAATTATCATTCGCTATAGAAATATATATTTAAAAACGAAAATACTGAAAAAATTGACAATCCCAAAATCTGCGCATTCATTAACACCCATGTAAAGAATAGAGGTGCAGTCTGGTCAAAAACTAAAAGCATCTCCATAATAACAGATGAATCCACTGAAACACAAGCAGTGGTGATTTTAGCACGTAAATCTTGGTGGGGCAAACTCAATTAAAAAAAAAAAAAATGCATGCCAGTAAAGCCACAACACTAAACAATACATTAATTGCACTATAACGGTGACAAACGGTGCCCAAAAACTCTTAGGGCCTACATAAAGCTGTCCCAACAGCAGTCCCAACATCTTACCACTGCTACACCTGACTGGCAGCAAAACAATTCATTCAGCCTCATTTACTGCCGTTTAAAAAAATAGAGCTGATATGGCTGACTTGCTTAAACAAATGTGGTTTCTACTGACAATTGAGATGTACAAACTATGGCATAAGGGGACGACGAACGGATAAGAGGTCATTTCGATTTAGACATTAATGAGCGAGCAAGAACGGACTGAGTCAATATAACTATTTGGTCAGCACTTTTGAAATGTACAGCGACAGAATTCAGAACATGGGCCGTTCTTACAGTATTCTCCCTGTACACCAAGTCAGAACCGTAGGATAAATAAACATGGCAAATACAGACAATGAAAGCTCTTACAATATTCAATGATGACATTTCTCTAAAACAGGCTATAGGCTAAATGTGCACAACCAAGTCTGAACAGTAGGCTAAGGTATGGGGAAAAGGGACCAAATTATTAGGGTTAAGCACATGGGCTACCAACAGCTTACCACAGAAAATACACTTAGTATTACTTTCTTAGCTACAGTATGCATATCTCCTAGGCATATTACATAATTTATGAAGCAACATACAATACATTTTTGGACTCACTTTGTTGTGCTGTGCTCACTTGATCAGGAAGGTGGCGGTGGTCCTTCATGGGCAAATGTTGTTATCAATGTCTGGCATTCTCTGAATTTAGGGTGCTTTCAAGACAACTGGAAACTCTGAAAAAAACAAGGTCAAATCATGACATCAGTGATCTTCAGGTCGGAGCTCTTGAAAGAGGCCCAAGTTCCCGACTTGGAATTTCGAGTTGGATGACTGTTCAAAACTTATTTCCCAGTCAGAGCTAGTTTTTTCCCGAGTTCTCAGTTGTCTTGAACTCACTGAAGTCTGAGATTTCCCAGTTCTGGATTGACAGCATGGCCAATGTTTATCCTTTTAAGCTTGGGAAAGAGACCCTTAAACCCAGACTTGGACCACACACCTAGTGATTGCTTTGCAGTGCTTGCAATTACCCACTGTTTCCTTCCAAACCGCTCATTGTAGAATTTGCGTTTTCCAACTTGTTGTGTAATGTTTATGGCCGATGAGCACCGATACGTTTTATCTATAATGTCTCTTCATATGACAAGGATTGAAAAGGATTTGCCAGTAGATTGTCGACTTGATCCATGATGATGACTGTTAGCTTGCTAGCTAAGATTTTAAAAGTATGATGCTGACAATGTCATTCTATCTGTGCCCAGTGACCTTGAGCCTTCTTGGATGGGCACTTCTATTGTAACTCTATGGCAGCACCCAAGGGGCTTGAAATTTCGAGCTATTCCCTGTAGATTTTGCGGTGATGTAGTGTCGCCATGAGTGACAGAACACTGAACCAATCACGGCGCAACTAGAGAAGATTCCCTACCCCTACGCTCCATATTTTCCACTGGCTGACCCACCACCACAGAGAGCACTGAGCTAGGTTGAAACACCTGCATTTTGGAGCTGCCTTACTCAAGAAAGCAAAAAACGAACTAACAATTATTTTTATTTTTTATTTTATATTGTTTGCAAACTGATATGTGACATGTATTAATGCCAAAATAACATTCAAAACAGGAATGCATTTTTTACATAAAATAACATGTTTATTTTTTTGCTAAACAGGTTGGGCTGTGGGTCACCGCTGCACACAATACCAATATGTTATTCAAGCTGTATTTTGTGGGAGAGCTGGGTGAAGACGTTACCGTTGTTCTGGCTGAGTGTATTTACATACTAACTGCTAGCTTGTTAGCCCCGGCCTGCTAACTGTCTGAATCGCCGTGTCCCCAGCCAGCCCAACCACTCACTGGACCCATATGATCACTTGGCTATGCATGCCTCTCCCTAATATCAATATGCCTCATCCATTACTGTCCTGGTTAGTGACTACTGTCTTATTTCACTGTAGAGCCTCTAGCCCTGCTCAATATGCCTTAACCAACCATGTTGTTCCACCTCTTACATATGCGATGACATCACCTGGTTTAAATATCTCTAGAGACTATCTCTCTCATCATTACTCAATGCCTAGGTTTACCTCCAATGTACTCACATCCTACCTTACCTTTGTCTGTACACTATGCCTTGAATCTATGCTATCCTGCCCAGAAACCTGTTCCTTTTACTCTCTGTTCTGAATGTGCTAGAAGGCCAGTTTGTATAGCCTTTAGCCGTACCCTTATCCTACTTATCCTCTGTTCCTCTGATGTAGAGGTTAATCCAGGTCTTGCAATGCCTAGCTCCACTCCCACTCCCCAGGTGCTCTCATTTGTTGACTTATGTAACCTTAAAAGCCTTGGTTTCATGCATGTTAACATTAGCAGCCTACTCCCTAAGTTTGTTTTACTCACTGCTTTAGCACACTCTGCCAACCCGGATGTCTTAGCCGTGTCTGAATCCTGGCTTAGTAAAACCACAAAAAACCCTGAAATCTCCATTCCTAACTATAACATTTTCCGCCAAGATAGAACTGCCAAAGGGGCGGTGTTGCAATCTACTGCAAAGATAACCTGCAGAGTTCTGTCATACTACCCAGGAATGTACCCAAACAATTCGAGCTTCTACTTCTAAAAATGCACCTTTCCAGAAACAAGTCTCTCACCGTTGCCGCTTGCTATAGACTACCCTCTGCCCCCAGCTGTGCCCTCAACACCATATGTGAATTGATTGCCCCCCATCTATCTTCTGAGCTCGTGCTACTAGGAGACCTAAACTGGGACATGTTTAACACCCCGGCCAACCTACAATCTAAGCTTGATGCCCTCAATCTCACACAAATTATCAATGAACCTACCCGTAAACACGGGCACCCTCATAGATATCATCCTAACTAACTCGCCCTCCAAATACACCTCTGCTGTTTTCAATCAAGATCTCAGCGATCACTGCCTCATTGCCTGTATCCGTAATGGGTCTGCGAACAAACGACCACCCCTCATCACTATCAAACACTCCCTAAAACACTTCTGCGAGCAGGCCTTTCTAATCGACCTGGCCGGGGTATCCTGGAATGACATTGACCTCATCTCGTCAGTAGAGGATACCTGGTTATTCTTTAAAAGTGCCTTCCTCACCATCTTAAACAAGCATGCTCCATTCAAAAAATGTAGAACCAGGAATAGATATAGTCCTTGGTTCACTCCAGACCTGTCTGCCCTTGACCAGCACAAAACATTCTGTGGCGTTCTGCATTAGCATCGAATAGCCCCCGTGATATGCAACTTTTCAGGGAAGTTAGGAACAAATATACACAGGCAGTTAGGAAAGCTAAGGCTAGCTTTTTCAAACAGAAATTTGCATCCTGTAGTACAAACTCAAAAAAGTTCTGGGACACTGTAAAGTCCATGGAGAATAAGAGCACCTCCTCCCAGCTGCCCACTGCTCTCAGGCTAGGAAACACTGTTACCACCGATAAATCCACTATAATTGAGAATTTCAATAAGCATTTCTCTACGGCTGGCCATGCTTTCCACCTGGCTACCCCTTCCCCGGTCAACTGACCGGCACCCTCCACAGCAACCCGACCAAGCCCCCACCATTTCTCCTTCACCCAAATCCAGATAGCTGATGTTCTGAAAGCTGCAAAATCTGGACCCCTACAAATCAGCCGGGCCAGACAATCTGGACCCTCTCTTTCTAAAATTATCTGCAGAAATTGTTGCAACCCCTATTACTGTTCATCCTCTCTTTCGTATCTTCTGAGATTCCCAAAGATTGGAAAGCTGCTGCGGTCATCCCCCTCTTCAAAGGGGGTGACACTAGACCCAAACTGTTACAGACCTATATACATCCTGCCCTGCCTTCCCAAAGTCTTCGAAAGCCAAGTTAACAAACAGATTACCGACCATTTCGAATCCCACTGTACCTTCTCCGCTATGCAATCTGGTTTCAGAGCTGGTCACGGGTGCACCTCAGCCACGCTCAAGGTCCTAAACGATATCATAACCGCCATCGATAAGATACATTACTGTGCAGCCGTCTTCATCGACATGGCCAAGGCTTTCGACTCTGTCAATCACCGCATTCTTATTGGCAGACTTAACAGACTTGTTTTCTCAAATGATTGCCTCGCTTGGTTTACCAACTACTTCTCAGATAGAGTTCAGTGTGTCAAATCCGAGGGCCTGTTGTCCGGACCTCTGGCAGTCTCTATGGGGGTGCCACAGGGTTCAATTCTCGGGCCGACTCTCTTCTCTGTATACATCAATGATGTTGCTCTTGCTGCTGGTGATTCTCTGATTCACCTCTACGCAGACGACACCATTCTGTATACTTCTGGCCCCTCTTTGGACACTGTGTTAACTAACCTCCAAACGAGCTTTAATGCCATACAACTCTCCTTCCGTGGCCTCCAACTGTTCTTAAATGCAAGTAAAACTAAATGCATGCTATTCAATCGATCACTGCCTGCACCTGCCCGCTCGTCCAGCATCACTACTCTGGACGGCTCTGACTTAGGTATTTGTAGTTGTCCACATATTCTAAGTGTCTGGTTAGACTGTAAACTCTCCTTCCAAACTCACATTAAGCATCTCCAATCCAAAATTAAATCTAGAATTGGCTTCCTATATCGCAACAAAGCATCCTTCACTCATGCTGCCAAACATACCCTCGTAAAACTGACCATCCTACCGATCCTTGACTTCGGCGATGTCATCTATAAAATAGCCTCCAACACTCTACTCAACAAACTGGATGCAGTCTATCACATTGCCATCCGTTTTGTCACCAACGCCCCATTCACTACCCACCACTGCGACCTGTACACTCTCGTTGGTTGGCCCTTGCTTCATACTCGTCACCAAACCCACTGGCTACAGGTTATCTACAAGTCTCTGCTAGGTAAAGCCCCGCCTTATCTCAGCTCACTGGTCACCATAGCAGCACCCACTCGTAGCACGCGCTCCAGCAGGTATATCTCACTGGTCACCCACAAAGCCAATTCCTGCTTTGGTCGCCTTTCCTTCCAGTTCTCTGCTGCCAATGACTGGAACGAACTGCAAAAATCACTGAAGCTGGAGACTCATATCTCCCTCACCAGCTGTCAGAGCAGCTCACAGATCACTGCACCTGTACATAGTCCATCTGTATACAGTCCATCTATCTACCTCATCCCCATACTGTATTTATTTATCTTGCTCCTTTGCACCCCAGTATCTCTACTTGCACATTCATCTTCTGCACATCTACCATTCCAGTGTTTAATTGGTATATTGTAATTACTTCGCCACCATGGCCTATTTATTGCCTTAACTCCCTTATCTTACCTCATTTTCACTCACTGTATATAGACTTTTTTGTTTTCTTTTTTTCTACTGTATTATTGACTGTATGTTTTGTTTTTTCCATGTGTAACTCTGTGTTGTATGTGTCGAATTGCTATGCATTATCTTGGCCAGGTCGCAGTTGCAAATTAGAACTTGTTCTCAACTAGCCTACCTGGTTAAATAAAGGTGAAATATATTTTTTAAATTAAAATCATATATGAACAATTGGTAGTTGGGGCCAATTTAATCGTAACATTTTCCTTTGTGTTAAATAAAATCTGTGAACAAACTTAAAATGTATAAATTGACGCTTCGGATTATGGGATGCCATGGTCATATTTTTCCATATTCTGTTCCAGTTAAAGGGTTGTACTTTTAATGGCTAGCTCAGAGTACAAATTTCCAAAGGTTGTTTAAATATTATAGCGATCAGACCTTTTGGGAGCGCAGATAATTTATTTATAAATCCCATCATTGGATGGTTCAGTAGTTGGGTTACCCAAAGGACTCCAGAAGCCAGTGATGCTGAAAAAAGGAGTTGCCTGGTAATGTGTATGTATCTTTCAAAACTTGGAATGTTCTCAACCCATTACTGTCCGTAATTTTGGCAAGCGTACGGATTCCACATTTTGACCACTGGGGGGATGCAAACAGCCGCGCTCCAGATCGCAAGGCATTATTGTGAAACATTGGAGTATGAGCATGTCATTTTGATTCCCAGTTACAATGTTTTTCAATAATTGGTTTAGACATGATTCGTCTGCCCCTGGCTGAGTATCAAGATGTGGCAAAATGCTAGTGCCTGGAAATACAATTTCAAGTTTGGTACGGATAGTTCTCCTACATCTTCTCCTCTTTGTAAGTTACATTGTATTCGTTATCGTTTACCTTGCCATATACATTTTGAAACCGCACTATGAATTTTATCCCAATAGCCAGAAATTCAGCCATGGTAATATATTAATTTTGACAATAGATATTCTGTCGATTTAAATCAACTGGGATATTATTCCATCTAAGGAGGTCTGATTTGGTTCTATTTGAGCAGTCCGTTAGATAAAACCATAGCCAGAAACTAAGGGAGGAAATATACTGAACAAAAATGTAAAAGCAACATGCAACAATTTAAAAGATTTCACTGAGTTACAGTTCATATAAGGAAATCAGTCAACTGAAATAAATAAATTAGGCCCTATTCTATGGATGTCACATGACTGGGAATAAAGATATTGGTCACAGATACCTTTATAAAAAAGTAGGGGTGTGGATCAGAAAACCAGTCAGTATCTGGTGTGATCACCATTTGCCTAATGCAGTGTGACACATCTCCTTCGCAGAATTGATCTGGCTGTTGATTGTGGCCTGTGGAATGTTATCTCACTCCTCTTCAGTCCGGAGTTTCTGGATATTGGCGGGAATTGGAACATGCTGTCGTACACGTTGATCCAGAGCATCCCAAACATGCTCAATGGGTGACCGGTCTGGTGAGTATGCAAGCCATGGAAGATTTGGGACAATTTCAGCTTCCAGGAATTGTGTACAGATCCTTGCAACATGGGGCCTTTCATTATAATGCTGAAACATGAGGTGATGGCGGCAGATGAATGGCACGACAATGAGCTTCATGATCTTGTCACGGTAGCTCTGTGCATTCAAATTGCCATCGATAAAATGCAATTGTGTTCGTTGTCCGTAACTTATGCCTGCCCATACCATAACCCCACTGCCACCATGGGGCACTCTATTCACAACGTTGACATCAGCAAACCTCTCACCCACACAATGCCATACTGCGGTTTTGAGGCCGGTAGGACAAACTGCCAAAATCTCTAAAACGACTCTGGCTTATGGTAAAGAAATTAGTTAACATTAAATTCTCTGGCAACAGCTCTGGCGGACATTCCTGCAGTCATCATGACATTGGCAAGCTCCCTCAAAACGTGAGACATCTGTGGCATTGTGTTGTGTGACAAAACTGCATATTTTAGAGTGGCCTTTTATTGTCCCCAGTGCAAGGTACACCTGTGTAATGATCATGCGGTTTAATCAGCTTCTTGATATGCTACACCTATCAGGTGGATGGATTATCTTGGCAAAGGAGAAATGCTCACTAACAGCAATGTAAACAATTTTGTGAACAATACTATTTTTGTGTGTATGGAACATTTCTGTGATCTTTTATTTCAGGACCAATAGGACCAACACTTTACATGTTGTGTTTATATTTTTGTTCAGAGTAAATTGCAGGTTTTGCAGAATATATTCTCGTCTGTAATGCGTCCCAGTGGGGTATTGACGCTCTTTTTTTTCTTCGATATTGTGAATTTACATTTTTGATATTTTCACAGATAATATATTTTGGTTTTCTTAATGTTCTGGGAAAGTTACACAGTTGGGAACATACACACACCCGGGATTACACAATTACATATGAACTATTAACACAATTATAATTGCAGTTATCAATTTGTTGTATATCACTGGTTCGGAGAAATCTGCAATCTGATTCACATCTAATTCAGCCTCACTCTCAATTTCCCTCAGTTCTTCCAAAAGTTCTGTGAAGTTCCTCATTCCATATTACTTCATAAACATTTCCTCTGTTCTCCTTTTTTTCTTGTCCATCATCTTCACCTTCACCAGATCTTTCAGAAGGCATGTGTAATGTTTAATATGCTCCACTTTCTTCCAAGTTTTTTTGGTGGAAGAAAAAACAAGTTATTTACAAAATGATGTGCACTCACCTCCACATACACTTTCTCTCCTCTTTCAGCAGTTTGATCCAATATGGCCCTTAGATATGCACCGTTCCCAGAACTTTTTCTCTTCCGGGAACCACAGGGAACGTTAAGTGAAAGTTCTAATTGACCAAAAAATAACATTATTTTATTTGAACGTTCTCAGAACAATGTGTTTCTACCTTACCAAAATAGCAAAGTTCCCTGTGAAAGTTATTTTTCTAAGAACCAAAAGAGAACCTTTAGGAAACGTTACAGGAATGTTCTGTGCTAGCTGGGTTCTGGTTGGATTCATAGTCTCTCCCCATTTACTGTCCTAATTGCCCCATTCTTATAACCTCCGATGATCAGGGATTGAGTCTATTGGAGAGGATCAGCTTGAGCAAAGTGAGGTGCAGAATCACTGATCTACCAATAGTATTCCTCCCCTAGTTTAGGCAATCCCCCACCACCAAACACTCATGCACAACCAGACATTAAATACTTGATAGGAGACTACTTGTGTCAATTAAAGAGCGTTTCCTAGGATTTTTGGACTGCAGCACACCCAGTGCTGGAAATAACGGTCAAAGAAAACTCACAAAAAACAACCAAAACACCTGGCTCTAGACATTACAGGTGCAAAGGACCCACATATTTCAGAGATCTTAGAGATGCGTGGTCTAGCTTTTCGCGTGGCGACGACTGGGAAGATGCTCCAGGAGGGTGGTCATGTTTGCTAGCAAGGCAGAGGTCCTGGGTTTGAGCCTCGGTGTGAGCTGATTCAGAAGGAAGTGGTACTCGCTAAGCAAGCAGCGTGACATCCTTTACGCATGCATGCTTACACACACCTCTCTGCTGGTGTACAGCTCATGTAGGATTGACCTCTTGTACAGAGTAAACTCTTCCCCAGACCACCATAAGCATTATGGGACTGATTTTTCCTTGGGGGTCGTTAGCGACATGTTCTCACTGCGTTTCAGCTGTCAGTGTATCAGTCAATAAGAAACTATTATGTAATGGTTGCAGTTACATTATGAAAACACTGCAGTTGTCCCTATCCTGTGATAGGTTATATTGTTAAAGCGTTGTAGTGAAAGAATTGTACAGTATAGAAAAAAGGCTTCTAAAAGGGTTCTTCAGCTGTCCCCATAGGAGAACCCTTTTTGGTTACAGGTCAAATACTTTTGGATTCCATTTACCGGGAATGAAAAAGGGTTCTTCAAAGGGTTTTCCTATGGGAACAACCGAAGAACCCTTTTAGGTGCTAGACTGCACACACAGATTTCCAACGGAGGAAACACAGATGCTTTTCTCCTCAGTGGAAATTGCCTCACTCAGCCAGGTAAATATGAAGCTTCCAGTAAACACTCGGAGCCAGTAGTAGAACAACGATGTGAGAGAGAGGAAGAGAGAGAGTCGGTGCTTCAGAGCTCCGGGTGGGTCAGAGTGCTGATATCCGTCCCCCAGGGATAACCCTGGG
This sequence comes from Salvelinus alpinus, assembly GCF_045679555.1. NCBI lineage: Eukaryota > Metazoa > Chordata > Actinopteri > Salmoniformes > Salmonidae > Salvelinus > Salvelinus alpinus. The sequence continues at coordinate 30,699,695 of NC_092091.1, read as the reverse complement.
GCCTGACGGGAATCTCTCTGGAAACGCTGATTACTCAAGCAGAAACTCAAACTGATTACTCAAACAGTGTGTGTGTATGTGTTCAGGTTCAGGTGCACAGTAGCAGTAACAAGATGGCAGCAAACTCCTACTGTCTCATCTCCTCTCCTCTTCCTGCTTCTCTCTCCAGGAAAAAGATCATCAAGAGTCCATCAGCGCTATTTACAGTCCACCCATTGTGTGTGTGTGCGCGTGCGGAAGCAGTTCTGAAATAGCGCATTAGAGAGTGCCAGGAGCCAGAGTGGCACCAGACCACAGACACACACATCTGTCTCTGTGTCAGCCTCATCCCTCCCCAACCCTCCTCTTCCTCCTCACCCACTGCCATTAACTGACCCACTCTCTCAAAGGGGCATCATCATATATAGGAAATGAGAACACCCTTGATGTGTCTACAGCTGAGTTGGCCATGATAGTTCTGTCCCGTTATGGTATACTTACCAGCCTACTGGTCATTATGGACCGTTGGCCAATCACAGATCTGCGATGTTGAACTATGAACTGTAGACCCTCTCCGGCCCCTTAGTCTGTCCTGCTGATGACTGTTCCTGCTGTCACATCTCCTGCCAACACACACATAAGCACGCACAACACTCTCATACACACAGCGAGAGAGAGAGAATGAGAGCTGGCATGTGTACCTGGCTCAGGAACAGAGAGTTGTACTAGTAGTTACCTTCAGATCAATAGCATCTGGTAGGAGGATAGGGTCCAGTACACATGCACACACACACACACACACACACTCCCCAGCAGTCATAAACAGAAAGCGTCTGATGTTTGGACAAACAACAGGCAGACTAATGACTCAACAACAAAAACATGCTGCAACCCTTTCTTTCTATTCTCAGTTGTTCCGACCTGTCGGTCTGCTAGCCATTATTGTTGGAGGGAGAAAACAGCAATCAACTCTCTGGCCACAATCCTGCCACACACAAGTTATAACACACATGCATATTTCTGTGTGTGTGTGTGTGTGTGTGTGTGCATGCGGATGTATGTCAGGGCTCGATAAACTGATGTCAGGTCTACGAAACAGAGCGATAAAGAGAGAGAGGGGGAGAGAGAGCAATACTAAGAAGGAGAACGATGAAACAGAGACGAAGAGGAGGAAATGGAGAATAGCGATATGTGACTCAGCAATAATCCATAAAACACACTCCACATTCTCTGTGTGTGTGTTAGCCAGGGCAGGCCTGTTAGTCCACTCAGCTGCAGTTCATCCCCCAGCATGCTTTGCAGCATGCCAAGATCAACAGCAGAGGAGAGGAGCTGGAGAGGCTATTTCCTGCCTCCGCACACATTCCCCCCCCCCCCCCCCCCCCCCCCCCACCAACGTGCGTATGCGTGTGTATGAGAGAGAGAGAGTGTGTGTAGGAGGATGCAGGTACATGAGGCAGTATATGATCTTGGCTGTTTAAGTTCACTGGTCATGAGAACACTGAGTGCATTCGTGTGTGTATGTATACTGTAAGTGTGTGTGTATATGTGTGTTTGTGCAAGGGAGACTGCAGGGATGTTTATATTGAAGGATAAGCCAGGAGCAGCCAGCTGGTTTGAGTTGAAGACAATAAGAGAGATTCAACCTGCATGTGGTTTTCATTTAACCTTCCCTTCTCCCTCCGCCTCCATCCCCCCTTCTCTCTCTCCTCCACACTAAAGGCTGAGTTATCTGCCCCTCTTTGTCATCTCTCGCTCCCTCCCTCCCTCCCTTGATCGCTTAATTTCCTGGGCAATCTCTCCTCACCATTCAGAAACACATGAGCGAGCCACATGTCTATCAATAACCCATTCTCCAGCCTGTCTGCTGTGCTGTTGTAATGTCCAGTGTATGAAGGTCATGTTTACATTACCAGCAGAGCCGCAGACTGTCCTGCTGTTCCCCAACACCTCATCAGAACACCATCTCTGTCAAAGTAGCCCACACGAATTTCATCAAACTCCTCCTCTGGACACATCTCAGCAAAAAGAGGGGAGAGGGAAGCATCTTTACTCTGTTCAGCAATCAGCTGCTTCCTAGACATTGAAGTGTTAACTGTAGGGACCCTCTCTTCTTTTAGAGGTCCTAGAAACTCGCTGACATTTGGTGTTTTCAAAGGAGAGGTCAACTCAGGATGTTTACCGAAATCAGAACCACACATAAATGTCTCAGGCAGATCGAACATGGTGGGATCGCTGACATCCTCCTCAACTCTAGACTTGCTCTACTTAGACAGCATGTGTAACCTCACACGCAGGGAACACTCTAGGGTACTTTTCTGATAACACATCAGGTTCCTCTACTCTGGGTTCCTTACAAGTAACAGGACTTGGCACGACCTTCCCACCAGCCAAATCGTTGCCTAAAATTAAAGAGACTCCCTTCACTCACTCCAACGACGACGGACCGACTCAGTAGCAAGACCAGATTTGAGTTTGACATTATAGAAAGGAACTTCCATGCAACCCATCTCCACGCCTTGAACTAACACACTGTAACCAGTTGCTGAAGGGTCAGACAAAGGATAAACAAAATCAAGGATTGGGCTGCCCAAGTGTCTTGCAGTATCTTCACAGGGTGTTCAACAGCATCACCACTCTGCAGAGACACGAACCCGTCTGGAACAAAGGCTTCATACACATCTGATCCAAACTCTTGTTTAGGAGATAATCCATTCCCAACCAGAGCCTTAACTGTCTGGAGGGCTCCCACAAGAAGAAATAGCTTTTTCTCCCTCATTTTTCTGTTTCAACTTAGGACACAGAGACTATGTGTCCTTTCTCACGTAAGTAATGACAAACTGGCAGATACAAAAAAACTGTTTTTGACAATCCTTATCTTTGGGCACTGCGGAACAAGACTGAAACCTCGTAGTAGGAAGTGACTCCTCTGGATTGCTTTTTGTGTAGGGATAGCTACTGTGTGCTTTGTTTGTAGTTTTGTGTCAACATAAACTCATCTGCAACGACTGCAGCTTTCTCCAGAGTGAGATGCTTCCCGCTGGGCAAACACTGGTTGAATCAATGTTGTTTCCACGTCACTTCAATTAAATTACGTTGAACCAATGTGGAATAGACTTTGAGTTGTTGTCTGTGCCCAGTGGGTTGTGCTCATAAATGAAGGCAAATCTTGAACTGCTCAAGTTGAGTGTCTTTAAATCCTCAAGGCCCCTGACCTCTTGAGAACCACACCACAGAGCAAGAAGACATGCTTGTTCCCTTGAGAATCTCCTCCTCCTCAACTGTGCTGTGTGACCTGGGTGTGTTCAGCAGGACACGATGTAGAAAAAAAACGAGTGTTTCTTATTGGACAAGTTTCACCTAGTTTTTTCCCCCCGTTTTATTTTTTGGATGAAGTTACACAGATGACCATGCGGTCCATATTCTCTCATCACTCCCCAGGATGTGGTCGATGTTGGTCAGTGTGTGTGGCCATTGAGTGGTTGATCTGTGGTCAGGATCTCCAACAGTAAGTAGTAATGTGGAGGTTCTTGAAGGGCTCATTAAAACTGCCAACAGCATGTTGAGTAATCAGGTCAGCAGATGACTCCGAGTACAGAGGGATGAGAAGGATGAGAGGGAGAGACAGAGAGTGGGAGAAGGGGAAGAAGAGAGATGGAGGGGTGCAGAGGTAACAGAGAGAGGGAAAATTTGAATATACAGTACCAGTCAAAAGTTTGGACACACCTACTCATTCAAGGGGTTTTCTTTATTTTTACTATTTTCTACATTGAGGAATAACAGTGAAGACATCAAAACTATGAAAAAACACATATGGAATCATGTAGTAACTGAAAGTGTTAAACAAATCAAATATATTTTATATTTGAGATTCTTCAAAGTAGCCACTCTTTGCACATTCTTGGCATTCTCTCAACCAGCTTCATGAGGTAGTCACCTGGAATGCATTTCAATTAACAGGTGTGCCTTGTTAAAAGTTAATTTGTAGAATTTCTTTCTTTCTTAATGCATTTGAGCCAATCAGTTGTTTTGTGACAAGGTAGGGGTGGTATACAGAAGACAGCCTTATTTGGTAAAAGACAAAGTACATATTATATCAAGAAAAGCTCAAATAAGCAAAGAGAAACGACAGTCCATCATTACTTTAAGACATGATGTCAGTCAATACGGAACATTTCAAGAACTTTGAAAGTTTCTTCCAAGTGCAAAAACATCAAGCGCTGTGATGAAACTGGCTCTCATGTGGACCACCACAGGAATGGAAGACCCAGAGTTAACTGCACTTCAGATTGCAGCCCAAATAATTGCTTCACAGAGTTCAAGTAAGAGACAATTCAACATCAACTGTTAAGAGGAGACTGTGTGAATCAGGCCTTCATGGTCGAATTGCTGCAAATAAACCACTACTAAAGGCACCAATAAACTGATATTTCAAGTTTATCAGATGCACTCAGATTCAGTTTTAAAATGTAGTTCTCTAATTCAGATTCAAAACCAGGGACAACATCCTAGTACTTTGCCAGCCAGGAAACAGATAAAATCAAACTCTATGTGGTAAACGGAAGCTTCTAGTGGTTTCTGAAGCCAATGTTTCATGTTGAATGTATTTCTACCTATGAATTTGGTGATGCGGTCGCTCGAGAATTTTGCCTCTACACACTTGCTAAGGTGTGGGAGCTAGCGCTGGCCTGAAAGGGACGGTGAGGTATTCATAGGTTGTGCCTTGAAAAGCAAACCTTAGAAACCTCCTTTGTGCTGGCAGGATGCTTATGTGAAAATAAGTGTCCTGCAGGTCGACTGTTGTGAACCAGACGCCTCAACAAATAGAGCAAGACAGCACGTTGAACTTAAGCATAATGAACGTGAACTTCTTCAGATAGCTGTTGAAGCCCCATAGGTCCAGAATGGGATGAACACTTCCCATTTTTTGGGAACCAGAGAGTACGGGGAGTAGAAGTCGAGGTGGCTCTCTGCCTCTGGTATTGCCCTGATAGCCCCTTTGCTTAATAGAGAGGATGCTTTAGTATGCATGCTGAGTCGCCAGTTGCTTCTGATTCCAAAATGAAGTTGAAAACGTGTGGTCTCAGAACGAACTGCAGTCTGTACCCCTTCGTAACTGTGGACCAGACCCAGTGCTGGACTGCGCGTGCGTGCCAGTTCCCTGCTCTGGTGGCGAGTAGTCCACAGGTCAGTAGACTCTCGCTCACCGTTAGTGCTGGAGAATCCTCTGGTGGCAATGGCGCAAGTGTCCTTTTCAATTTATATTTTGCTCTGTGACCTTAGCAAGACGCCTGGATACAGCAGTACTTTGTTATTGAAAAGGGCAGTGTTGACACACTGGAACATGGGGACAGTGCATGGTGACGACTGACAATTAGTCTTCATGCCCAGGCTGCTTGAACTAGAGCCAGAGGGAGAGCCATGGCACGGAGGACAATAGGGGGTAGATTACCTCAAATCAAATCAAATGTATTTATAAAGCCCTTCTTACATCAGCTGATATCTCAAAGTGCTGTACAGAAACCCAGCCTAAAACCCCAAACAGCAAGCAATGCAGGTGTAGAAGCACGGTGGCTAGGAAAAATTCCCTAGAAAGGCCAGAACCTAGGAAGAAACCTAGAAAGGAACCAGACTATGAGGGGTGGCCAGTCCTCTTCTGGCTGTGCCGGGTGGATATTATAACAGAACATGGCCAAGATGTTCAAATGTTCATAGATGACCAACAGGGTCAAATAATAATAATCACAGTGGATGTCGAGGGTGCAACAGGTCAGCACCTCAGGAGTAAATGTCAGTTGGCTTTTCATAGCCGATCATTCAGAGTGTCTCTACCGCTCCTGCTGTCTCTAGAGAGTTGAAAACAGCAGGTCTGGGACAGGTAGCACGTCCGGTGAACAGGTCAGAATTCCATAGCCGCAGGCAGAACAGTTGAAACTGGAGCAGCAGCACGGCCAGGTGGACTGAGGACAGCAAAGAGTCATCAGGCCAGGTAGTCCTGAGACATGGTCCTAGGGCTCAGGTCCTCCGAGAGAGAGAAAGAAAGAAAAAAAGAAATAGAGAAAGAAAGAAAGAGAGAGAGAAAGAATTATAGAGATCATACTTAAATTCACACAGGACACCGGATAAGACAGGAGAAATACTCCAGATATAACAGACTGACCCTAGCCCCCGAGACATTACTACTGCAGCATAAATACTGGAGGCTGAGACAGGAGGGGTCGGGAGACACTGTAGGCCCCATCCGACGATACCCCCGGACAGGGCCAAACAGGCAGGATATAACCCCACCCACTTTGCCAAAGCACAGCCCCCACACCACACCACCTCCGTCTTCCTTGAGAGTGAACACATGAGAATGCATTGCTGCACAAAGGGAAGGGTTTTAGGAGGTGCACAGACGTGCGTCTCCCCCATTGTGGGGATCTGTGCTCCACCCGAGAGGTGGCAGGCCAGCAGATGGGGTGAACTGTTGGCTGCCACAGGTGGCGTACCCCTAGGTCGGGCGCTCCTTCTTCTCTGCAGTGGGATGAAATGGGTGGGACCTCAATGCAAAACAGAAAAGATACGCTGCACGCTGCTGCTCATGTTCCCAGATGATTTTATTTATAACAACGTTTCGACCCTTAGGTCTTCATCAGGCATCTCAATGTGCCTGCAGCAAAGGACCGTTTTCCCCACTGTCGGCCCCTGTTTGGGGATCCAATCTGTGGGATTGATGCCTGCTGCGTTGCTGGGGGATTCCTGCTGGAAAGCCCTGGTACCATCGAATTGCCTTCTCCCTGCCACGAAGCCTTGACTCATGGAGAGCTAGGCCGGGTATCCACGATTCCTGGGTCTACAGAGCAGGCAGAAGTTGAAGGCTTCACTCTCTTATTTTCAAAGTTCACCTTTCTGCCGCATGGCGGTGACAGCTGTCCCAAACAATTCCTTTGGCTCGACAGGAGCGTCAAGGAAATCTGCTTTCTCCTTATCCGACAGGCTGGACAACATGACCACAGGGCTCTCTCCCCTACCACCGCAAGGCTCATGGCACAGCCACAGCCTTGAATGGTGCACCTGGATGCTCGGAGGTCTGTGATTACACAGATCTCATCCCAAAGGTCTGGGTTAGACATGTCGATAGCTAAACGATTGTGTATCTCTAGCCTTAAATCAGCCTTGTAAGCCGGCAGTTCAACGCCCATACAGAATTTGTGACAGACATGTAAACCTTTTGGTAGATGGACTCAGAGAAACGGTTTGTCTGTCAGTGACGAGGCACTGGGGTTGAGGTGGTTAGCCAGTGACTGCTCGACCACCATTGGCTTGATTCTGAGTCTGGCCGCTTCCTGTATGAAGACTTCGATGAACAAATATCTGTAATCCGCCACAGATGCCACGCTAAGGGCGGAACTGGGACTAGGGGTAACGATTTGTGCCTCCTCTTCCTCCTTCGCTGCCTGGAGGTGGTCTGTCATGCCCTCGCCATAAACGTTGTCGATGACGAGGTACCCTTTCCTCTCCTCTGAGGCAAAGCCCTGGAAAATTGGGTGAAGGTCCTCGGTAACATCTACCCATGATGGCTGGGTAGGTGAGGCAGTCTCCCGCTTGAAGGCAGAACAGAAGACGAACCTTTGGGCTGCCTTGTGCACTTTCAGACAGAGTGTTAGCAGAAAAATCCCTATAATGGACACATGACTGGGGATCGTCGAACGTTACTTCAGTCAATCAATCAATCAATCTCTCAAATGTATTTTTAAAGCCCTTTTTACATCAGCAGTTGTCAGAAAGTGCTTATACAGAAACCCAGCCTAAAACCCCAAAGAGCAAGCAATGCAGATGTAGAAGTACGGTGGCTAGGAAAAATTCCCTAGATAGGCAGGAACCTAGGATGAACAGGTCAGGGTTCCATTGGCACAGGCAAAACAGTGGAAACTGGATCAGCAGCATGACCAGGCGGATTGGGTACGGGGACAGCCAGGAATCGGCAGGCCAGGTAGTCCTGAGGCATGATCGTAGGGCTCAGGTACTCCGGGAGGAGGGGGAGATGGAATAATTAGAGGGTGCATACCTAAGATCACACAGGACACCAGATAAGACCGGAGAATTACACCAGACAGGACAGACTGACCCTAGCCCCCCGGCACATAGACTATTGCAGCATAGATGCGGGGGGTGCTTCTTCACATTCGAGACCCAGGCTAGTAGCCTAGCTAGTTAGCACAATGTTAGCCAAAGGAAGCTAGCACTATGTTGGTCTGGTGATGAACAAAAGCGTAGCTCTCGACTGAAAAGCAGTGAAGCTAGGATGGTCAGTCTAGTCAACGTGGAACTGCAATAGGTTGAGCTAAACGAAAGAGCGACCTAGTAATTACACCCTTCCAGGAATAAAAACTAGTTAGTAGGATAGTTCGTATTTTGGCGAGCTAGCCAGGTTAGCTAAGTCTTGCAGGTATGCTAGCCAAGTCCCAGTAACTAACCACAGAAGACAAACGGAGGAAAAGTGGAAAAGCTGATACTTTTTATTTATTTTATTTATTTCAACTTTATTTAACTAGGTAGGCCAGTTGAGAACAAGTTCTCATTTACAACTGCGACCTGCCCAAGATAAAGCAAAGCAGTGCAACAAAAACCACAACACAGAGTTACACATAAACAAACATACAGTTAATAACACAATAGAAACATCTATGTACAGTGTATGCAAATGTAGAAGAGTAGGGAGGTAAGGCAAAAAGTAGGCCATAGAGGCGAAATAATTACAATTCAGCATTAACACAGGTGTAAAAGATGTGCAGATGATGATGTGCAAGTAGAGATACTGGGGTGCAAAAGAGTAAAATGATAAATAACAATATGGGGATGAGGTAGTTGGGTGTGCTATTTACAGATTGGCTGTGTACAGGTACAGTGATCGGTAAGCTTCTCTGACAGCTGATGCTTAAAGTTAGAGAGGGAGATATAAGTCTCCAGCTTCAGTGATTTTTGCAATTCGTTCCAGTCATTGGCAGCAGAGAACTGGAAGGAAAGGCGGCCAAAGGTGTTGTTGGCTTTGGGGATGACCAGTGAAATATACCTGCTTGAGCGCGTGCTACGGGTGGGTGTTGCTATGGTGACCAGTGAGCTGAGATAAGGCGGGGCTTTACCTAGCAAAGACATAGATGACCTGGAGCCAGTGGGTCTGGTGACAAATATGTAGCGAGGGCCAGCCAACGAGAGCATACAGTCGTGGCCAAAAGTTTTGAGAATGACACCAATATTAATTTCCACAAAGTTTGCTGCTTCAGTGTCTTTAGATATTTTTGTCAGATGTTACTATGGAATACTGAAGTATAATTACAAGCATTTCATAAGTGTCAAAGGCTTTTATTGACAATTACATGAAGTTGATGCAAAGAGTCAATATTTGCAGTGTTGACCCTTCTTTTTCAAGACCTCTGCAATCCGCCCTGGCATGCTGTCAATTAACTTCTGGGCCACATCCTGACTGATGGCAGCCCATTCTTGCATAATCAATGCTTGGAGTTTGTCAGAAGTTGTGGGTTTTTGTTTGTTTGCAGGAAACACGTGCCGTGTTTCTGGTTGACAGAGGAAGAACAATGATTCCAAGCACCACCCTCCTTTTGAAGCTTCCAGTCTTGTTATTCGAACTCAATCAGCATGACAGAGTGATCTCCAGCCTTGTCCTCGTCAACACTCACACCTGTGTTAACGAGAGAATCATTGACATTATGTCAGCTGGTCCTTTTGTGGCAGGGCTGAAATGCAGTGGAAATGTTTTTTGGGGATTCAGTTAATTTGCATGACAAAGAGGGACTATGCAATTAATTGCAATTCATCTGATCACTCTTCATAACATTCTGGAGTATATGCAAATTGACATCATACAAACTGAGGCAGCAGACTTTGTGAAAAATGTATATTTTTGTCATTCTCAAAACTTTTGGCCACGAATGTACAGGTCGCAATGGTGGGTAGTATATGGGGCTTTGGTGACAAAACGGATGGCACTGTGATAGACTACATCCAGTTTGCTGAGCAGAGTGTTGGAGGCTATTTTGTAAATGAAATCGCCAAAGTCAAGGATCGGTAGCATAGTCAGTTTTACGAGGGTATGTTTGGCAGCATGAGTGAAGGAGGCTTTGTTGCGAAATAGTAAGCCGATTCTAGATGTGATTTAGGATTGGAGATACTTATTGTGAGTCTGGAAGGAGAGTGTAGAGTCTAACTAGACACCTAGGTATTTGTAGTTGTACACATGTTCTATGTCAGATGCAAAAAGTATCCTTTCGGTAAAGTCATCTAACACCAAAGTCAAGAGCTGAAAGCCTGCGCTCGGGGCGTAACCTCGCAGCACACCTGTGAACAGTTGAACAGGAAACAGATCAAGTCGTGCTGAGGAGAGCTCAGTAGAACTTTTCTGTGAGGAAGAGAGGTGAGAATTATCAAAGGGCGGGCAAATGGCTGGTTAGTATGAGAGGAGGGGCTCCCTCATTTGCCACTCAACCTGTCTGTCTCTGACAGACGTGTGTGATTGGTTCTTCGAGCTGCTTACATATTCTGGTTAATCAAACTGTGAGATATCGAAAACAAATAATTGAAAGAGATCTCTCAAACACATATTGAGAGTACAAATGCACGCATGCACATCCTGTTAAAGCTTGGCTTGGACTCCAACTACTGCCTTTGGGGGACAGGGAATGAAGTTGCAGTGGGACTGTGTTGTATTTGTCTCCAAAAATGAATGTCTGAAAGGTTTTCAATTAAATGACATTTGTAGGTCAGCTTCTCAGAGTCCTTGCAGAATGTCAGAAGTTAGACACAAACACACGCATTCAAGCTCACACACACACACACACACACACACACACACACACACACACACACACACACACACACACACACACACACACACACACACACACACACACACACACACACACACACACATCCCTCAGGTCCTCTTTGGACAGAGTATATATAAAGCAAACATGGACATTAGTCCATCTGTATTGAATTAGAGGCCACAGTATGGATAAACTCATTACTGTAATGCCGAGGGGAGGGGAGGGGAGGGGAGGGGAGGCAGAACCAAAGAGCTGGGTTGTGTTCCTATCAGTGTAAATGGTGGTTTGATTCACGATCACATGTGGATCTGATTCCATTGACATATATTTCCCAAACATGTTGTTGATGGCGCCGGAGAACAAGGCTGACATTTTACGTACTCCTAACCAATTGTGTTTTTTTGTTTGTTTCTTTGCGTTGTTTGTTACTTATTTTTTAAACTTATTTTGTACATAATTTTGCTGCTACCATCTCTTATGACCCCCAAAAAATTCTGGGCATCATAACTTCGATTACTCACCACGGACTGGCAGAATCCTTTTTTTCCTTTAACGAGTCTGACGAGCCCGACGTGAATGATATACTGGTTCACTGGGAACAGGCCCAGATCCCTGTCATTTGTGTGAAGAGAAGGCAGAGAAAAAGGGGCCAGATGGCTGCCTTCTGAGAATTCGTAGGTGATCGAATAAACCCCCACTTCTGTCCATTCTGCTAGCAAACATGCAATCTTTGGAAAATAAAATCAATGACCTATGCGGAAGATTAAACTTCCAACGGGACATTCAAAACTGTAACATCTTATGCTTCATGGAGTCGTGACTGAACGACGACATTATCAACATACAGCTGGCTGGTTATACGCTGTACCGGCAGGATAGAACAGCGGTGTCTGGTAAAACAAGGGGCGGTGGACTATGTATTTTTGTAAATAACAGCTGATGCACGATATCTAAGGAAGTCTCAAGGTTTTGCTCGCCTGAGGTAGAGTATCTCACGATAAGCTGTAGACCACACTACCTACCTAGAGAGTTTTCATCTGTATTTTTCGTAGCTGTCATACCACCACAGACTGATGCTGGCACTAAGACAGAAATGAATGAGCTGTATTCCGCCATAAGTAAACAGGAAAACACTCACCCAGAGGCGGCGTTCACTCTGTTCACTCATGACTGCATGGCCAGGCACAACTCCAACACCATCATTAAGTTTGCCGATGACACAACAGTGGTAGTCCTGATTATCGACAACGACGAGACAGCCTATAGGGAGGAGGTCAGAGAACTGGCCGTGTGGTGCCAGGACAACAACCTCTCCCTCAAGTGATCAAGACAAAGGAGATGATTGTGGACTACAGGAAAAAGAGGACCGAGCAAGACGGGGCTGTAGTGGAGCAGGTTGAGAGCTTCCTTGGTGTCCACATCACCAACAAACTAACATGGTCCAAGCACACCAAGACAGTCTTGAAGAGGGCACGACAAAACCTATTCTCCCTCAGGAGACTGAAAAGATTTGGCACTGGTCCTCAGATCCTCAAAAGGTTCTACAGCTGCACCATCGAGAGCATCCTGGCTGGTTGCATCACTGCAAGGCACTACAGAGGGTAGTGCGTACGGCCCAGTTAATCACTGGGGCCAAGCTTCCTGCCGTCCAGTACCTCTACACCAGGCGGTGTCAGAGGAAGGCCCTAAAAATTGTCAGACTCCAGCCACCCTTGTCATAGACCGTTCTCTCTGCTCCCACACGGCAAGCGGTATCGGTATCGGAGGTCGAAGAGGCTTGCTGTCTCTGCCAGGCCGGTTCCCCTCTCTCCACTGGGATTCTCTGCCTCTAACCCTGTTACAGGGGCTGAGTCACTGGCTTGCTGGTGCTCTTTCATGCCGTCCCTAGGAGGGGTGCGTCACTTGAGTGGGTTGAGTTACTGACGTGATCTTCCTGTCTGGGTTGGCGCCCCCCCTTGGTTTGTGCTGTGGTGGAGACCTTTGTGGGCTATACTCGGCCTTGTCTCAGGATTGTAAGTTGGTGGTTGAGGATTTCCCTCTAGTGGTGCGGGGGCTGTGCTTTGGCAAAGTGGGTGGGGTTATATCCTTCCTATTTGGCCCTGTCCGGGGGTTTCTTCGGATGGGGCCACAGTGTCTCCTGACCGCTCCTGTCTCAGCCTCCAGTATTTATGCTGCAGTAGTTTGTGTCGGGGGGCTAGGGTCAGTTGGTTACCTGGAGTACTTCTCCTGTCTTATCCAGTGTCCTGTGTGAATTTAAGTATGCTCTCTCTAATTCTCTCGTTCTCTCTTTCTCTCTGAGAACCTGAGCCCTAGGACCATACGTCAGGACTACCGGGCATGATGACACCTTGCTGTCCCCAGTCCGCCTGGCCTTGCTGCTATTCCAGTTTCAACTGTTCTGCCTGTGGTTACGGAACCCCTACCTGTCCCAGACCTGCTGTTTTCAACTCTTAATGATCGGCTATGAAAAGCCAACTGAGATTTATTCCTGATTATTATTTGACCATGCTTGTCATTTATGAACATTTTGAAAATCTTGGCTCTCTCTAATTTTCTCCTTCTCTCTTTCTTTCTCTCGGAGGACCTGAGCCCTAGGACCATACGTCGGGACTACCGGCCGTGGTGACTCCTTGCTGTCCCCAGTCCGCCTGGCCTTGCTGCTATTCCAGTTTCAACTGTTCTGCCTGCGGTCATGGAACCCCTACCTGTCCCAGACCTGCTGTTTTCAACTCTTAATGATCGGCTATGAAAAGCCAACTGAGATTTATTCCTGATTATTATTTGACCATGCTTGTCATTTATGGAAATTTTGAAAATCTTGGCTCTCTCTAATTTTCTCCTTCTCTCTTTCTTTCTCTCGGAGGACCTGGGCCCTAGGACCATGCGTCGGGACTGCCGCCCGTGGTGACTCCTTGCTGTCCCCAGTCCGCCTGGCCTTGCTGCTATTCCAGTTTCAGCTGTTCTGCCTGCGGTTATGGAACCGCCACCTGTCCCAGACCTGTTGTTTTTCAACTCTTGATGATCGGCTATGAAAAGCCAACTGAAAATTATTCATGATTATTATTTGACCATGCTTGTCACTTATGAACATTTTTGAACATCTTGGCATAGTTCTGTTATAATCTCCACCCGGCACAGCCAGAAGAGGACTGGCCACCCCTCATAGCCTGGTTCCTCTCTAGGTTTCTTCCTAGGTTTTGGCCTTTCTAGGGAGTTTTTCCTAGCCACCGTGCTTCTACACCTGCATTACTAGCTGTTTGGGGTTTTAGGCTGGGTGTCTGTACAGCACTTCGAGATATTAGCTGATGTACGAAGGGCTATATAAAATAAAATTGATTGATTAACAGCTTCTACCCCCAAGCCATAAGACTCCTGAACACCTAATCAAATGGCTACCCAGGCTATTTGCATTGCCCCCCCCCCCTCCCCCTCTTTTACACCGCTGCTACTCTCTGTTGTTATCATCTATGTATAGTCACTTTAATAACTCTACCTACATGTACATATTACCTCAACTAACCGGTGTCTCCTCACATTGATTCTGTACTGGTACCCCCCTGTGTATAGTCTCGCTATTGATATTTTACTCTGCTACTTTTTACTTTTATTTCTTATTCTTACTCATATATTTTTTTAAACTGCATTGTTGGTTAGGGGCTCATAAGTAAGCATTTCACCGTAAGGTCTACCTACACCTGTTGTATTTGGCGCATGTGACTAATAAAATTAGATTTTATTTGATTGTGTTCATCCTCAGAATGAAAAGTGAGTAAGTAGTCACTGAATCACAGAAACAGAGCCATTGAACAACAAATGATTAAAAGCAAGTTTATGCCTAACCATAAATAACCTGAGTAGGTCTTCTCAACATTTTCACTCTATGAAATAAAGTAAGCCATACTGCTTCCTTTTCTGGAAACATGCAGGACTTGTTTTACATCGTGCCATTGGAAAAAAATGGGGATATGTTTTTGACAAAACAAAGCATGTACCTTTGATCTAAGAGATAAATACAGTATTTACATCATTTTAATGTCCAATCACCATCTAGAGGACAGCTAACACCTCCCACTAGAGACGTGTCTGAAGAGGAAGAAGTGAGAAACATTTGAAATAACTCAGGGCATATTTTATGGGAAGATTCTTAGTTGTGGTAATTTGGAGTCCTAATAGCTACACAAAGAAAATGTATGACTATGGGCAACGCATCCTTCAGAAATTATTGGACTGAGAGTAAGTATTAAAATAATATTTTATGCACAGAAAAATACAGCAGTGTTAGCTAACAATATGTGAATGGGTAACACTTTATTTGGATAGTCCATCTATAGATGCTCTACAGACTATCAGTAACATTTCATCCAACTATCTTCTAACCCTAACCTTTACCCTAAACTTAACCCTTACTCTAGCCCTAACCTTAACCCTTATTCTTAACCTAACCGTAACGTTAGCAAGCAGTTGCTTATCAACGGATAGTTTGTTGATAATATGACCATTTGTAAAGGATCTATAGATGGAAAATCCGGACTATCCAAATAAAGTGTGACCTGTGAATGTACTGGCTCTGCCATGGAAATAGTGGGGGACAATGTGGGTAAATCTTATACATTTTTTCTCAACAGCTCATTTAATGTTGGAGGGAAGTGAAATGACATATGGTACAGGTGAGTAAGCTACATCGAGTTGACTTACGGTGGTGTCCTGTATATCTTTATATCTGATAAGTTTGTCGTTTATCAAAATTGCTTTGAATCCCAGCCTAAAACGGATCTCTAACCGTAAATAAATGTAATCAAGCTAACGACCTAAATCGAAATAAAAATATGAGGCAAAAGAGTAAAACTTTTTTTTAGGCTCTCTCTGCTAGCAACAGCGACACTCCTTCATGCTAACTCCTTCATACTAAACATAGCCAGTATGAATGATATATATGGTGATATTATTTATCAAAGTGCAGCTGCTACTACTCTTAAACCTTTGGATGCCATCTACCATAGTGCCCTTCGTTTTGTTACAATTGTGATACTCATCACTGCATCATGTATCAAAAGGTTGGCTGGACTTTGCTAAAGACTCGTAGATCTCTGCACTACTCTCTTTTTTGTTTACAAGGCCCTACTTCATAACTTCCATCTTATCTAACTTTGCTGTTGAAGTATAGACACCTGAACTGCCTAACATGTTCACAGGATTGGTTAACTCTTGAGGTTCCTAGCGTCTCCACCAAGCTAGATAAATCTGCTTTTAGTTTTATTGCACCGTATTGCTGGAACAAAATTCAAAATGCATTTCATCTTGATATTCTGGTGCCATTCGGGCAATTTAAAGTATTGATTGGGGATTTATTTGTGGAGGAATGTAACTGTTTTTCTGGGTGATTTGTGATGTTTTATTTGTGCTTCTCATAACTGTGTTCTGGTATTTTAATATAAGAAAAATATAAATGCAACATGTAAAGTGAGCTGAAATAAAAGATTCCAGAAATGTTCCATATGCACAAAAAGCGTATTTCTCTCAAGTTTTGTGCACAAATGTGTTTACATACCTGTTAGTGAGCATTTCTCATTTGCCTAACATAATCCACCCACCTGTCAGGTGTGGCATATCAAGAAGCTGATTAAACAGCATGAGCATAACCATTACCATTTTTATTATTTATTTATTTATTTCACCTTTATTTAACCAGGTAGGCCAGTTGAGAACAAGTTCTCATTTACAACTGCGGCCTGCCCATGTCACGACTTCCGCCGAAGTCGGTCCCTCTCCTTGTTCGGGCGGCGTTCGGCGGTCGACGTCACCGGCCTTCTAGCCACCGCCGATCCACTTTTCATTTTCCATTTGTTTTGTCTTTGTTTTACACACATGATTTCAATTCCACAAGTACTTGTTCATTATTTAACCCTCTGTTCCCCATTGTTTTTTTGTGAGTGAATGTTTATTGTAATTCCGGTCTGTCATGGTGTGCGTGTATTTGTTACTTTGTTTGACATTTTGAGTAAAAGTACATTGATTACTCATATCTGCTGTCCTGCGCCTGACTCTCTACACCAGCTACACATAGGACCCATTACAGAATCACCCAAAGAATGTAGTCAGCAGGAGCAGACGCCCTCCCTGTTCCAGTGGAGGAGCACGTTCAGCAGCACGCAACCATGATGCAAAGTCTGGGCACTGCCATGGATCGCGTGCTGCAGACTATGGATTGTTTGGAGAGAGGAGGAGGTTTTTCAGCGCCTCCTCCAGCCCCACTACAACAGGCCCCACTGTCCACCCCTCTTTCCCCTGGTCCCAGCGGGATTCGACTCGCACTCCCGAGGGAGAATGATGGGACGGCTGCCGGATGCCAGGGTTTTCTACTACAGCTGGAGCTCTACCTGGCGACCGTCCACCCGGCTCCTTCGGGGCGTGAGAGTATGTCCGGCCCTCGTCTCCTGCCTCTCAGGCAAAGCCCTGGGGTGGGCCAATGCCGTATGGTGTGAGGGAGATGCGGCGTTGGATCATTACGCATAGTGTCGTCTGGAACGTCTGTTCCACCTGAGGCAGGGGACGAGGAGCGCGCAATATTTCGCCTTGGACTTCCAGACCCTGGCCGCCAGCGCGGGATGGAACGACAGAGCCCTGATCGATCACTACAGGTGCAGTCTGCGCGAGGACGTCCGTCGGGAATTGGCCTGCTGAGACACCACCCTCACATTGGACCAGCTGGTGGACCTGTCCATCCGGCTGGACAACCTGCTGACTGCCCGCGGACGTCCGGATCGGGACCTGTCAGTTCCATCCCCCAGCACCTCCGCTCCGACGCCCATGGAGCTGGGAGGTGCTGCACTTAGGGAGGCTGGGAGGTGCTGCACTTAATTTTATCTCTATTTCTGGTTTTTGTTACTACTATCTTTTGCTGGGAAAATGGCTGTGTTTTTCTGTGGCTATGTACTGAGCTAACATAATTGTTTGGTGTGCTTTCCCCGTAAATCCTTTTTGAAATCAGACATGTTGGCTGGATTCACAACATGTGTAGCATTAATTTGGTATCTTTCATGTGTGATTTCATGAAAGATAGATTTTTATAGTAATATATTGGAATTTGGCCCGCATTTTTCTGGATTTTGGCCAAGTGGGACGCTACCGTCCCACCTATTCTAGAGAGGTTAACACAGTGTCCAAAGAAGGGCCAGAAGTATACGGAATGGTGTCATCTGCGTAGACGTGGAACAGAGAATCACCAGCAGCAAGAGCGACATCATTGTTATATACAAAGAAAAGAGTCGGCCCGAGAATTGAACCCTGTGGCATCCCCATAGAGACTGCCAGAGGTCGGGACAACAGGCCTTCCAATTTGACACACTGAACTCTATCTGAGAAGTAGTTGAGGCAGTCATTTGAGAAACCAAGGCTGTTGAGTCTGCCGATAAGAATGCGGTGGTTGACAGAGTTGAATGCCTTGGCCAGGTCGATGAAGACGGGTGCACAGTACTGTCTTTTATCGATGGCGGTTATGATATTGTTTAGGACCTTGAGCGTGGCTGAGGTGCACTCATGACCTGCTTGGAAGCCAGATTGCATAGCGGAGAAGGTACGGTGGGATTCGAAATGGTCTGTGATCTGTTTGTTAACTTTGCTTTTGAAGACTTTAGAATGGCAGGGAAGGATAGATATAGGTCTGTAACAGTTAGGGTCTAGAGTGTCTCCCCCTTTGAAGAGGGGGATGACCGCGGCAGCTTTCCAATTTTTAGGGATCTCAGACCATACGAAAGAGAGGTTGAACAGACTAGTAATAGGGGTTGCAACAATTGCAGCGGATAATTTTAGAGAGGGTCCAGATTGTCTAGCCCAGCTGATTCATAGGGGTCCAGATTTTGCAGCTCTTTCAGAACATCAGCTATCTGGATTTGGGTGAAGGAGAAGTGGGGGAGGCTTGGGCAAGTTGCTGTGGATGGTACAGAGCTGTTGGCCAGGGTAGGGGTAGCCAGGTGGAAAGCATGGCCAGCCGTAGAAAAATGCTTATTCAAATTCTCAATTAATGTAGATTTATCGGTGGTGACAGTGTTTCCTAGCCTCAGTGCAGTGGGCATCTGGGAGAAGGTGCTCTTATTCTCCATGGACTTTACAGTGTCCCAAAACTTTTTGGAGTTTGTGCTACAGGATGCCAATTTCTGTTTGAAAAGCTAGCCTTTGCTTTCCTAAGTGCCTGTGTATATTGGTTCCCTGTTGCACCTTGTGCTGAGGACAATAAAAGGCCGCTCTAAAATGTGCAGTTTTGTCACACAACGCAATGCCACAGATGTCTCAAGTTTTGAGGGAAAATCTTTGAGATTGTTGCATGTTGCATTTATATTTTTGTTCAGTGTATATATATTTTGTGTATATTGTGTATATTTATGTTCTATTATACAGAGCGCATTTGAAAAAGAGACCTAGGTCTCAATATGTCGTCCCTGTTAAATAAAAAAGAAATACTGTTTTTAAATACATTTTAAATGTTTATATGGTTTCACAGAGTCAGGGAAATATACGATAGAAATCGTTCTGGTGGGTAAGACTGGAGTAGGGAAGAGTGCAACAGGAAACACCATTCTGCAGAGAAAAAATATGTCAAACGGATTTCTCCTCTTACTCTATCTTCCCATTGTTAAAAACCGAATGGAACTGTGATGCCTTTGATACATCACGGAAGAAATAAGATTTCACAAAAAGAATTGAGAAGTATTTCAAGCCAGACACAACCCATGCAATTCTACTGGTGGTCAGGCTGGGGAGATTGAGAGAGGAGGAGAAGAAAGCTGTGCAATGGATTCTGAAGTATTTTGGAAAGGATGCTGCGTCACATACTATTCTACTGTTCAGACATGTTGATCAGTTTAAGGATCAAACAATAGATGATTTTCTGAGAAAATAATCTAACTCTAAAAGCCCTCAACAAGTGCTTTGGGGATAGATATCATGCATTCTAATGATAATATGGAAGACCATGATCAGGTTACAAATCTGTAGAGGATGATGGAGCAGATGATTGAAGAAAAGGCTACAACAGTGAGGTGTTTAAGAAGAGCCAGAGAGAGGTACAACAAATAAAAAAAGAGATATTGGCGATGGCAAAGAAAGGGGCTATAGTCGCAGGAGCAGGTATTGCTACTGGAGCAGCAACAGCCTTAGCTTTCACACCTGTAGAGCAATAAGTGGAGTAGTAGGAGCTGTGTCGTCAGGAGGGACAGGAGGAGTTCTAGCAGTGTCGAGGGTCAAAACTACTGTAAACACTAACGTCAACACTTAGATTATAGAAAAGCTACATTCTGAAAAGAAGTAAAATGTTTTTAAAGCATGGCTAAATGTATTCTATACATTTCAGAACAGGTTGTGCTGGGATAGGTATTGCCCACATTTAATGTTTTTTTCTATTATCAGAACATTAACAATGAATTAATAATGATATCTACTGTGTTATTAAATATTAAATGTATTTTTACTGCAAGTGTATCACAGTCTTTTTTAAGCTAAGATTAAGATGGGTCAATTTGATTTCAACAGCCAATACATACGAAGAAAGTAACATATGGTCACATTTTCCAAAACAATCTAGGAATTGTGCAAAAATTCTATACAAATGAAAAAGTATGGGATAGCTTGTCAAGGAGGGTGATCACGTGTGTTAGCAAAGCAGAGGTCCCGAGTTCGAGCCAGGTATGAGCCAAATCAGGGGCAAGTGGTAATCGCTAAACAAGCAACGTGATGTCAGTAACACGTGTGCATAAGCATTAAATAATTCCACTTAGCAGTTCACCTATAAAAGTCTGATGGTTGGTGTGCTCAGGGATCCCACATGATGCAGCCAGTAATTAAATCACCAAATTAAATTCCAGGGGTATATTATTCTCAAAATAAAGCCACTGCTCTGTATGTAACGCACGCACACACATACAGTGCATTTGGAAAGTATTCAGAGCCCTTCCCTTTTTCAACATTTTGTTACGTTACAGCCTTCTTCTAAAATTGATTAAATTATTTTTTTCATCAATCTAGACACAATACCCAATAAAGACAGAGTGAAAACAGGTTTTAGACATTTTTGCTAATATATTACAAATAAAAAGCAGAAACCTTGTAAGTATTCAGATTGTTTGCTGTGAGACTTGAAATGTATCCTTGAGATGTTTCTACAACTTGATTTGAGTCCACCTGTGGTAAATTCAATTGATTGGACATGATTTGGAAAGGCACACACCTGTCTATATGAGGTCACACAGTTGACTGTGCATGTCAGAGCAAAAACTAAGCCATAACGTCCTAGGAATTGTCCATAGAGCTCTGAAACAGGATTGTGTCGAGGCACTGATATGGGGAGGTTTACCAAAAAATGAGTGCAGCATTGAAGGTCCCCAAGAACACAGTGGCCTCCATCATTCTTAAATGGAAGAAGTTTTGAACCACCAAGACTCTTCCTAGAGCTGGCCGCCCTGCCAAACTGAGCAGTTGGGAGAGAAGGGCCTTGGTCAGCGAGGTAACCAAGAACCCGATGATCACACTGACAGAGCTCCGGAGTTCTTATGTGGAGATGGGAGAACCTTCCAGAAGGACAACCATCTCTGCAGCACTCCACCAATCAGGCCTTTATGGTAGAGTGGCCAGACGGAAGCCACTCCTCAGTAAAAGGCACATGACAGCCCGCTTGGAGTTTGCCAAAAGGCAACTAAAGGACTCTCAGACCATGAGAAACACGATTCTCTGGTCTGATGAAACCAAGATTGAACTCTTCGGCCTGAATGCCAAGCGTGGTGGCAGCATCATGCTGTGGTGATATTTTTCAGCAGCAGGGACTGGGAGACTAGTCAGGATTGAGGGAGAGATAAACGAAGCAAAGTGCATAGAGATCTGAAACCTGCTCCAGAGCGTTCAGGACCTCAGACTGGGGCGAAAGTTCACCTTCCAACAGGACAATGACCCTAAGCACACAGCCAAGACAACGCAGGAGTGGCTTTGGGACAAATCTATGAATGTTCTTGAGTGGCCCAGCCAGAGACTGGACTTGAGACCTGTGCAGCGAGGATCTGCAGAGAAGAAGGGAAGAAACTTCCAAAATGTAGCTGTGTCAAACTTGTAGCGTCATACCCAAGAACAGTCGAGGCTGTAATCGCTGCCAAAGGTTCTTCAATAAAGTACTGAGTAAAGGGTCTGAATACTTATGTAAATTCATTTTTATATATATATATAAATTAGAAAACATTTATTAAAACCTGTTTTTACTTTGTTATTATGGGGTATTGTATGTAGATTGATGAGGGAAAAAACAAAAACAATTGAATGAATTTTAGAATAAGGCTGAAACATAACAAAGGTGGAAAAAGTGAAGGGGTCTGAATACTTTCCGAATGCACTGTACACACACACACACACACACACACACACACACACACACACACACACACACACACAAACACACACACACACACACACACAGTAGCAGAAGACTGAGTTGAGTTACCATTCCTAATACCAGGAGACTGTTTAAAAAACCCTAGAGTCGAAGTCACCACTCCCGTAGAAATCGAATTAGCTTAATTTAAAAAATCCCCATAAAAATCTGTCTGTTTAAGCTAGAGATATCGGAAGGTGGCAGAGCTACAGGAGTGTTCGGTAGACCGGGAAACATCCTGAAAATCTTCCTCCGAATGGTTTGGCCAACTATTATGACCCCTCTATGGAAAGATGATACTCTGACAAACCTGATGGAGTTCTTCAGGTTATAAAATCCAGTTGAGCTGACAGCAGTTTTGCACTGTTTCGCTATGGTTTTAGTCATCAATCTAGCAAGAGGGCAATATGTTATTAAGGTAGTAGAACCCCCTCCCCCAGAAAGCTATGACCTTTGGCTTTCATCTGGAATTGTTTATTTATGTCAGAGAAAAAACACTTTTCAACCCATCTGGTGTAGTACACAATAAAAGTATAATAATATATATATGCAAATATGCTAAAAAAAAATGTGAATGAATAAGTCTTTTCATACTTTATAACATGTCCATATGTAGTTATAATCTGTTTTAGGAGCATCTACCCAAAATATTTCACCTTTTTATTACTTTACCAAATGTACTGTATCATGACATTGGTGATAATCAAGATCTGTTACATTTGTGAACATCTAAATCAACATTTGGGCCATTTAAACAGCGTGTTTCCCTCCTATAGACAGGGGAAAAGGGCTATGTAAAGCATATGCAATGTGTCTGCCTCCTACGTAAAACAAATGTTTGACTTCCACACAAAATTACTTCTTTACTTATTTAAGTTTAAAGGAAGTGTGTAGGCCTCATTCTTTATCGTAGAGCTATGAACGTTATGTATTTAGATCCACCTGCTCGAGACAAATTCAGCGATTGCGTTGCATGAAGTAGTCGAGCTGGATAAAAGGTTTTTCTAAGGACCACCCCTTTAACGTAACGTTGCAGTGAAGTGATATAAATGGATGTAATGATGCAGCCGACCATCAGAGGGAGGCAAATACACGTTTACATGGTCCTAGGAAGGTCTGTCTTCTGACTTATAAAATGGGAAATCAATAAAATGTCATGTAAAAAAAGTGATTAATTAACTCTGTAAGCTAACAAAAGTCTTAAAGTCTCAGGTTTACTGTCTCTTACCCTGTTCACAATACATCATCTATCTACTTTATCCCTCACTCCATTTCTCTCTTCCTTCCCTACTTATTCTCTTTCTCTCTTACCTCTATCTTAATCTCCCTCTCTCCTCCTCTGAAGAAGGAAAGTTATGCGAGAGCTGTCCAAGGGACTTTACAATACAGAGTAGTGTGTGTGCACGCAGGTGTGTGTGCGTGCGTGCGTGCCATAAGGGACTTGACAGCACAAAACATTCCTGGCTGCTCTCAGGGAGAGCCAGTGGGGTCTCTCCCCCTTCCTTCTCTCTCTCGCGCTCTCATGCTCTCTGCTCTCTCTGAGTGTAGTGGTGTAAAGTACTTAAGTAAAAATACTCTAAAGTATACTACTTTTGTTTTTTCAGGTATATGTACCTTACTATTTATATTTTTGATGACTTTTACTTCACTACATTAGTAGTACATTTTCCCTGACACCCAAAAGTTCTCGTTACATTTTGAATGCTTAGCAGGACAGGAAAATTGTCCAATTCACGCATCTATCAAGAGAACATCCCTGATCATCCCTACTGCCTCTGACCTGGCAGACTCACTAAACACAAATGCTTTGTTTGTAAATGATGTCTGAGTGTTGGAGTATGCCCCTGGCTATCCATAAAATAAAATGAACAAGGAAATGGTACTGTCTGGTTTGCTTAATATAAGGATTTTTTAAATGATTTTTACTTTTACTTCTGACACTTAAGTATATTTAAAACCAAATACTTTTTACTAAAATATTATTTCACTGGGTGACGTTCACTTTTCCTTGAATCATTTTCTATTAAGCTGTCTTAACTTTTACTCAAGTATGATATTTTGGTACTTTTTCCACCACTGCTGGAGAGTGAGTGTAGACGTGGAACCAGGTTCCAGAGGGGGTTCCTGTGCTGGTCAGGGATCATTGAGAGGACAACAGAACCAAGCAGAGAGTTCTGAGACACGGAACGATCATAACTCAAGAATGAAAAACACAAAACTCTTCCACCACTGGGAGGTAGAGAGTGAGGGAGGGAGAGAGAAAAAGAGAGAGGAGAGAAATAGAGAAAGAGAGAGGGAGGGCGAGAGAGACGAGCTAGTCCCTTTGGGTTGACGTGACTAATCAGTCATATTTTACTATCACTGTGTTTCACAGTTGTTAATGTCACAGCTTCACAATCATATTTCATCCATTCCGGACAGCTGTAACAGCATTTGCTTTACGGTGTGAAAACCATTCTTTCTCTCCCAAAAATAGGTCTGAGGTCATTGCTAAGAGAAAAATCGAACTATCAAATGGGGAAGAACATAAAATAACTCCAGAAATAACATGAGTACTAGAGCCTAATCACCAGAACTACAGCTGGATCAGACCAATAACAGCGAGGGCTAACCAGTTAAGTCCCTGTTATTGTAGGGAGCCCGGTTAGTTTGCCGAACTGGAGGCTGCAAGGAGCTATGCCCATTGAACATAGACAGAGCCTTATCTTTCTTCCTGACTGGAGAGTGATGTGTATGGTCTTATGAATAGAGTATGGCTGTGTGACTGAGCCGGGTGACAAACACATTTTCCGCCCTGATAGCCTGAACAGTGGGAACATCCTGCCTCCAGCAGACTCACAGGCTTACCTCTATACAGACTAATCAGGCCTGATATACAGACTAATCAGTCTTCATACAACCTGCAGGTTTACAAAATCTCTATAGGCTAAGAGCCCTGATATAAGCCAGAAGACAGTTGCTTAGTTTTATGGCTGAGTTGAAATATATTTAAATAAACTACACCTCATGGCTATGGGGTCAATCTAATGGGTGAAATATATATAGTGCCTTCAGAAAATATTCACACCCCTTGACTTTTTCCAGATTTTGTTGTGTTACAAAGTGGGATTAAAATGTATGTAATTGTCATTTTTTTGTCAACGATCTACACAAAATACTCTAATGTCAAAGTGGAAGATAAATTCTAACATTTGTAAAAAAAGACAAAAAAGAAAAGAAATATAAACCACTAATATATCTTGATTAGATAAGTATTCAACCCCCTGAGTCAATACATGTTAGAATCACCTTTGGGAGCGATTACAGCGGTGAGTCTTTCTGGGTAAGTCTCTAAAACCGTTGCACACCTGGATTGTACAATATTTGCACATTCTTTTTTAAATTCTTCAAGCTCTGTACAGTTGGTTGTTGATCATTGCTAGACAGCCATTTTAAAGTCTTGCCATTTATTTTCATTTTTTAATTGAACCTTTATTTTAACCAGGAAACATATTGAGACCTATGTCTCTTTTACAAATGTGCCCTGAATATACTACATAAATATACACATTATACCCAAACATATACACATTCAAATACACAGTCATGGGAAGCAACAATAAAACATCACAAATCACCCAGAAAAACAGTTACATTCCTCCACAAATAAGTCTCCAATAAATACTTGAAATTGCCCAAACGGCACTAGAACATCAAGATTAAATCTATTTTGAATTTTGTTCCAGCAATACGGTGCATTACAAATAAAAGCAGATTTACCTAGGTCAATGCAAAACCTAGAAACCTCAAGAGTTAACCAATCCTGTGAATGGGTTAGGCAACTAAGCTGTCTATAGTTCAACAACAAAGTTAGATAAGACAGAAGTTGTAGAGATCTACGGGTCTTTAGCGAAGTTCAGCCAACCTTTCGATACAGGATGCAGTGGTGAGTATCAAAACTGTCACTTGTAACAAAACGAAGGGCTCTAAGGTAGATGGCATCTAAGGGTTTAAGAGTAGTAGCATCTGCACTTTGATAAATAATATCACCATAATCAAGAACAGATAAGGTTGACCTAATAATCTGCTTCCTACTGCTTAGAGAAAGACACCATCTGTTTCTGTAGAAAAAGACAACTTTAAATCTTAGCTTCTTAACCAGCTCATCTATAGGTTTTTTAAACTTCAAATCCATTTAAATCCAAATGCCTAAGTATTTATATGCATGAACACGTTCAAACCATCTAATGAGTAAACATGTAGTTCATCTGAAACATGACAGTTTGAAAACAACATGCATTTCATTTTGCCTGTATTAATTAAGCAAAAGTTTTAAAATCAGCAAGGGTTTCCTGCGTAGCTATACAATCTGACTGTAGTTTTGACACAACCAGATCAACAGTTGGGGCAATAACATACATAATAATATCATCCACATGTAGATTAAGTTTACAATTTTTAACAGATTGACCAATGGTGTTTATATAAATAGTGAAGAGAATAGGTCCCAAAAGCAACCCTTGTGGTACACCTTTATCTACTTCATGAAATTCAGACCCCATCAATCACGATGGCCTGACTTCTGTCACTAAGATAATCATGAAAACATGAACAGGCATCAGAGCTGAGACTTATCGAGGACAGCGTATTCAATAAAATAGCATGATCAACAGTATCAAACGGTCCAACAAAGCAACAGATTTAATTTGAGTGTCTAAAGCATTACCAAAATCATTAACAACTACAGGTATTGCTGTAATAGAGCTATGGCCTAAACCCTGATTGATTTACATTCCAAATACATTTCTCAGATAAAAAAGAGCAAAGTTGTACATTTACCAAGGATTGACGAATCTTAGCTAGACAAGGAAGCCTTGAAATGGGCCAATAATTATTAAGATCACTACTATCCCGCCTTTATGGAGTGGCAGCATAATAACTAAATCTCATACTTTTGGAACATTTTCTGATAATGTTATCTCTTGTGTTGTTTTAAGGGTAAAAAGTGACCATCCACTATGTTTAACAGCAGGGAAAACCCCCTAAATTATATTTTTTCAACTTGAAATATGATGACTTTTCCTAGAGTGATCCCAACATTAGAAAAAGTGAAACATCGCCTTTGTTCATATTTCCATGAAAGCTGTACACCACCAGGGTACAAAGACTGTTTTAGGGTCATTTTTGACCCGGCAGTCATTTACACACCACAAAAATACCCCCCCCCCCCCCCCCCCCCACACACACACACACACACACACACACACACACACACACACACACACACACACACACACACACACACACACACACAGAATGAGACATTGAGATTATGTGTGCTACTGATTGAACTCAGCCAGCAGCACCTGAAGAGGAAGATCACCATGGTTGGCACAGTTAGAAAGAACAAGCATGAGCTCCCCCCTGCACTCCTCACAACAAGGGGGAGAGGGCCTTCTCATCAAAGTTTGCCTTCACCCCCACCACCACTCTAGTTTCTTACCTCCCAGAGAGGAACAAGAATGTGGTCCTCCTGAGCACACTGCACAAAACGGTTGAGGTCTGTGATTGTGAGGACAGGAAGCCAACCATCATCCTGGACTACAACCACAACAAAGGAGGCGAGGACAACCTGGACAAGGTGATTGGAATTTACAGCTGCAGGAGGATGACTGCCCGCTGGCACCTGATTATCTTCCATAACATCATTGATGTGTCCTCATACAATGCCTTCATGATATGGAACAAGATCAACCCTACCTGGATGCCTGATAAGCAGAACAATAGGAGAGTGTTCCTGGAGCAGCTGGGAAAGGCACTTGTAACCCCACACATTCAAAGAAGGAAGCGCCTCCCCCGCACAGCAGCCTCTGCAGCGCTTGTGAAAGCTGTTCAGGGGGCTGAATCTTGTCCTGATCCACCTGCGGCTGCAGCTGGGAGGAGGAGATGCCAATTCTGACCCCCAAAGAAGGACTGTAAAACAAATACTATGTGCTGCACATGTGAGAAATACATCTGCAAAGTCCATGCACACACACTTGCATACTGTCCTACATGTGCTAATTAGAGTTGATTGATTTATGTTCTTCACGTTTTTGTTTTGTATCTATTATCTTATTTTATTCTTATTTATTGTTGTTGTTTATACACCTTGTGGGTGGGGGCAATGGTTAAAAAAATGGGAGAAGACTAGTATAATGTAGTTGAATTCCTCATTGTACAGTATATAAGAATATATCACTATGTTGCCAAAAAAGGTACCTTTAATAAAATGCATTCAAAACTACTTTCTGCACATTTCTGCTACTTTCTTAGGCTATACAAGTACTATCTCTTGCTACAAATTTTATGTTTACACCTATGCAGTACCTTTAGCAATTATACAAGTAATAAACCTCTACTTTAGTAAAGAAAACAATTATGACAGCTGTGTTGTAATAAAATGAGGGGTGTCCACTGATTAAATGCAGTCTTTCTGCATTGTGAAGAGGGAAAACGCAGATATTCACAAAGTTTGTGATGATTGACAGGTTGTTTCTTCATGCAAAATAGATTTGTGGTTAAGCTGCATTGTTTTAGGGGTTTATTGAAGGTGGGTTATTTTTTACCCTTAGGACAAGGGGAGTATACAGAATGTTAAGACTACACAAGGGTTAAATAAAACATGTGGGTTATTGAGCCAACAATGATGGGCGCTGCACACACTAGCAGACCGGGATCCAGTTGGTCGGCCGCTGTGGATGTCTTGTTGTCTATTGCTAGCAAATAGCCTAAAAGAAAAGCTTTGACACTCATTTCTCAGATCATTCATCAAGTTTCCCCCAACAGCATCCAGCCCAATATCATATTGAATAGGATTATAATTTATTTCAAAGAGATGGCCCGCTGAAGTAAAATGGTGATAAAATGGTGATTAAATGAATCCAGTGTCTGAATAAATTTGTTGTGGCAGAGAGGAGGAAGGTGAACCCTTCAGGGATTTGACCGAGGGGGTATTCAAGTTTATGGAATTCACATTTGTAGTAAAAGCACTGGGTGAGCAGACCACAGCAGATCTAAGAGTGGAGTTTACAACTGACAACACCCCTGGCAGTATAGACAACAGTATGGCGATAATGCTGAGAAAGGATGGGAGGTATTACTTGAGCAGGGCTTGGTCTGTCTCTGAGTCAATATCTTAACACTGCCTTGAAATGTGAAGAGAGGGTCCAGGCTCATCTCTATAGAGCATCTTTTGGTTTCAAAAAGTGTTAGAATTGTCATTAAAAGTTATGCCAACAGAGTGGCAGTAGTCTTTAAGACAGATATCAAGAGCTAAGAGCCTGCTGAACCTTTCACCGCCGCGACCCAGCGACGGCATGGGAACAGAGATAATCAGCTGCTTATCAGTGCCTTTCAGTGTGTTGATCAGTTCAATAAAATCCTGTTTCATTAGCTCTGATTTACACTTATTGATATAATTTGATCCCACATGCACTACGACAGCAGCAGCCCCCGAGTAGCACAGGGGTTTTGCTCCAGGAACCGAAATGTGCCTCATCATGGAGCTACTAATGATGATGGCTGAGGAGGAAGACGAGAGGCCATGGACATCCAACCTTTTCTGAGGGAAGTGCGGGTGAGATGGGAGGGGAGAGGTGACTTCATTAGGGAGGGGTCTCTGCAGGGCATCCCTTGCCAGTCAGTCTGAGATGGGTGAGACGGTGGCGAGGCAGTGGCACAATGACCAGGCTGATGAGTAGAAATTTTAAAAGTATTCGAGTGGGACCTATCCAGGATACGCTGCAATGTCTCAGTTTGCTTACTCTTGATGTCTAGCTCAGACATATATTCCTCAATAAGCTGACAGTTTCCACATTGGAAATTTGTCCGGTCAATATTATCCCAGAGCTGTGCAAAATAGGTGCAGCTCCTACATGGGATGAAACGATCACCGTAGTCTCTTAAGGTGGTAGCCGCCAATCTGGAAAAATACATTTTCCCCATACGGCAGAAAGTGGTAGGCAACATTTTGGGAAAAGTCAGTTAAAATCCACACAAATAAAATAGGTTGGCGAGGAATCAGCTAAAAGTCAATCAATCCACACAGTGTGATAGTTAGTTAGATTGAATCACACAGATTGTAGGATCACCACAGTTGAATGCAGCAAGCCAGAACCCAACCACAGACTAGAAACCAGCCAGCACTAGGACCCACAATAAACACAACCAAGGCACGAAACTCACCAGCATAACAACAGCAAGGAGAGAGCAGTGACTTACTCAATGCGATTAAATGCTGGGGCCCATCAAAACAGCAATGCAATGGAGGCCGTGTTACTAGTATGATAGCCAGGAGAAAAGCACCTTGGAAGGGATGTAGTTTCCAGTACAGGCCAGTGGAAGCTGGGAGGGAGGCAAGCGCTACACCGGGCTGCGGGAAAGTTAAAAAAAGTAAATCCAAGTAAAACCAAGTGGAGTTCAAGTTTGACAGTAGTCCAAAAACATCCAAGGCACAGAGTAAAGTGGAAGCAGTAGGTAGGTGTTTAATTAGATAATGCCCCAGTGCCGAGTAGGGTGCCCAGGTATATTCAAGTAGGCCTCAAAAGTTTCAGCAGACCTGTTTCTTTATGTCTCCTTAAAAACTCTGTATGCAATATTACACTATTGTCCAATGTGTTCACAGCCACTTGAAACAAAGCTAAATGGAGACAAAAATCCGCTAAAAGCTTTTCAATAACAGACACTGATCAGAGAGAAAGGACATGATTGCCGTCATTTTGAAAAGTGGGTGTGGTGTAGAAATACATTTTTTAAGCCGATTGAAGTCAAAAGTGTAATTAGGTCACTCATGAACATTCAATGTCATTTTGGTAAGCAACTCCCGGGTATATTTGGCTTTGTTTATTAGTTTATTGTCCTGCTGAAAGGTGAATTTGTCTCCCAGCAGACTGAACAAGGTTTTCCTCTAGGACTTTGTCTGTGCTTAGCTGTATTCCGTTTATTTTTATCCTGAAAAACTCCCTAGTCCTAGCCGATGCCAAGCATACCAATAACATGATGCAGCCACCACCATACTTGAAGATCTGAAGAGTGATGTGTTGGATTTGCCCCAAACATAATGCTTTGTATTCAGGACATAAAGTTAATTTCTTTGCCACATTTTTTAAAGTTTTCCTTTAGTGCCTGATTGAAAACAGAATGCATGTTTTGGAATATTTGTATTCTGTACAGGCTTCCTTCTTTTCACTCTGTCAATTAGGTTCGTTTTGTGGAGTAGCTACAATGTTGTTGATCTGTCCTCAGTGTTCTCCTATCACAGCCATTAAACTCGGTAACTGTTTTTAAGTCACCATTGGCCTCATGGTGAAACCCCTGAGCGGTTTCCTTCCTTTCCGGCAACTGAGTTATGAAAGACGCCTGTATCTCTGAAGTGACTGGGTTTATTGATACATCATCCAAAGTGTACTTAATAACTTCACCATGCTCAAAAGAATATTCAATGTCAGTTTATTTTTATTTTTGAATCTGTGTTTGAAATTCACTGCTCGACTGAGGGACCTTACAGATAGTTGCATGTGTGGGGTACAGAGATGAGGTAGTTAATCAAAAATCATGATAAACACTATTATTGCAGAAGAGTGAGTCCATGCAACTTATTATGTAACTTGTAAAGCACATTGTTACTCCTGAACTTATTTAGGCTTGCCATAAAAGGTGTTGAATTCTTATTTATTCAACACAATCAGCTTTCATTTTCGTTGAATAACATAACTCTACTTTGACATTATTTGTTATTGTGGGTAGGCCAATGACAAAAAAAATCTAAATTTAATCAAATTTATATTCAGGCTGTCAAAGGGTGTGAATACTTTCTGAAGGCACTGTAGATGTTTCTTCGATTTTATTTTCATGGTTCTGCTTTGAGTCATTGGCTGGGAGGCAGAGCACAATGTTTCGCAAGGCTCTAAACGTGTGTCAGGGCCCTCGGTGGGGGACAAAGCCTCACTGGGTTCTCATTGGCTAGCAGAGTCAGGCGTGTAATTTTTGGCCTCTGGTGTGTGTTACTGATCTCTGTGTCTAAAGAGGTTAAAACTCTGCTCTGATCACACACACACACCGCTGTTCTAACTCAGTTGGGGTTCTGTTCCGGCTTAGTTCCGGTTCCTCAGAGGGAACAGAGAGAACCGCAGCAGATGATGGTTACCAGCAGAGCAAAGGAGAGCCATACTGTATATCTCACTGTGATTACCAGCAGAGCCATATATCTCACTGTGATTACCAGCAGAACCATCTGTCTCACTGTGATTACCAGCAGAACCATCTGCCTCACTGTGATTACCAGCAGAACCATCTGTCTCACTGTGATTACCAGCAGAGCCACACTATATATCTCATTGTGATTCTCAGCAGAGCAAAAGAGAGCCATACTGTATATCTTACTGTGATTACCAGCAGAACCTTGCTAAATTATCTATCCAAACGTCATCAGCACCGTATTCATGAAACACATAGTGGAACTTCCTAAGTCAACAACACTCTTTCAAATAGAAATCACCTAAAGAGAGGCACCCTGCATACATAACATGGCCCACCTTTGCCATGGCGGACTACATAAGGTGTGCGAACAACCCTTTTTTCAAATAGAAGTCAATATCAACCAATGACATGTTGAAGGGAATTACAGACTGTCCTCACCGTGGAGACCCCTTGACCTCAAAGACACGAGCACAGCATAACACATACCTCAGCTAATGCACTTGACATTCTGTAGGTAATGTAAAGCACAGGACACATGTCATGCTCATAATAAAATCTCCAGGACCAGCGGTAGGACATATACAGGCAACTGCCAAAATAATGGAAACACTTGATGAGGGATACAAAGTATATTTAAAGCAGGTGAATCCACACAGAATTGGTTCCTGAGTTAATTAAGCAATTAACATCCCATCATGCTTAGGGCCAAATAAAAATGCCCAGTTGCCCATTATTTTGGGTACCATGGCTAGAAGAAGAGATGTTTTTTCATCAATAACTAGGGTGCGAGTAAGACTCCGGGGTCACTAAATTGATCACAAACATTTTGAAGCTGAGCCATTTGCACATGACTGTACTGCGCAGCAGAGCACATCTGACTAAGATCATAACATGGTGTCAGAAGTGCTTCAACCTGGTCAAATATAAGACAAGAAAATAATCATGTTCTTTGTATTTGTATTTATATGGATCCCCTAGCTCCTCTTCCTGGGGTCCAGCAAAATTAAGGCAGTTAAACAATTTTAAAACATTACAATACATTCATAGATTTCACAACACACTGTGTGCCCTCAGGCCCTTACTACCACATATCTACAGTACTAAATCCATGTGTATGTATAGTGCGTATGTTATTGTGTGTGTGTGTGTGTGTGTGTGTGTGTGTGTGTGTGTGTGTGTGTGTGTGTGTGTGTGTGTGTGTGTGTGTGTGTGTGTGTGTGTGTGTGTGTGCCAATGTTTGTGTTGCTTCACAGTCCCCGCTGTTCCATAAGGTGTTTTTTTATCTGTTTTTTAAATCTAATTTTACTGCTTGCGTCAGTTACTTGATGTGGAATAGAGTTCCATGTACTGTGTGCCTCCCATAGTCTGTTCTGGACTTGGGGACTGTGAAGAGACCTCTTGTGGCATGTCTTGTGGGCTATGCATGGGTGTCCGAGCTGTGTGCCAGTAGTTTAGACAGACAGCTCGGTGCATTCAACATGTCAATACCTCTCATAAATAAAAGTACTGATGAAGTCAATCTCTCCTCCACTTTCAGCCAGGAGATGCATATACATGCATATTATTAATATTAGCTCTCTGTGTACATCCAAGGGCCAGCCGTGCTTCCCTGTTCTAAGCCAATTGCAAAGTCCTTTTTTGTGGCACCTGACCACATGACTGAGCAGTAGTCAAGGTGCGACAAAACTAGGGCCTGTAGGACCTGCCTTGTTGATAGTGTTGTTAAGAAGGCAGAGTATTGCTTTACTATAGACCGACTTCTCCCCATCTTAGCTACTACTGCATCAAAATGTTTTGACCATGACAGTTTACAATCTAGTGTTACTCCAAGCAGTAGCACTACGTCTGTAGCCATGAAGTGCTTTGGTAATGGCTCACATCAACACCATTATCACAGAAACCCTAGACCCACTCCAATTTGCATACCGCCCAAACAGATCCACAGATGATGCAATCTCTATTGCACTCCACACTGCCTTTTCCCACCTGGACAAAAGGAACACTTATGTGAGAATGCTATTCATTGACTACAGCTCAGCGTTCAACACCATAGTACCCTCAAAGCTCATCACTAAGCTACGGATCCTGGGACTAAACACCTCCCTCTGCAACTGGATTCTGGACTTCCTGACGGGCCGCACCCAGGTGGTGAGGGTAGGTAGCAACACATCTGCCACGCTGATCCTCAACACTGGAGCTCCCCAGGGGTGCGTGCTCAGCCCCCTCCTGTACTCCCTGTTCACCCACGACTGCATGGCCAGGCATGACTCCAACACCATCATTAAGTTTGCAGACGACACAACAGTGATAGGCCTGATCACCGACAATGACGAGACAGCCTATAGGGAGGAAGTCAGAGACCTGGCCGGGTGGTGCCAGAATAACAACCTATCCCTCAACGTAACCAAAACTAAGGAGATTATTGTGGACTACAGGAAAAGGAGGACCGAGCACGCCCCCATTCTCATCGATGGGGCTATAGTGGAGCAGGTTGAGAGCTTCAAGTTCCTTGGTGTCCACATCAACAACAAACTAGAATGGTCCAAACACACCAAGACAGTTGTGAAGAGGACACGACAAAGCCTATTCCCCCTCAGGAAACTAAAAAGATTTGGCATGGGTCCTCAGATCCTCAGAAGGTTCTACAGCTGCAACATCGAGAGCATCCTGACTGGTTGCATCACAGCCTGTAAGTAAGCATTTCACTGTAAGGTTGTATTCAGCGCATGTAACAAATAAACTTTGATTTGATCTCAACTTGCTCAACTTGCTCAATTTACACATTATTTATTACAAGATTTAGTTGAGGTTTAGGGTTTAGTGAGTGTTTTGTTCCAAATACAATACATTTAGTTTTAGAAATATTTAGGGCTAACTTATTCCTTGCCACCCACTCTGAAACTAATTGCAGCTCTTTGTTGAGTGTTGCAGTCATTTCAGTCGCAGGAGTAGCTGGCGTGTATAGCGTTGAGTCATCCACATACATAGAAGCTGGCTTTACTCAAAGTCAGTGGCATGTCGTTAGTAAAAATTGAAAAAAGCAAGGGGCCTAAACAGCTACCCTGGGGAATTCCTGATTCTATCTGGATTATATTTGATAGGCTTCCATCAAAGAACACCCTCTGTGTTCTGTTAGACAAGTAACTCTTTATCCACATTATAGCAGGGGGTGTAAAGCCATAACACTTACGTTTTTCCAGCAGCACACTATGATCAATAATGTTGCACTGAAGTCTAACAAGACAGCCCCTACAATCAATTTATCATCAATTACTCTCAGCCAATCATCAGTTATTTGTGTAAGTGCTGTGATTGTTGGGTGTCCTTCCCTATAAGCATGCTGTTGTCAATTTCTTTACTGTAAAATAGCATTGTATCTGGTCAAACACAATTTTTTCCAGAAGTTTACTAAGGGTTGGTAACAGGCTGATTGGTCGGCTATTTGAGCCAGTAAAGGTGGCTTTACTATTCTTGGGTAGCGGAATGACTTTAGCTTCCCTCCAGGCCCGAGGGCACACTCTCTAGTAGGCTTAAATTGAAGATTTGGCAATATTATCTGCTATTATCCTCAGTAATTTTCCATATAGATTGTTAGACCCTGCTGGCTTGTCATTGTTGATAGACAACAATAATTTTTTCACCTCTTCCACACTGACTTTACGGATTTCAAAAGTACAATTCTTGTCTTTCATAATTTGGTCCGATATACTTGGATGTGTAGTGTCAGCGTCTGTTGCTGGCATGCCATCCCAAGTTTGCTTATCTTGCCAATGAAAATGTCATTAAAGTAGTTTGCAATATCATTGGGCTTTGTGATGAATGAGCCATCTGAAGGAGCTGAGTTGGCTTTTTTCCCCCAAAATGTGCCCCAAAGCTTTTTACTATCATTCTTTATATAATTTATCTTTGTTTCATAGTGTAGTTTATTTTTATTTTTATTTAGTTTAATCACATGATTTCTTAATTTGCAGTACGTTTGCCAATCAGTTGGGCTGCCAGACTTAATTGCCATTCCTTTTGCCTCATCCCAGTTTCATAAATGCGTCAAGTGTAGCGTCTGGTTGCTCCTCATTACTCAAATATTCTTTACATCATCAACATATGAATCACTACAAAACTTCTTGTATGAACTCTTATACACTATATTAGGCCTGGCCTTTGGAACTTTGGTTTTCCTAGATATGGCTATTATATTGTGATCACTACATCCTATGGATTTGGATACTGCCTTAAAGCAAATATCTGCAGCGTTAGTAAAAATGTGATCAATACATGTTGATGGTTTAATTCCTGTGCTAATTTAGCTAACAGCTCACTGCTCTCTCATGTCTCGTCATTGAGCAGAGCAGCCCGAGCGGAGCCTTTTGGGCTGCAGCCCAAGAACAGCCATGAGCAGAGTGCATGCAAAGCGAGCTGGATGCAGGGAGTGAGTGACAGACAGAGAGGAGCAGCTAATTGATTTATTACCGGAGAAAGTTATTTCTGGTTTCGGGCAGGGCGGGCTTTAAATTTGGCAGAAGCAATCAGGCCTGGGTAGGGTAGGGCCTGAATGTCGCGGGCCTGGGTAGGTTAGGGCCTGAATGTCGCGGTCCTGGGTAGGTTAGGGCCTGAATGTCGCGGTCCTGGGTAGGGTAGGGCCTGAATGTCGCAGTCCTGGGTAGGGTAGGGCCTGAATGTCGCGGGCCTGGGTAGGGTAGGGCCTGAATGTCGCGGGCCTGGGTAGGGTAGGGCCTGAATGTCACGGGCCTGGGTAGGGTAGGGCCTGAATGTTGCGGGCATGGGTAGGGTAGGGCCTGAATGTCACGGGCCTGGGTAGGGTAGGGCCTGAATGTCACGGGCCTGGGTAGGGTAGGGCGTGAATGTCGCGGGCCTGGGTAGGGTAGGGCCAGAATGTCACGGGCCTGGGAAGGGTAGGGCCTGAATGTTGCGGGCATGGGTAGGGTAGGGCCTGAATGTCACGGGCCTGGGTAGGCTAGTGCCTGAATGTCACGGGTTGGGTAGGGCTCAGGCCCTACTTGGGTAGGGCTCAGGCTTAAAATTCATGCCCATGCAGGGTTCTAGTGTGTCAGTCACCAGATCTCAACCCAATTGAACACTTATTGGAGATTCTGGAGTGGTGCCTGAGCCAGCGTTTTCCACCACCATCAACAAAACACCAACTTATGGAATTTCTGGTGTCGTATCCCTCCAATAGTTTTAGACACTTGTAGAATCTATGCCAAGGTGCATTAAAACAGCTCTGGCTCGTGGTGCCCCAATGCCCTATTTAGACCCTTTATGTTGGTGTTTCCTTTATTTTGGCAGTTACCTGTAGTTATATATGACTGTACGTATCAGTACCCATGGTTCTCTCACACATCTACGGACCTTTTGAAGAAGTGTATGTGCGTGCCTACGTGTTCGCATGTGTGTGTGTGTCTCACATATTCAGGCCCTTTGAAGATGAGATGGGTTCTGGGGGTCAGGAAGCTCAGGCAGTCAAGACAAACATGATCTAAGCATTTCTTCAAACTCCACTCCCACACACACTCTGACCCTCTGTTAGCAATGTACATAGATCCACACACACACACACTCGCTCAGATTAAAGATGACAACCCTCTGGTTAGGAGTGAGAAAACAGACCCTTTCTCTTGCCACACTAAGACCACTCATTTACATAACGTTGCTGCGGAAGTCTGTGTCCAGGTCAGTGTAGAAGTAACTTTACATAGTTTCAGCAGATATTTAGATTTCTTAATGCTTTTTAAAGGTAGCTTTTCATAGTAGCAGCACGCACAAACATGTGGGTCGGTTCAGTATGTGAGACATTTGGCTTCTAACTTGAGTTTGGAAAACTTCCATTGTATGCAATATGCCTTGGATCTCTACAGTGTGTTTGGTGAATGTACAGTAAGTCAATGAAAGTATTATTATCTATTCTGGTTAATATTATGACAAAGGTTTGACCTGACAAGTGTAAAGAAAGCTCAGCGATAGAGCTGGACATCTGAAGAAGGAAAGAGAAGAGCGGAGAGAGAGAGGAAGGGGAAGCGGAGAGGATGAAAGCAGAGGGGAGAGAGAGAGAGAGAGATTGAGAGAGAATGAGAGGGAGGGGAGAGGAAAGGATGAGAGCGGAGAAGAGATAGCGAGAGGGGAGAGAGGGAGGGGGAGCGGATGAAACAAAAGCTGCCTTCAATTATGAACCAATTTTAGAAACTTCACTCCCTGAGGCCCATGGATGGATGGACTGCTCCAAATCAGACATCCTGCATACTGGTTCAATCTGACCACTGAGCCCACAGTCTTTCTCTGTCTCCAACCCTAACCACCTAAACCCTATCCCCCTAAACCTCAGCCCTCAGTCTCACTCTGTAACTAACCTCTATCTCCTTAATCCTAACCTTAAACTAACCCCCTAAACCTCAGCCCTCAGTCTCACTCTGTAAGACCAATTTCCCAACGCCTGAAGGTACCACGTTCATCTGTACAAACAATAGTACGCAAGTATCAACACCATGGGACCACGCAGCCGTCATACCGCTCAGGAAGGAGATGCGTTCTATCTCCTAGAGATGAACATACTTTGGTGCGAAAAGTGCATATCAATCCCAGAACAACAGCAAAGGAC
The DNA here is from genome assembly GCF_045679555.1 of Salvelinus alpinus. NCBI lineage: Eukaryota > Metazoa > Chordata > Actinopteri > Salmoniformes > Salmonidae > Salvelinus > Salvelinus alpinus. Next base: position 30,660,655 of record NC_092091.1, on the reverse strand, counting down.
CTTGTGAAGATGCTGGAGGAAACAGGCACACAATTATCTATATCCACAGTAAAACAAGTCCTATATCGACATAACCTGAAAGGCTGCTCAGCAAGGAAGAAGCCACTGCTCCAAAACCTCCATATAAAAGTCAGACTACGGTTTGCAACTGCACATGGGGACAAAGATTGTACTTTTTGGAGAAATGTCCTCTGGTCTGATGAAACAAAAATAGAACTGTTTGGCCATAATGACCATCGTTATGTTTGGAGGAAAAAGAGGGATGCTTGCAAGCCGAAGAACACCATCCCAACCGTGAAGCATGGGGGTGGCAGCATCATGTTGTGGGGGTGCTTTGCTGCAGGAGGGACTGGTGCACTTCACAATATAGATGGCATCATGCGGAAAGCAAAATGATGTGGATATATTGAAGCAACATCTCAAGACACCAGTCAGGAAGTTAAAGCTTGGTCGCAAATGGGTCTTCCAAATGGACAATCACTCCAAGCATACTTCCAAAGTTGTGGCAAAATGGCTTAAGGACAACAAAGTCAAGGTATTGTATTGGCCATCACAAAGCCCTGACCTCAATCCTATACAAAATTTATGGGCGGAACTGAAAAAGCGTGTGCGAGCAAGGGGGCCTACAAACTTGACTCAGTTACACCAGCTCTGTCAGGAGGAATGGGCCAAAATTCACCCAACTTATTGTGGGAATCTTGTGGAAGGCTACCCAAAACGTTTGACTCATGTTAAGCAATTTAAAGGCAATGCTACCAAATACTAATTGAGTGTATGTAAACTTCTGACCCACTGGGAATGTGATGAAAGAAATAAAAGCTGAAATAAATCATTCTCTCTACTATTATTCTCAACTCTATTTCACAATCTAATAAACGTTTAACAGCATTCCAATGCAGTGTGTTTTATTCCACATCAATTAACTCTTTACATCCACTATATGACGTGGTGTGTTTGTTGATACTTGCTGGGTTTCCAGACTGATAGACATCCCTCACACACTCAGAGCATCGAGGGTCCATATAGGTTATGATCAGTGGTTGGGGTCAAGGGTGAAAGGTAAAGAAGTCATGCTCTGATCGTCATGGGAACTTCAGGAGCCCAGCAGTAGAGCAGCTTCCTGTTAGTGTTGGGGTCTGTCTGGCAAGTCTCCTTCCTCTCTCTCTCTCTCTCTCTCTCTCTCTCTCTCTCTCGCTCGCTCGCTCTCTACCCCCTCTCCATCTACTGGACTCCTCTCCCCTGTTGCCCTGTCCATCTCCCTCCCCCTTTACCCTCCATCTCGCACTTTCTCTCATTCCCAAAATTGCCTCCCACTTTCGAGTCAGATAAACAATGAGAGTAGAGGATCCTTTTACAGAAGGTGACAGTCAACAACATTACATCTGTCCTCCCTCCTCCCCTGGGGGATTTCACTGTCTGCTGCGAGCTGGTCAGTCATTCCTTTAATTATTACCTTTCTCCTCTCACTAGCTGACACTAATACAATCTCTGTTGCCTCAACTGGGTGACAGCATCCCATCCTGGGTAGGCAGGGAGGGGAAGGGTGTGTGTGTGTGTGTCTTGGATGGGGATGATGAGATTGGAGGACATTTCAGACAATGTTAACGTTTCGAAAACATCTTCTGGGAGCTGCATTCCTCAAAACTTTCAGAAAAATGAATACAAACACATACACACACACACACACATAGAACCTTCAGGAACTTCCTTGTTTTGTCTGAAACCTGGCCAAGTTCAATTGTGTTTTCCATCCTATACTCCAGGGAATTGGTGAATACGTGTGTACGTTTGTGTGTGCTTGTGCGTGTGTGTGAGTGTCTATGTTTGTGTGTGTCAGAGGAGAGAGCGTTAGTTTCATCACACCTCTCCTTTCTACATTTACTTCAACCGGGGAAAGAGACGAGCTGTCAGTCGTCATGATGCTGGTTAGGTCACACAGGTGACACACGGGGTAAACTCTGTCCACCTAAAGGAGTAACTCTATCTCAGAAACATGTGTCTGGAATCACAAACCCACACGCGCACACATATACGCAAACAATAGATGTTGTAACCCAGATGAGGGTTCTACACTACATTGTGTTCGTCTTGAGAAATACTGTTTGCAGATAATTGACTTCTTATTGGCGCTTTCTCAAATGAAAAAAACACAACGTAGAACCAGAGAGGTCTTCAAGATAATGACACTATTTCATTTCAGATTGTTTAATTGTATGCTCACATTTCAGCTGTTGCCAAATGTCTCAGACCTGCTAGCAAATGATGGATGTACCCTGACCAGTATAATGATCCACTCCACATATTACAGTATAACTACGTCTGTCTACACAAAGCTGCTCGTTGGGAAATACAGACCATTTCACTGAAATAAGCACCAAGTAATTACAGAGATTTAATCACAACTACAGAGGATCAAGCCAAACAAACATTCATATTGGAACTCCCTGTGGGAGCTTGAGTGGTCCTGCTGTGTTTGAGTGTGTATGCATGCGTACGTGTGTATGTATAGTGCCTTCAGAAAGTATTCATACCCCTTGACTTTTTCCACATATTGTTGTCTTACAGCCTGAATTTAAAATTGATTACAATTTGATTTTTTTTGTCACTGGCCTACGCACAATACCCTATAATGTTAAAGTGGAATTGTGTTTTTCAAAAGTTTTACTAATTCATAAAAAATGAAAAGCTGAAATGTCTTGAGTCAATAAGTGTTCCACCCCATTGTTATGGCAAGCTAACTAGGTTCAGTAGTAAAAATATGCTTAACAAGTTACATAGTAAGTTGGATGGACTCACTCTGTGTGCAATAATAGTGTTTTACATGATTTTGGAATGACTACCTCATCTCTGTATCCCACACATATAATTATCTGTAAGATCCCTCAGTCGAGCAATAGATTTCAAACACGGATTCAACCATAAAGACCAGGGAGGTTTTCCAATGCCTCGCAAAGAAGGGCACCTATTGGTAAATGGGTAAAAAAAATAAAAAATACATGAGATATCCCTTTGAACATGGAGAAGTTATTAATTACACTTTGGATGGTGTATCAATACACCCAGTCACTACAAAGATACAGGCATCCTTCCTAACTCAGTAGCCAGAGTGGAAGGAAACCGCTCAAGGATTTCACCATGAGGCCAATGGTTAACTTAAAACAGTTACAGAGTTTAATGGCTGTGACAGGAGAAAACTGAGGATGGATCAACAACATTGTACTTACTCCACAATACTAACCTAATTGACAGAGTGAAAAGAAGGAAGCCTGTAGAGAATACAAATATTCCAAAACATGCATTCTGTTTGCAACGAGGCACTAAAATAATGCTGCAAAAACTGTCAAAGCAATTCACTTTTTGTCCTGGATACGGTAACGGATTTCCTCTTCGTCTGAGGAGGAGTAGCAAGGATCGGACCAATGTGCAGCGTGGTAAGTGTCCATAATGAGATATTTAATAAATCCACAGAACACTGAACAAAATAACAAAAGTACAAACAAACAACCGAAACAGTCCCGTATGGTACTAACACAGGAAACAACCACCCACAAAACACAATAGAAAACAGGCTACCTAAATATGGCTCCCAATCAGAGACAACGACTGACACCTGATTGAGAACCATACTAGGCCAAACACATGTGGACAACTACAAATACCTAGGTGTCTGGTTAGACTGTAAACTCTCCTTCCAGACTCACATCAAACATCTCCAATCCAAAGTTAAATCTAGAATTGGCTTCCTATTCCGCAACAAAGCATCCTTCACTCATGCTGCCAAACATACCCTTGTAAAACTGACCATCCTACCAATCCTCGACTTCGGTGATGTCATTTACAAAATAGCCTCCAAAACCCTACTCAATAAATTGGATGCAGTCTATCACAGTGCCATCCGTTTTGTCACCAAAGCCCCATATACTACCCACCACTGCGACCTGTACACTCTCGTTGGCTGGCCCTCGCTTCATACTCGTCGCCAAACCCACTGGCTCCAGGTCATCTACAAGACCCTGCTAGGTAAAGTCCCCCCTTATCTCAGCTGGTCACCATAGCAGCACCTACCTGTAGCACGCGCTCCAGCAGGTATATCTCTCTGGTCACCCCCAAAACCAATTCTTCCTTTGGCCGCCTCTCCTTCCAGTTCTCTGCTGCCAATGACTGGAACGAACTACGAAAATCTCTGAAACTGGAAACACTTATCTCCCTCACTAGCTTTAAGCACCAGCTGTCAGAGCAGCTCATAGATTACTGCACCTGTACATAGCCCATCTATAATTTAGCCCAAACAACTACCTCTTTACCTACTGTATTTATTTATTTATTTTGCTCCTTTGCACCCCATTATTTCTATCTCTACTTTACACTTTCTTCCACTGCAAACCAACCATTCCAGTGTTTTTTTTGTTTTTTTACTGGCTATATTGTATTTACTTTGCCACCATGGCCTTTTTATATTTTTATTTCTTTATATATATATTTTGTTTGCCTTCACCTCCCTTATCTCACCTCACTTGCTCACATTGTATATAGACTTATTTTTCACTGATTTATTGACTGTATGTTTGTTTTACTCCATGTAAACTCCATGTAAATGAGAACGTGTTCTCAATTTGCCTACCTGGTTAAATAAAGGTGAAATAAAAAAATAAAAAACATAGAAATATAACAACAGAACAAAACATAGAAAAACAACATAGAATGCCCACCCCAACTCACGCCCTGACCAACTAAAATAAAGACATAAAAAAGGAACTAAGATCAGAACGTGACAGATACTAAGTGTTATGTTTAGGGGAAATCCAATACAACACATTACTGAGTACCACTCTCCATATTTTCAAGCATAGTAGTGGCTGCATCATGTTATAGGTATGCTTGTAATCATTAAGGACTGGGGAGTTTTTCAGGATAAAAATAAACGGAATGGAGCTAAGCACATGCAAAATCCTAGAGGAAAACCTGGTTCAGTCTGCTTTCCACCAGATACTGGGAGATGAATTCACATTTCAGCAGGACAATAACCTAAAACACAAGGCCAAATCTACACTGGAGTTGCTTACCAAGAAGAGAGTTGTTACGTCTACTCCCGCTCTCGCTCTCTGGCGTTTGTGGTCTCCAGTTTTCTCATTACTACACACACCTGTCACCATCGTTACGCGCACCTGTGCCACATGAGACTCACCTGGACTCCATCACCTTCCTGATTACCTCCCCTATATCTGTCACTCCCTTTGGTTCTTTCCTCAGGCATTATTGTTTCTGTTTATATGTTTCATGTCTGTATGCTACTCTTGTTTTGTTTTGTTTATTTATTAAATTCACTCCCTTTACTTGCTTCCTGATTATTAGCGTACACGTTACAACAGTGAATGTTCCTGAGTATCCGAGTTACAGTTTTGACTTAAATATCCTTGAAAATCTATGGAAAGACCTGAAAATGGTTGTCTAGTAATGATCAACAACCAATTTGACAGAGCTTGAAGAATTTTGAAAATAATAATGGGCAAATGTTGCACAATCCAGGTGTGGAAAGCTCTAAGAGACTTACCCAGAAAGACTCACAGCTGTAATCACTGCCAAAGGTGCTTCTACGAAGTATTGACTCATGGGTGTGAATACTTATTTCTGTATGTAATTTTCAATAAATGTGCCAAAAAAATTACTTTCTCATTATGGCGTATTGTGTGTATTTAATATATTTTCAATTCAGGCTGTAACACAACAACATGTGTAGTAAGTCAATGGGTATGAATACTTTCTGAAGGCATTATGTACAAGTGTGTGCTTAAATTACATTGACCTTATCGCAATTACTTGAAATATCAAGTGCTGAAGAGGATAGTGTTTAGGAATAGACAGGGTAGTACAGCTTGTTTCAGTCCTGCTGCTCTGTTGGCTGGTTGTAATGTTGTAAGCTGCCCTGTGAATTTATGAGGTTTAAATCAGGAAGTAACGTGTAGACTCTACTGCTCTCAGGTTTAACCAATAAGACAACAGACGCCAGACACACATACACACACACCCACACACACACACACACACACACACATACAGGCTTGCACATACACACATTCTGTCCTGGTGCTTCCTGTCCTGACTGACGCCACCATTTCAGCTGTTCCAGACAGACCCCCCCCCCCCCCCCCTACACTCCTGCTACCCGTCAATCAACAGGAACTTCTCTTTCTCACGCATGCTCTGTCTTTCTCTGTCTCTCTCTTGGTCTCTGTGTAAGTAACTATGTGCAGTCCATTGCCGATCCCCAGGGTTAGTATGTTGTGGGTTCTGGACTGTTGAGGAAGATGTCAGAAGCTGCTTGGAGCAGGTCTCATCTCACTGACACTGCTCCTCTTTGATGCTCAAATAAACATGCTACATATAACTGATAACGAGGGCTATGCCGGCTCCCTGCTTACGCACACCGCATACACTCAGAAATGCATGCACACTGTTTAGCATTTCACTGGAAGGTCTGCACCTGTTGTATTCGGCGCATGTGACAAGTAAAATTTGATTTGATACACACACAAACACATATACACATACACACACGCAAGGACACACACAAACACATATACACATACACTTACACACGGACACACACAAACGCACACACACTTCCCAGGCCAGTCTATATCTGCCAGCCTTCACACCCTCTCTCCTTACCACCAGGCACTCCTGATCTGAAATCTGATCCACCTGCTGATTGTTGCCAAGGAAACACTGACATAAACGCTGTTTAAGGGAATAGGGTTTCATTTTTTCCATTTCAGACACAGTCAAGATTCTGTACCTCACTACAGGTCAATTCATGCTATTATTCCTGATCAGAAGTACAGGTTTCATGTCTGACCAGATGCATCACACTGTTACTGTGACTACTTCCAGTAAGTGTTTCAAACTGGCCTGAGAGAGAGCTCTGCTGCTTCTAGATATCACAGATTCCCTGACAGCTGTGTGTGTGTGTGTGTGTGTGTGTGTGTGTGTGTGTGTGTGTGTGTGTGTGTGTGTGTGTGTGTGTGTGTGTGTGTGTGTGTGTGTGTGTGTGTGTGTGTGTGTGTGTGTGTGTGTGTGTGTGTGTGTGTGTGTGTGTACGCACACACATATTTCAGATCCGATTCACACATTCTTTCTGAATGTGGTAAGAACTCTGGGAAAGCACTCATCATAACATTACGGAGTATGGGAAGGGAGAGTACTAAATGTTATACTAGTAAAATTGTGTTTCATTTAATTGAATTGAGAATATTTGTGGGGTAGTGGTATGGTTTCAGTGTGTCTTAACACTGCCATTAGATGTAGTGTTGAGTTGTAAGTCATTTTTATGACAACATTACAGTATGTAGTGCATACAGACACAGGTCTTCTATAACCTCAGCTGGATCCAGGAGGTCATTTCCACCCCTCGCTGACTCAGAAAACGTTATACCCCAGGGCTCACACACACACACACACGCTCTCTCTTCTCTCTTCTCGCTCTCTCAATCTCTCTCTCATATGCACACGTACACACACAAGCGTACACAAACATGTGCACAGCAAGCATTACTGATGCACCAAGTCTGGAACAAACAGGACCTGAACAGCTTCTACCCCCAAGTCATAAGACTGCTAAACAAGACTGCTAAATAGCTAATCAAATGGCTACCAGGACTACCTGCATTGACCCTTTTTTGTGCTAACTCTCTTGCACTGAATCTATGCACACACACTCACAGATACGTACATTGACATCCCAACACATACATACAAGCACACATACACTACATATGCCACACACACACAGCACGTGCACACGTGCATACTGACGCCACACACATACACATTCACCACATAAGCTGCTCCTACTGTCTTATCTATCCTGTTGCCTTGTCAACAGGATAGATAAGACATGTGTACATATCTACCTCAATTACCTCGTACCCCTGCACATTCACTCTGTACTGGTACTCCCTGTATTTGGCCATGTTATTTGTACTTTGTTATTGTTATTCACTGTTTATTTATTTCTTGTCACTATTTAAATGTTTTCTTTAATTGTTTTGATTTATCTTAACTCTGCATTGTTGGAAAAGGACTCATATGTAAGTATTTCACTGTTAGTCTACACCTGTTGTTTACAAAGCATGTGACAAATACAATTTGATTTGACACACACAAACACACACAAATGCAGCACGCACGCACACACACACACACACACACACACACACATTGATTCATTCAGCTTCTCTCTGGTGGAGACCAGCAGCTCTGCGTTGGTCCTCTTCCTTCCCAGAAGCCTCGCTGCCTGGGGGGCCTGATTTTCATGGGGGCTCTGTAAGGATCATGAGCTGTATCCCTGCTATTACCGCTGTGTGTGAGTGTGTGTGAGTGTGTGTGTGCGTGTACACGTTTTACTATACCTGATGAAGACTGCTTGGCTGTCGAAACGTTGGTATTAAATGATTGCATCTGAGCTCCTAGAGTGTGCAGCTCTCCTTTTCTTTTTAATGTCTTCTACTCCGTTAGCCAGCACCTCACCTAACCAGGTGTGCATTTCTTCTGCTTCCAAACTATACTTGTGAGTACCAGAAGTCTTCACAATAATACAAAAGCAACTAAAATTCAGAGAAGTGAGGACATTTTGCCGATCCTCACTTGTAAAAAAGGCTATTTTAGGGTTAGGGGTTAGAGTTATAATTAGGAGTTAAGGTTAGGAGTTAGGTTTAAGGTTAGGAGTTAGGTTTAGGGTTAAGGTTAGGAGTTAGGTTTAGGTTAAGGTTAGGAGTTAGGGTTAGGGTTAGATTAGGGTTAGTGTAAGGTTTAGGGTCAGGAGTTAGGTTTAGGGTTAAGATTAGGGTTAGTGTAAGGTTTAGGGTTAGGGATAGGGAAAATAGGTTTAGGGTTAGGGGTTAAGGAAAATAGGATTTTGAATGGGAATCAATTGTTGGTCCTCAAAAGTCCTCAAAATTATAGTAAGACGTGTGTGCGTATGTGTGTGCGTGTGTGCGTGCGCATGTGTGTGTTTGTGTGTGTGCGTGTGTGCGTGTGCATTTGAACTCTCTTGGCAGGAAGGGGGATCAGTTGTTTAATTTTGTGTCAGTTAACTGAAACCAGAATCTGGCCAGCAGTATACACACTGCAGGAGCTTGTGTGTGTGAACAGCTCCACAGTAAAGCCAGGGAGTAAAACATATGGACATGTAGGACTGATCAACTCTTTGTCTTGAATTACTAACTTTATCTCCCGGAGTCGTCATCCATCATCTGCTGTTGAACCAACTTGTGAGTCAGATGAGTGGAGGAGAAACAATGACGCCTCTGACAGTGGACACGCACATACTCCTCTCTCTGACGGTGGTTCTGACATCTGTGGTTTGAGAAATAATATGACTTCCTGATCTGTAGTATATTCTCTCTCTGTGCGCTCTGGGCTGATAGGGGTGAACGGTAAGTAGGCCTCTGTGACTGTCAGTGCTGTAGTATCTTTGACATAACCATCCCCATATCAAAATTGAACCAGCATCTGAAGCCCCGTCATATTGGTGTTTTTTGTTGTTGTCTTTTGCCTCAACTTACTCTGATCTACTGATACTCACTACTTTATCCATGTTTCTCTCATCTACTGGAAACTCCTCAGAGAGAATGGAACCACTCAGCCAGGCGCTATGGTTAGTTAGTTAACAACCTGCCCTCATCCTTCCCCTACTCCCCTCTGGTCTCTCTGTGAGATGGTGTAATTGGTACAAGACATAAAATCCATCGGTGTTCCAGATGTTGCTGTTCGCCTGTATCCCCTTTCTCTAACCCTCCTCTCCTCCCCTCTCTAGGTAGCCTTTCTCTAACCCTCCACTCCACTCCTCCCCTCTCTAGGTAGCCTTTCTCTAACCCTCCAGTCCACTCCTCTCCTCCCCTCTCTAGGTAGCCTTTCTCTAACCCTCCAGTCCACTCCTCTCCTCCCCTCTCTAGGTAGCCTTTCTCTAACCCTCCAGTCCACTCCTCTCCTCCCCTCTCTAGGTAGCCTTTCTCTAACCCTCCAGTCCACTCCTCTCCTCCCCTCTCTAGGTAGCCTTTCTCTAACCCTCCAGTCCACTCCTCTCCTCCCCTCTCTAGGTAGCCTTTCTCTAACCCTCCAGTCCACTCCTCTCCTCCCCTCTCTAGGTAGCCTTTCTCTAACCCTCCAGTCCACTCCTCTCCTCCCCTCTCTAGGTAGCCTTTCTCTAACCCTCCAGTCCACTCCTCTCCTCCCCTCTCTAGGTAGCCTTTCTCTAACCCTCCAGTCCACTCCTCTCCTCCCCTCTCTAGGTAGCCTTTCTCTAACCCTCCAGTCCACTCCTCTCCTCCCCTCTCTAGGTAGCCTTTCTCTAACCCTCCAGTCCACTCCTCTCCTCCCCTCTCTAGGTAGCCTTTCTCTAACCCTCCAGTCCACTCCTCTCCTCCCCTCTCTAGGTAGCCTTTCTCTAACCCTCCAGTCCACTCCTCTCCTCCCCTCTCTAGGTAGCCTTTCTCTAACCCTCCAGTCCACTCCTCTCCTCCCCTCTCTAGGTAGCCTTTCTCTAACCCTCCAGTCCACTCCTCTCCTCCCCTCTCTAGGTAGCCTTTCTCTAACCCTCCAGTCCACTCCTCTCCTCCCCTCTCTAGGTAGCCTTTCTCTAACCCTCCAGTCCACTCCTCTCCTCCCCTCTCTAGGTAGCCTTTCTCTAACCCTCCAGTCCACTCCTCTCCTCCCCTCTCTAGGTAGCCTATCTCTAACCCTCCAGTCCACTCCTCTCCTCCCCTCTCTAGGTAGCCTTTCTCTAACCCTCCAGTCCACTCCTCTCCTCCCCTCTCTAGGTAGCCTATCTCTAACCCTCCAGTCCACTCCTCTCCTCCCCTCTCTAGGTAGCCTTTCTCTAACCCTCCAGTCCACTCCTCTCCTCCCCTCTCTAGGTAGCCTTTCTCTAACCCTCCAGTCCACTCCTCTCCTCCCCTCTCTAGGTAGCCTTTCTCTAACCCTCCAGTCCACTCCTCTCCTCCCCTCTCTAGGTAGCCTTTCTCTAACCCTCCAGTCCACTCCTCTCCTCCCCTCTCTAGGTAGCCTATCGGTTAAGAGTGTTGGACCAGTAACCAAAAGGTCGCTGGTTTGAATCCCTGAGCCGGCAAGGTGTGAAAATCTGCCGTTCTGCCCTTGAGCGCCAATGACGTGGACGTCGATGAAGGCAGCCCCCCGCACCTCTCGGATTCAGAAGAGTTGGGTTAAATGCGGAAGACACATTTCGTTCGAATGCGTTCAATTGTGCAACTGACTTGGCATCCTCTCTGTCCACTCTTCCTGTAACTCTAGCCTGTTACAGGACTGTTTTTCTCTCTGTCAACTAGATGTATGGGAACAATGAGAAACAAACGTTTGCAATTAGTTTGAAAAAGTTGAAAAACAGGGAAAATGAGAGAGAAAGTCAACATTGGAAAATGAGAAACATGTTTAGAGTTCTCTCATTAGAGAGTGATGACTGGGTTTGGGTGGAGGGGAGAGAATGGATGGAAGGATGGAGATGTAATGAAATGAATAAAGAAAAGTGGCAGCAACACGTCGTATCTAGCTTCAGTTGGTCAAACTCTCGATAGGCCTACAGTAACGTTATAAAGGACTCCCAGTCTCGGTTCAAACACTTCATGTCGGCTGTTATTAGGTAATACCGGACTGACAAAGGACTGACGTCTGCACCCTGACTGAGTGTGTGTGTGTTTTCTGGTTTCTCCTCAGGAACATGTGGAGACAATCTTTACAGAATGTAGAAACAGAGGCACAGTACAGGGCAGGGGAAGACGGGGAGAAAAGGTGGAAGTGGGCGGATGAAGTTCATTGTTCTGTACTTAAAAGTCGTTGTGATGTGTGTGTGTGTTTGTGTGTTTACAGCATGTGTGTATGGCTGTTGTGTTAGGGTGTATGATTCTCTTGACCTGGTTCGATTATATTGGTTATATTGAACTGACACACCCATCCAATGGTCCCACCCTCAAACAGAAAACCAACCATGAATCTGTTAAATCAATCACTTGTAACGATAAATGATTAAATATGAATTGGTTGATGAAATATGGAACATATGGCACATTAACTTATAGGGTACTTATGGTTTGGTAGGGTTCATATTTCCGCAAATGAGTTTGTTTTGCTCTCAGCACATTAAAAGGGACACAGCGACAAGGGGAAAAAGAGAGGCACAGAGAATGGGAGAGAGGGAGCGGACACACACACACACACACACACACACACACACACACACACACACACACACACACACACACACACACACACACACACACACACACACACACACACACACACACACACACACACACACACACACATCTATGTCTTACTATACTTGTGAGGACTTTTTGTGGACCAACAAATGATTCCCATTCAAAATCCTATTTTCCTTAACCCATAACCCTAACCCTTACCCTAAACTTAACCCCTTATCCCAACCCTAAACCTAACTCCTAACCTCTAACCCCAACTCTAACCTCAACTCCAAACCCTAACCCTAATTCTAACCTTAACCCTAAGCCTAAAATAGCCTTTTTACTAGTGAGGACCGGCAAAATGTCCTCACTTCTCTGAATTTTAGTTGGTTTACTATTCCTGTGAGGAGTTATGATACTCACAACTATAGTAAAACATGTACACACACACACACACACACACACACACACACACACACACACACACACACACACACACACACACACACACACACACACACACACACACACACACACACACACACACACACACACACACACAGACAGGTTTCTGTGGACCAAACTGGGCTACAGTACATTGGGTGTGTTGTACAGTTGATTACAACTACCTCTAGCTTGTAGGCTGGAGAAGAAACGCGGCAGAACATTAAAGAGAAGTTAATCCTCCTATTATCCCTCTGGAACCAAACAGCCTTCCGTTTTAACAGTAGTCTTCAACTCAGGGATAGTATAGTTCAAATTATTCGTAAACATACATTACATTAAACTCCCCAGCCACACTCATAACAGTCATATACACACACTCAGTTGTGCACATTGCAGATGGCATTAGTAGTAGTTATACTAATAGTGTCATGAATGCTTGTGGACTGTGTCATGCTGCAGTAAAGACGTTGAACTCACAGATGTTAATACCAACAGTCTTCATCATCAGTCACAGTCACACTTGGGGTGTGTGTGTGTTTTTGGTTTTACTGTTCTTGTAGGGACCAGAAGTCCTCAAAAGGATAGTAAAAGAAGGAACATTCGGACAAGTGGGCACATTTCACCGGTCCCCACAAGGATAAAGGCTATTTTAGACTTAGGAGTTAGGTTTAGGGTTAGGGTTAGAATTAAGGTTAGGAGTTAAGGTTAGGTTTAGGGTTACGGTTAGGGGTTTGGAGTGAAGGTTAGGGTTTGGTTAAGGGTTAGGGAAAATAGGATTTTGAAAAGGAATCAATTGTTTGGTCCACACAAGGATAGTAAAACAAACGTGTGTGTGTGTGTGTGTGTGTGTGTGTGTGTGTGTGTGTGTGTGTGTGTGTGTGTGTGTGTGTGTGTGTGTGTGTGTGTGTGTGTGTGTGTGTGTGTGTGTGTGTGTGTGTGTGTGTGTGGCAGTATTGGTACTGTTAGTCATGCTGCGAACGACGACCTAACCAGGTTACAACCCACTGATCAACACCAGGCCAGAACATGCATTGCTTTCTTAGAAGCAATACTTAGAACTAATAGCTTAGTTTAGCTTAGCCGTTATATTCATGTTAAATTCATATGAGAGAGGTAGATCTGTTATACTGGGCCATTAAAGGCAGAGGTTTATCTCTGTGTCTTCAGTAACCCATCTATCTCTACGTGTGTGTCTGGTCTCTCTCTCTCTCTCTCTCGTTCTCGCTCTCATCTGTAGTCAGTAACCAGAGCCTGAGGTATTGTTATGACAGCCAGTCATCAAGCCATCATCACTTCTGTTTATACAGACTCCATGACATGTACCCGTCTCTCCCCCTGTCTCCCTCTGCACCTGACCTTTCACCCATGGGGAGTCCTCACTTCAGGGAAACCCTCTTCAAAGAGACACCCTGATCAAAGAGACATACAGTACTAGTCAAAAGTTTGGACACACCTACTCATTCAAGGGTTTTTCTTTATTTTTACTATTTTCTACATTGTAGAATAATAGTGAAGACATCAAAACTATGAAATAACACATATGGAATCATGTAGTAACCCAAAAAAAGTGTTAAACAAATCAAAATATATTTTATATTTGAGACTTCGAAGTAGCCACCCTTTGCCTTGATAACAGCTTAACACACACTTGGAATTCTCTCTACCAGCTTCATGAGGTAGTCACCTGGAATGCATTTCAATTAACAGGTGTACCTTGTTAAACCTGTTTCCAATAGAAAACATAACTAGCCTCTCACAGTTCAATTTGTGTTACAAAAAAAAAACGAATATTGTATAGTACTGTATTTCCACCATGTATTTAACATACATTTCCGGTAGGGGAACGGCTAAAAGAGAGAGAGAGAGAGAAAGAGAGCTGTGAGCATCTGTGAAGAACATTGTGCTGCTGAGAAACGCAAGGAGGGAAGATTAAGTTTTCTTTGGTTGTAGAGGAATCTTGTAGAACAATGACTGAACTGAGAGCGATATCAGTAAATTTCAATGAAAGACTGAGTCACCAGGCCGGGTTCTGGGAACATCACTATTCTTTCCTTTTTTAAACCTTTATTTATACAGGTTTTTCTCATTGAGATCAAATCTCTTTTTCAAGAGAAACCTGGTCCAACAGCAGCAGGGGGAACGAAGTTTCAGACAAAACAACGTACATACACTGACACAACATCGAACAAAACTCCGGACACACATACAGTACAACAATTACATATTCCGTAAAGACTAAAAAACAGCTGTCCTAAAGACAATTACGCTCTTCTATGATATTTACATCGACCAAGTGTTTAAACTCCATCATCGTGACTAGATCATCAAATTTTTAAATGTTCAAGAGAAAATTCCAGGACCACGGAGCTGAGTAACTAAAACTATTTCTACCATGACCTGTTCTAAATCTTGGTACTGTTAAAAACAAATGAGAATGGGATCATAATTTATATTATTTACTGACCTGATTTAAAAATAACAAAGATAAAGTGGCCTTTTACCCAGTATGGCTTTATAAATCAGTGTATACCAGTGTTTAAGCCTACAAAAGGTCAATGAAGACCATCAAACAACGTTTTTGATTGGTAATGAACCTGAGGGCTGCATGATATACTGAATCAAGTGCTCTCAGGGTACTGGTTGAGGCCTGCATATACAGTGGCTTGCGAAAGTATTCACCTCCTTGGCATTTTTCCTATTTTATTGCCTTACAACCTGGAATTACATTTTTTGGAGGGTTTATATAATTTTATTTACACAACATGCCTACCACTTTGAAGATTTTTCTTGTGAAACAAACAAGAAATAAGACAAAAAAACAGAACACTTGAGCGTGCATAACTATTCACCCCCCCAAAGTCAATACTTTGTAGAGCCACCTTTTGCAGCAATTACAGCTGCAAGTCTCTTGGGGTATGTCTCTATAAACTTGGCACATCTAGCCACTGGGATTTTTGCCCATTCCTCAAGGCAAAACTTCTCCAGCTCCTTCAAGTTGGATGGGTTCCGCTGGTGTACAGCAATCTTTAAGTCATACCACAGATTCTCAATTGGATTGAGGTCTGGGCTTTGACTAGGCCATTCCAAGACATTTAAATGTTTACCCTTAAACCACTCGAGTGTTGCTTTAGCAGTATGCTTAGGGTCATTGTCTTGCTGGAAGGTGAACCGCCATCCCAGTCTCAAATCTCTGGAAGACTGAAACAAGTATCCCTCATGAATTTCTCTGTATTTAGCGCTATCCATCATTCCTCCAACTCTGGCCAGTTTCCCAGTCGCTGCCGATGAAAGACATCCCCACAGCATGATGCTGCCAACACCATGCTTCACTGTGGGGATGGGGTTCTCGGGGTGATGAGAGGTGTTGGGTTTGCGCCAGACATAGCGTTTTCCTTGATGGCCAAAAAGCTAAATTTTTCCATATGTTTAGGGAGTCCCACATGCCTTTTTGCGAACACCAAACGTGTTTTCTTATTTTTTTCTTTAAGCAATGGCTTTTTTCTGTCCATCCTTCCGTAAAGCCCAGCTCTGTGAAGTGTACGGCTTAAAGTGGTCCTATGGAGAGATACTCCAATCTCTGCTGTGGAGCCACCAGTCAGCCAGGATCTGCCAGAGCCACCAAAGCGGGTATTAACTATGGTGGAGTGGGGGCCACGTGGGGGCCACGTCCCGCACCCGAGCCGCCGCCGTAGGAAGGCCCACCCGGACCCTCCCCTTCTGTGTCAGGTTTTGCGGCCGGAGTCCGCACCTTTGGGGTGGGGGTACTGTCACACCCTGGCCTTAGTTATCTTTATTTTCTGTAATATTTTGGTTAGGTCAGGGTGTGACAGGGGGGATGTTTGTGTTTTTGTCTTGTCTTGGGTGGTTGTAGTGTCTAGGGGGTTTTGTTAGAGTGTATGGGTTTGTGTTGAGTGTAGGTATCTACAGTGGGGAGAACAAGTATTTGATACACTGCCGATTTTGAAGGTTTTCCTACTTACAAAGCATGTAGAGGTCTGTAATTTTTATCATAGGTACACTTCAACTGTGAGAGACGGAATCTAAAACAAAAATCCAGAAAATCACATTGTATGATTTTTAAGTAATTAATTTGCATTTTATTGCATGACATAAGTATTTGATACATCAAAAAAGCAGAACTTAATATTTGGTACAGAAACCTTTGTTTGCAATTACAAAGATCATACGTTTCCTGTAGTTATTGACCAGGTTTGCACACACTGCAGCAGGGATTTTGGCCCACTCCTCCATACATACCTTCTCCAGATCCTTCAGGTTTCGGGGCTGTCGGTGGGCAATACGGACGTTCAGCTCCCTCCAAAGATTTTCTATTGGGTTCAGGTCTGGAGACTGGCTAGGCCACTCCAGGACCTTGAGATGCTTCTTACGGAGCCACTCCTTAGTTGCCCTGGCTGTGTGTTTCGGGTCGTTGTCATGCTGGAAGATCCAGCCACGACCCATCTTCAATGCTCTTACTGAGGGAAGGAGGTTTTTGGCCAAGATCTCGCGATACATGGCCCCATCCATCCTCCCCTCAATACGGTGCAGTCGTCCTGTCCCCTTTGCAGAAAAGCATCCCCAAAGAATTATGTTTCCACCTCCATGCTTCACGGTTGGGAGGGTGTTCTTGGGGTTGTACTCAACCTTCTTCTTCCTCCAAACACGGCGAGTGGAGTTTAGACCAAAAAGCTCTATTTTTGTCTCATCAGACCACATGACCTTCTCCCATTCCTCCTCTGGATCATCCAGATGGTCATTGGCAAACTTCAGACGGGCCTGGACATGCGCTGGCTTGAGCAGGGGGACCTTGCGTGCGCTGCAGGATTTCAATCCATGACAGCGTAGTGTGTTACTAATGGTTTTCTTTGAGACTGTGGTCCCAGCTCTCTTCAGGTCATTGACCAGGTCCTGCCGTGTAGTTCTGGGCTGATCCCTCACCTTCCTTATGATCATTGATGCCCCACGAGGTGAGATCTTGCATGGAGCCCCAGACCGAGAGTGATTGACCGTCATCTTGAACATCTTCCATTTTCTAATAATTGCGCCAACAGTTGTTGCCTTCTCACCAAGCTGCTTGCCTATTGTCCTGTAGCCCATCCCAGCCTTGTGCAGGTCTACAATTTTATTCCTGATGTCCTTACACAGCTCTCTGGTCTTGGCCATTGTGGAGAGATTGGAGTCTGTTTGATTGAGTGTGTGTACAGGTGTCTTTTATACAGGTAACAAGTTCAAACAGGTGCAGTTAATACAGGTAATGAGTGGAGAACAGGAGGGCTTCTTAAAGAAAAACTACCAGGTCTGTGAGAGACAGAATTCTTACTGGTTGGTAGGTGATCAAATACTTATGTCACGCAATAAAATGCAATTTAATTACTTAAAAATCATACAATGTGATTTTCTGGATTTTTGTTTTAGATTCCGTCTCTCACAGTTGAAGTGTACCTATGATAAAAATTACAGACGTCTACATGCTTTGGAAGTAGGAAAACCTTCAAAATCGGCAGTGTATCAAATACTTGTTCTCCCCACTGTAGGTATGTCTATGGTTGCCTGAATGGTTCTCAATCAGAGACAGCTGTCATTCATTTGTCTCTGATTGGGAGCCATATTTAAGGCAGCCATAGGCATTGGGCTGTTGTGGGTAATTGTCTATGTGTAAGTTGCCCGTGTCTGCACTTATTGTTTGTTATAGCGTCACGATCGTTTGTTGTTTTGTAGTAGTTTGTATAGTGTTCGTTTTTCGTCTTCCTAATAAAAGAAGATGTATTTCTATCACGCTGCGCCTTGGTCCTCTCTTCCTCATCAAGACGATCGTGACAAAATTACCCACCAAACCAGGACCAAGCAGCGTGAAAGGAGGGAACAGCGCTTTGAGGAGGAATGGACCCGGGAAAAGGATGAGTGGAGAACAACCTGGGAAGAGATAGACAGGTGGGCGTGCGATCCAGAGAAAGTGCCGGAGCCTGCCTGGGATTCGCTGGAGCAGTGCGAGGAGGGTTACAGGATAATGGAGTTGGAGAAAGGAGCACGACGGCGCGGTAGGAAGCCCTCGAGGAAACGTCAAAAATGTATTGGGGAGGGGCACATGGGGAGTGTGGCGAGTTCAGATAGGAGATCTGCGTCAACTTCTCGTGCTACCCGTGAGGACCCGAAGAAGGAACCAGAGCCAGTCGGGCTGATATTGGAGGTGAGCAATGGGAATGATACAGAGACTGTTAAGGATTTATTGGGGAGTTTGGAGGAGAGTGAAATGAGGGAGCTGCTGTGTTGGTGCGTGAGGCACAACATCCACCCGACAGAGCGTGTGCGGGATGTAATGTTACCTGAGTCAGCTCTCCATGCTCGTCCTGAGGTGCGTGCTAACCGTCTGGGAATGACAGTCCCACGAACCAGGCCTCCTGTGCGCCTCCCTAGTCCTGCACCTCCTGTAGCAGCCCCACGTACTAGCTCTCCTGTGGCAGCCCCTCGTACCAGTCCTCCAGTTCCGGCACCACGCACCAAGCCTCCTGTGCGTCTCCAGAGCCCTGTGCGCCCTGTCCCTGCTCCCCGCACCAGCCTTGAGGTGTGTGTCCTCGGCCCAGTACCACCAGTGCCAACACCACGCACCAAGCTTCCTGTGCGTCTCCAGAGTCCAGTACGTCCTGTTCCTCCTCCCCGCACTAGCCCTGAGATGCGTGTCCCCAGCCCGGTACCACCAGTTCCGGCACCACGCACTAGGCCTAATGTGCGTCTCCAGGGTCCAGTATGCCCTGTTCCTCCTCCCCGCACTAGCCTTAAGGTGCGTGTCCTTAGCCCGGTACCTCCTGTTCCGGTACCACGCACCAGGCCTACTGTGCGCCTCAGCCGGCCAGAGTCTGCCGTCTGCCCAGTGCCGCCTGCACTGTCCGTCTGCCCAGAACCGCCTGCGCTATCCGTCTGTCCCGAGCCGTCAGAGCCGCCCGTCTGTCCCGAGCCGTCAGAGCCGCCCGCCAGCCAGGATCTGCCAGAGCCGCCAGCCAGCCAGGATCTGCGAGAGCCGCCAGCCAGCCAGGATCTGCCAGAGCCGCCAGCCAGCCAGGATCTGCCAGAGCCGCCAATCAGCCAGGATCTGCCAGAGCCGCCAATCAGCCAGGATCTGCCAGAGCCACCAGTCAGCCAGGATCTGCCAGAGCCACCAAAGCGGGTATTAACTATGGTGGAGTGGGGGCCACGTCCCGCACCCGAGCCGCCGCCGTAGGAAGGCCCACCCGGACCCTCCCCTTCTGTGTCAGGTTTTGCGGCAGGAGTCCGCACCTTTGGGGGGGGGGGGGGGGGGTACTGTCACGCCCTGGCCTTAGTTATCTTTATTTTCTGTAATATTTTGGTTAGGTCAGGGTGTGACAGGGGGGATGTTTGTGTTTTTGTCTTGTCTTGGGTGGTTGTAGTGTCTAGGGGGTTTTGTTAGAGTGTATGGGTTTGTGTTGAGTGTAGGTATCTAGGTATGTCTATGGTTGCCTGAATGGTTCTCAATCAGAGACAGCTGTCATTCATTTGTCTCTGATTGGGAACCATATTTAAGGCAGCCATAGGCATTGGGCTGTTGTGGGTAATTGTCTATGTGTAAGTTGCCAGTGTCTGCACTTATTGTTTGTTATAGCTTCACGATCGTTTGTTGTTTTGTAGTAGTTTGTATAGTGTTCGTTTTTCGTCTTCCTAATAAAAGAAGATGTATTTCTATCACGCTGCGCCTTGGTCCTCTCTTCCTCATCAAGACGATCGTGACACATATTCTTTAAAAAAAATTATAATGGATTTAATGGTGCTCTGTGTGATGTTCAAAGTTTCAGATATGTTTTTATAACCCAACCCTGATCTGTACTTCTCCACAACTTTGTCCCTGACCTGTTTGGAAAGCACCTTGGTCTTCATAGTGCCGCTTGCATGGTGATACCCGTTGCTTAGTGGTGTTGCAGACTCTGTGGCCTTTCAGAACAGGTGTATATATACTGAGATCATGTGACACTTAGATTGCACACAGGTGGACTTTATTTAACTAATTATGTGACTTCTGAAGGTAATTGGTTGCACCAGATCTTATTTAGGGGCTTCATAGCAAAGGGGGTGAATACATATGCACGCACCACTTTTCCGTTCTTATTTTGTAAAAAAAAATTAAGCAAGTACTTTTTTTTCATTTCACTTCACCAATTTGGACTATTTTGTGTATGTCCATTACATGAAATCCAAATAAAAATCCATTTAAATTACAGGTTGTAAAAAAATAGGAACAAAATAGGAAAAATGCCAAGGGGATGAATACTTTTGCAAGGCACTGTATATAACATCACTAAAATCTAAAGCTGCCAACAATGTACATCATACCAGCTCCTTCCTGGCCTCCAGAGGAAAACAAGCCTTATGCCGGTAATAAAAACCTATTCTCAGCTTGAGCTCCCTTATCAAGTTCTCCACATGAACAGTGAAGCTCAGCTTGTCATCCACCCACACTCCCAAATATTCTTACACTTTGACTTGTTCTATAGTATGTCCATTCAATGTAGCAATGACATGATTAGTAACATGCCTGGCATTTGAAAATACCATGCATTTTGTTTTTCCAGAATTCAGAACCAGCTTCAAATCATACAGATTCCGTTGTATGATGTTAAATGCTCTTTGGGCATTTTCAAAAGCTAAAGATAATCTACTACCACTTGAATAAAGAACAGTATCATCTGCATAAAAATGAACATCCGCTGTTTCAATAAGATCCCCAATGTTGTTGATATACAAAATGAACAACTGTGGGCCCAAAATAGAACCGGAACACCTAGTTCATCAGGGCCAGGGGATTTCTTTCTATCAATTTCTTTCAGGGCTTTACACACTTCTGAAACAGAGAAGGATGAAAAGGAGAACATGGTGAAGGAGTGCACAGGGGTGTCAGGTAAATTCATAGGGGGCTCAAGTATACCTTTAACCTTTTTGAATAAACTGCCTGCATCTAAAAGAAAAATGCTGATTTAAGGCTTTCAGAATGGAGGTTCTCTCAGCTACAATCTTTGTGTCTACCAACAATTGTTTGGGAAACTGTGTATCTTTTTTGCACTCCAAACTTTTCACTACTTGCCAAAATTTGGAGGGATTATTTAAATTATCCGAAGTAGATTTTAAGGTAGCCACACCCAGGTTTCAAAGACGTTTAAAGCCATCCAATCATTCCCTGAACCAGACCCTTGCTTTAGCCCACATACCTGAGAACCATGTTTGTGCCTGTGTGTTTGTGCGCACGTGCATGGGTGCATCTTGATATTTTTTTAGACGTTATTGCCCCAATGATTCCACCATTAAAAGCACACCTTGTTGCCCTCAGCTAATGCTGATGGTATTTCTGAGCCACTTTAACAGCCACCATGCACAGAGCCTTTTTGATGGCTGTGTTTAAGGCCCTCAGCTCCGGAGTCTTGAATGATAGGATAGGCAGCAATGGTGAATAGATGGTCCAGCAACTCTCTCTGAGAGAGAGAGAGAGAGAGAGAGAGAGAGAGAGAGAGAGAGAGAGAGAGAGAGAGAGAGAGAGAGAGAGAGAGAGAGAGAGAGAGAGAGAGAGAGAGAGAGAGAGAGAGAGAGAGAGAATCCTAGTATCTCTCTCTACTTATGATGTGGAATATCTTGAGGCATCTTACCAGAGCTCAGTATGTAGGATGGACACTGAACAGACCCCAGAGACATTATACAGACATTTACAAGAATAAAACAACATCAAGAGACAGAAGCTGTCGAGGAAGGGGAAAAAGAGGATGTCGCCAGTAACTTCTCTTTCTATAGACACACATATGCATATACACACGGAGCGAGGAAGAGGATGTCGCCCTCCAGTCAGCTGGCACAACTCTCTGCTCTCTGAGCCAAGACATGGGACGCTGGGTTTTATTTGTCACCTTACTTCCTCTCCTCCTACTTCCTAGCCTGCTATATTTAACTTGTATGCGAACCTATTGTTTATAGAAGCCTGTATATCACTCTATTGTCCATGGCTGTAGATTCCCATGGGCCATCACTAGCACTAAGAGTGAAACAGTCATGGAGGGTGGGTGAGTGTGGTAATCTGCTGGGAGCGACTTGGTGTCTCCTCTGTAATGTGTTGTGTACTTGGTACGTGTGTGCATGTGTGTACCACCAGGTTGACCTGCAGTAGCAGCAGTAAGTGCAGCTCTCAGATAGAGGTGCTGAGGTGTTGGTTTCACATAACCCCTAATGGAACCTTTAGACAAACGCACTCGGTGCCCATATGCCGGAACCTATGCCACAACACCAATGCACATCCTCCATATCAGTAAACAAGCTTTATATTCACCTACAGAGACTATTTACCTCCATAGGCATACAACAGGACATGGCTAGAAGGACAGACAGTGGCGTTTCTTGAATGTCTCAGTGAACATAACAGATGAAAGTGTCGTTTTTATACCAGCCGCTAGAGGGTGTCTCTGACAACTCTTTGGGTTTGAACCAGTGAAAGTCACAACTCCCAACCTCAGGGCTGCCTTCAACATAGATCTCAAATCAGATTACTCAAAGCCCAATCATAATGTTATTAGTTATTAGGTTATTGGAAGGGATGAAATAACATCTGCCCTTGTATCAGTTCTTGGGAACAACTTTCAGCAACTTCATTCATTCACACACCACGGTCCCATTCCTTAAAGGGATTCTACAAAATGTTGAGATGTAGATACTTTTTCTACTTACCTAAAGACATAAAAATGCAGAGACATAAAATAGTATCCATGAGTTCATCTAGCTCTGTGTAAGTAGGAAAATTACCTAAATCTCGAAATCTCACAGTATCCCTTTAATGGGAGATCTCTCTCTCTCTCTCTCTGAGAAATTGTTCTGTGTCACAAATTGCAACATTAGAGGTAATATAAATGACTTCCGCATTTATTATAATGGCTCCAGCATTTCACTGTGTGTGTGTGTATGTGTGTGTGTGTGTGTGTGTGAGTTTATAGAACTATGATTGAACGCGGTCTCTTTAAGCCAGCCAAATGGACTTGTTGTTGTTGAGTTGTGTGTTTGGAAGAAGCCCAACCAGAGTCAGTGGTCTTCAGGGCTGTGAATGGTTCCGAGGAGCTCCAGCCAGGGTTTGGTTTGTTGGGATGTTTGTGGGAATGACAGTCCTGGCAGATACACACACTGATGTCCCCTCACTGGTAATGACTGCAAAATTTGTGGTTGTGTTTAAATGTTTACAGCATGTGGATTTGTGTGCATGTGTGTGTCCCCGCTCTCACTCCCAACCCCAGCTAGTCGAGTGACTCCCTCTTTAAAGTTTCAAGTTTTAATGTCACGTGCACAAGTACAGTGAAATGCCTTTCTTGCAAGCTCTAAACCCAACAATGCAGTAATCAATAATCAAACCCAATAATGCAGCAATCAGTAATCAAACCCAACAATGCAGTTATCAATAATCAAACCCATCAATGCAGTTATCAATAATCAAACCCATCAATGCAGTTATCAGTTATCAATAATCAAACCCATCAATGCAGTTATCAATAATCAAACCCATCAATGCAGTTATCAGTTATCAGTAATCAAACCCAATAATTCAGTAATCAAACCGAACAATGCAATAATCAATAATCAAACCCAATAATGCAGCAATCAGTAATCAAACCCAACAATGCAGTTATCAATAATCAAACCCATCAATTCAGTTATCAGTAATCAAACCCAATAATTCAGTAATCAAACCGAACAATGCAGTAATCAATAATCAAACCCAATAATGCAGCAATCAGTAATCAAACCCAACAATGCAGTCATCAATAATCAAACCAAATAATGCAGTAATCAGTAATCAAACCCAACAATGCAGTCATCAATAATCAAACCCAACAATGCAGTCATCAATAATCAAACCCAATAATTCAGTAATCAAACCCAACAATGCAGTCATCAATAATCAAACCCAATAATTCAGTAATCAAACCGAACAATGCAGTTATCAATAATCAAACCCAACAATGCAGTCATCAATAATCAAACCCAACAATGCAGTCATCAATAATCAAACCCAACAATGCAGTTATCAATAATCAAACCCATCAATTCAGTTAGCAGTAATCAAACCCAATAATTCAGTAATCAAACCGAACAATGCAGTTATCAATAATCAAACCCAATAATGCAGCAATCAGTAATCAAACCCAACAATGCAGTCATCAATAATCAAACCCAATAATGCAGTAATCAGTAATCAAACCCAACAATGCAGTTATCAATAATCAAACCCATCAATGGAGTTATCAGTTATCAATAATCAAACCCATCAATGCAGTTATCAATAATCAAACCCATCAATGCAGTTATCAGTTATCAATAATCAAACCCATCAATGCAGTTATCAATAATCAAACCCATCAATGCAGTTATCAGTTATCAGTAATCAAACCCAATAATTCAGTAATCAAACCGAACAATGCAGTAATCAATAATCAAACCCAATAATGCAGCAATCAGTAATCAAACCCAACAATGCAGTTATCAATAATCAAACCCATCAATTCAGTTATCAGTAATCAAACCCAATAATTCAGTAATCAAACCGAACAATGCAGTAATCAATAATCAAACCCAATAATGCAGCAATCAGTAATCAAACCCAACAATGCAGTTATCAATAATCAAACCCATCAATGCAGTTATCAATAATCAAACCCATCAATGCAGTTATCAGTTATCAATAATCAAACCCATCAATGCAGTTATCAATGATCAAACCCATCAATGCAGTTATCAATAATCAAACCCATCAATGCAGTTATCAGTTATCAATAATCAAACCCATCAATGCAGTTATCAATAATCAAACCCATCAATGCAGTTATCAGTTATCAGTAATCAAACCCAATAATTCAGTAATCAAACCGAACAATGCAGTAATCAATAATCAAACCCAATAATGCAGCAATCAGTAATCAAACCCAACAATGCAGTTATCAATAATCAAACCCATCAATTCAGTTATCAGTAATCAAACCCAATAATTCAGTAATCAAACCGAACAATGCAGTAATCAATAATCAAACCCAATAATGCAGCAATCAGTAATCAAACCCAACAATGCAGTAATCAATAATCAAACCCAATAATGCAGCAATCAGTAATCAAACCCAACAATGCAGTTATCAATAATCAAACCCAATAATGCAGCAATCAGTAATCAAACCCAACAATGCAGTCATCAATAATCAAACCCAATAATGCAGTAATCAGTAATCAAACCCAACAATGAGGTTATCAATAATCAAACCCATCAATGCAGTTATCAGTTATCAATAATCAAACCCATCAATGCAGTTATCAATAATCAAACCCATCAATGCAGTTATCAATAATCAAACCCATCAATGCAGTTATCAGTTATCAATAATCAAACCCATCAATGCAGTTATCAATAATCAAACCCATCAATGCAGTTATCAGTTATCAGTAATCAAACCCAATAATTCAGTAATCAAACCGAACAATGCAGTAATCAATAATCAAACCCAATAATGCAGCAATCAGTAATCAAACCCAACAATGCAGTTATCAATAATCAAACCCATCAATGCAGTTATCAGTAATCAAACCCAATAATTCAGTAATCAAACCGAACAATGCAGTAATCAATAATCAAACCCAATAATGCAGCAATCAGTAATCAAACCCAACAATGCAGTTATCAATAATCAAACCCATCAATGCAGTTATCAGTTATCAATAATCAAACCCATCAATGCAGTTATCAATAATCAAACCCATCAATGCAGTTATCAATAATCAAACCCATCAATGCAGTTATCAGTTATCAATAATCAAACCCATCAATGCAGTTATCAATAATCAAACCCATCAATGCAGTTATCAGTTATCAGTAATCAAACCCAATAATTCAGTAATCAAACCGAACAATGCAGTAATCAATAATCAAACCCAATAATGCAGCAATCAGTAATCAAACCCATCAATGCAGTTATCAGTTATCAATAATCAAACCCATCAATGCAGTTATCAATGATCAAACCCATCAATGCAGTTATCAATAATCAAACCCATCAATGCAGTTATCAGTTATCAATAATCAAACCCATCAATGCAGTTATCAATAATCAAACCCATCAATGCAGTTATCAGTTATCAGTAATCAAACCCAATAATTCAGTAATCAAACCGAACAATGCAGTAATCAATAATCAAACCCAATAATGCAGCAATCAGTAATCAAACCCAACAATGCAGTTATCAATAATCAAACCCATCAATTCAGTTATCAGTAATCAAACCCAATAATTCAGTAATCAAACCGAACAATGCAGTAATCAATAATCAAACCCAATAATGCAGCAATCAGTAATCAAACCCAACAATGCAGTAATCAATAATCAAACCCAATAATGCAGCAATCAGTAATCAAACCCAACAATGCAGTTATCAATAATCAAACCCAATAATGCAGCAATCAGTAATCAAACCCAACAATGCAGTCATCAATAATCAAACCCAATAATGCAGTAATCAGTAATCAAACCCAACAATGAGGTTATCAATAATCAAACCCATCAATGCAGTTATCAGTTATCAATAATCAAACCCATCAATGCAGTTATCAATAATCAAACCCATCAATGCAGTTATCAATAATCAAACCCATCAATGCAGTTATCAGTTATCAATAATCAAACCCATCAATGCAGTTATCAATAATCAAACCCATCAATGCAGTTATCAGTTATCAGTAATCAAACCCAATAATTCAGTAATCAAACCGAACAATGCAGTAATCAATAATCAAACCCAATAATGCAGCAATCAGTAATCAAACCCAACAATGCAGTTATCAATAATCAAACCCATCAATGCAGTTATCAGTAATCAAACCCAATAATTCAGTAATCAAACCGAACAATGCAGTAATCAATAATCAAACCCAATAATGCAGCAATCAGTAATCAAACCCAACAATGCAGTTATCAATAATCAAACCCATCAATGCAGTTATCAGTTATCAATAATCAAACCCATCAATGCAGTTATCAATAATCAAACCCATCAATGCAGTTATCAATAATCAAACCCATCAATGCAGTTATCAGTTATCAATAATCAAACCCATCAATGCAGTTATCAATAATCAAACCCATCAATGCAGTTATCAGTTATCAGTAATCAAACCCAATAATTCAGTAATCAAACCGAACAATGCAGTAATCAATAATCAAACCCAATAATGCAGCAATCAGTAATCAAACCCAACAATGCAGTTATCAGTAATCAAACCCAATAATGCAGTAATCAATAATCAAACCCAACAATGCAGTTATCAATAATCAAACCCAATAATGCAGCAATCAGTAATCAAACCCAACAATGCAGTAATCAGTAATCAGTAATCAAACCCAATAATTCAGTAATCAAACCGAACAATGCAGTAATCAATAATCAAACCCAATAATGCAGCAATCAGTAATCAAACCCAACAATGCAGTCATCAATAATCAAACCCAATAATGCAGCAATCAGTAATCAAACCCAACAATGCAGTCATCAATAATCAAACCCAATAATGCAGTAATCAATAATCAAACCCAACAATGCAGTTATCAGTAATCAAACCCAACAGTGCAGTTATCAATAATCAAACCCAACAATGCAGTTATCAATAATCAAACCCAACAATGCAGTTATCAATAATCAAACCCAACAATGCAGTTATCAGTAATCAAACCCAACAGTGCAGTTATCAATAATCAAACCCAACAATGCAGTTATCAATAATCAAACCCAACAATGCAGTTATCAGTAATCAAACCCAACAATGCCGTTATCAGTAATCAAACCCAACAATGCAGTCATCAATAATCAAACCCAATAATGCAGTAATCAGTAATCAAACCCAACAATGCAGTTATCAATAATCAAACCCAACAATGCCGTTATCAGTAATCAAACCCAACAATGCAGTTATCAGTAATCAAACCCAACAATGCCGTTATCAGTAATCAAACCCAACAATGCCGTTATCAGTAATCAAACCCAACAATGCAGTTATCAGTAATCAAACCCAACAATGCCGTTATCAGTAATCAAACCCAACAATGCAGTTATCAGTAATCAAACCCAACAATGCCGTTATCAGTAATCAAACCCAATAATGCAGCAATCAGTAATCAAACCCAACAATGCAGTAATCAATAATCAAACCCAACAATGCAGTTATCAATAATCAAACCCAACAATGCAGCAATCAGTAATCAAACCCAACAATGCAGTTATCAGTAATCAAACCCAACAATGCCGTTATCAGTAATCAAACCCAACAATGCCGTTATCAGTAATCAAACCCAACAATGCCGTTATCAGTAATCAAACCCAACAATGCCGTTATCAGTAATCAAACCCAACAATGCCGTTATCAGTAATCAAACCCAACAATGCCGTTATCAGTAATCAAACCCAACAATGCAGTTATCAGTAATCAAACCCAACAGTGCCGTTATCAGTAATCAAACCCAACAATGCCGTTATCAGTAATCAAACCCAACAATGCAGTTATCAGTAATCAAACCCAACAATGCCGTTATCAGTAATCAAACCCAACAATGCCGTTATCAGTAATCAAACCCAACAATGCCGTTATCAGTAATCAAACCCAACAATGCAGTTATCAGTAATCAAACCCAACAGTGCCGTTATCAGTAATCAAACCCAACAATGCCGTTATCAGTAATCAAACCCAACAATGCAGTTATCAGTAATCAAACCCAACAATGCAGTTATCAGTAATCAAACCCAACAATGCCGTTATCAGTAATCAAACCCAACAATGCCGTTATCAGTAATCAAACCCAACAATGCCGTTATCAGTAATCAAACCCAACAATGCAGTTATCAGTAATCAAACCCAACAGTGCCGTTATCAGTAATCAAACCCAACAATGCCGTTATCAGTAATCAAACCCAACAATGCCGTTATCAGTAATCAAACCCAACAATGCCGTTATCAGTAATCAAACCCAACAATGCCGTTATCAGTAATCAAACCCAACAATGCAGTTATCAGTAATCAAACCCAACAGTGCCGTTATCAGTAATCAAACCCAACAATGCCGTTATCAGTAATCAAACCCAACAATGCAGTTATCAGTAATCAAACCCAACAATGCAGTTATCAGTAATCAAACCCAACAATGCCGTTATCAGTAATCAAACCCAACAATGCCGTTATCAGTAATCAAACCCAACAATGCCGTTATCAGTAATCAAACCCAACAATGCAGTTATCAGTAATCAAACCCAACAGTGCCGTTATCAGTAATCAAACCCAACAATGCCGTTATCAGTAATCAAACCCAACAATGCAGTAATCAGTAATCAAACCCAACAATGCAGTTATCAATAATCAAACCCAACAATGCCGTTATCAGTAATCAAACCCAACAATGCAGTAATCAGTAATCAAACCCAACAATGCAGTAATCAGTAATCAAACCCAACAATGCAGTAATCAGTAATCAAACCCAACAATGCAGTAATCAGTAATCAATATATAATAATTATGATTCTCTTATATTACTATTACAACAATCTCACCAACAGATGCCCACATTTTTGTGCCAGCCCTTCACTGACACTACACGGCACTGTGGTCCCCCATACCAGGAGAGGTTTGGAAAACACTGTATTAGTGAATTAGTGTGTTGGACCCAGAGTCCGGTGAACGATGCACCCAGAAATACATCTGGGCAAACAGTCAGACCAGCATTCATATCCTCCCACATAACACTTTATGAATAATGACTGCAAGTGTGTGTGTACATGCAAATATGTGTGTGTGTGTGTGTGTGTGTGTGTGTGTGTGTGTGTGTGTGTGTGTGTGTGTGTGTGTGTGTGTGTGTGTGTGTGTGTGTGTGTGTGTGTGTGTGTGTGTGTGTGTGCGTGCGTGCGTGCGTGTGTGTGTGCATGTGTCTGTTGATTTTAAGGACAATCAAACATCCATTATTACATGTATTTATATTAGAGCCATATTTCATTATAAATATAAACCTGTAAAATGTAAAACAGTCAAGTGGTATTTCCGAGAACACAGGAAGCAGGAAGAACCAAACAGGAAAAGAGAGGGACAGCCTTCACCGCTCCCTCACGCTCAGCCGCCACAGTGTGTAGTTGTGTGTTTCTTAATAGGGCGTTTAAAAATATATATAATTTCACTTTTATTTAACCAGGTAGGCCAGTTGAGAACAAGTTCTCATTTACAACTGCGACCTGGCCAAGATAAAGCAAAGCAGTGCAAAAAAAAACAACAACACAGAGTTACACATAAACAAACGTACAGTCAATAACACAATATAAATAATCTATGTACAGTGTGTGCAAATGTAGAAGAGTAGGGAGGTAAGGCAATAGGTAGGCCATAATGGCGAAATAATTACAATTTAGCATTAACACAGGAGTGAGAGATGTGCAGATGATGATGTGCAAGTAGAGATACTGAGGTGCAAAGGAGCAAGAGGATAAATAACAATATGGGGATGTAGTAGTTGGGTGTGCTAATCACAGATTGGCTGTGTAAAGGTACAGTGATCAGTAAGCTGCTCTGACAACTGATGCTTAAAGTTAGAGAGGGAGATATAAGACTCCAGCTTCAGTGATTTTTGCAATTCGTTCCAGTCATTGGCAGCAGAGAACTGGAAGGAAAGGTACCCAAAGGAAGTGTTGGATTTGGGGATGACCAGTGAAATATACCTGCTGGAGTGAGTGGGTGTTGCTATGGTGACCCGTGAGCTGAGATAAGGCGGGGCTTTACCTAGCAAAGACGTATAGGTGACTTGGAGCCAATGGGTTTGGCATCGAATATGTAGTGAGGGCCAGCCAACGAGAGCATACAGGTCACAGTGGTGGGTAGTATATGGGGCTTGGTGACAAAACAGATGGCACTGTGATAGACTACATTTTCTTTAACTAGGCAAGCCAGTTAAGAACAAATTCTTATTTTCAATGATGGCCTAGGAACAGTGGGTTAACTGCCTTGTTAAGGGGTTAAGGGGTAGAATGACAGATTTTTACCTTGTCAGCTCAGGGATTAGATCTTGCAACCTTTCGGTGACTAGTCCAATGCTTTAACCACTAGGCTACCCTGCCACCCCACATCCAGTTTGCTGAGTAGACTGTTGGAGGCTATTTTGTAAATGACATCGCCGAAGTCAAGGATCGTTAGGATAATCAGTTGTACAGGGGTATGTTTGGCAGCATGAGTGACGGAGGCTTTGTTGTGAAATAGGAAGACGATTCTAGATTTAATTATTTTGGATTGGAGATGCTTAATGTGAGTCTGGAAGGAGAGTTTACAGTCTGACCAGACACCTAGGTACAGTGGGGAGAACAAGTATTTGATACACTGCCGATTTTGCAGGTTTTCCTACTTACAAAGCATGTAGAGGTCTGTAATTTTTATCATAGGTACACTTCAACTGTGAGAGACGGAATTTAAAACAAAAATCCAGAAAATCACATTGTATGATTTTTAAGTAATTAATTCGCATTTTATTGCATGACATAAGTATTTGATCACCTACCAACCAGTAAGAATTCCGGCTCTCACAGACCTGTTAGTTTTTCTTTAAGAAGCCCTCCTGTTCTCCACTCATTACCTGTATTAACTGCACCTGTTTGAACTCGTTACCTGTATAAAAGACACCTGTCCACCCACTCAATCAAACAGACTCCAACCTCTCCACAATGGCCAAGACCAGAGAGCTGTGTAAGGACATCAGGGATAAAATTGTAGACCTGCACAAGGCTGGGATGGGCTACAGGACAATAGGTAAGCAGCTTGGTGAGAAGGCAACAACTGTTGGCGTAATTATTAGAAAATGGAAGAAGTTCAAGATGACGGTCAATCACCCTCGGTCTGGGGCTCCATGCAAGATCTCACCTCGTGGGGCATCAATGATCATGAGGAAGGTGAGGGATCAGCCCAGAACTACACGGCAGGACCTGGTTAATGACCTGAAGAGAGCTGGGACCACAGTCTCAAAGAAAACCATTAGTAACACACTACGCCGTCATGGATTAAAATCCTGCAGCGCACGCAAGGTCCCCCTGCTCAAGCCAGCGCATGTCCAGGCCCGTCTGAAGTTTGCCAATGACCATCTGGATGATCCAGAGGAGGAATTGGAGAAGGTCATGTGGTCTGATGAGACAAAAATAGAGCTTTTTGGTCTAAACTCCACTCGCCGTGTTTGGAGGAAGAAGAAGGATTAGTACAACCCCAAGAACACCATCCTAACCGTGAAGCTTGGAGGTGGAAACATCATTCTTTGGGGATGCTTTTCTGCAAAGGGGACAGGATGACTGCACCGTATTGAGGGGAGGATGGATGGGGCCATGCATCGCGAGATCTTGGCCAACAACCTCCTTCCCTCAGTAAGAGCATTGAAGATAGGTCGTGGCTGGGTCTTCCAGCATGACAACGACCCGAAACACACAGCCAGGGCAACTAAGGAGTGGCTCCGTAAGAAGCATCTCAAGGTCCTGGAGTGGCCTAGCCAGTCTCCAGACCTGAACCCAATAGAAAATCTTTGGAGGGAGCTGAAAGTCCGTATTGCCCAGCGACAGCCCCGAAACCTGAAGGATCTGGAGAAGGTCTGTATGGAGGAGTGGGCCAAAATCCCTGCTGCAGTGCGTGCAAACCTGGTCAAGAACTACAGGAAACATATGATCTCTGTAATTGCAAACAAAGGTTTCTGTACCAAATATTAAGTTCTGCTTTTCTGATGTATCAAATACTTATGTCATGCAATAAAATGCAAATTAATTACTTAAAAATCATACAATGTGATTTTCTGGATTTTTGTTTTAGATTCCGTCTCTCACAGTTGAAGTGTACCTGTGATAAAAATTACAGACCTCTACATGCTTTGTAAGTAGGAAAACCTGCAAAATCGGCAGTGTATCAAATACTTGTTCTCCCCACTGTATTTGTAGTTGTCCACATATTCTAAGTCCGAACCGTCCAGCATAGTGATGCTAGTCATGCGGGCGGGTGCAGGCAACAATCGTTTGAAGAGCATGCATTTAGTTTTACTAGCATTTAAAAGCAGTTTTGAGGCCACGGAAGGAGTGTTGTATGGCACTGAATCTCGTTTGGAGGTTAGTTAACACAGTGTCCTAAGAAGGGCCAGATATATACAGAATGGTGTCGTCTGCGTAGAGGTGGATCAGAGAATCACCAGCAGCAAGAGCGACATCATTGATATATACAGTGAAAAGCGTTGGCCCGAGAATTGAACCCTGTGGCACCCCCATAGAGACTGCCAGAGGTCTGGACAACAGACCCTCCGATTTGACACACTGAACTCTATCTGAGAAGTAGTTGGTGAATCAGGCGAGGCAGTCATTTGAGAAACCAAAGCTATTGAGTCTGCCGATAAGAACGCGGTGATTGACAGTCGAAAGCCTTTATCCAGGTCGATGAAGACGGCTGCACAGTACTGTCTTTTATCAATGGCGGTTTTGATATCGTTTAGGACCTTGCGCGTGGCTGAGGTGCACCCATGACCAGCTCGAAAACCAGATTGCATAGTGGAGAATGTACGGTGGGATTCGAAGTGGTCAGTGATCTGTTTGTTAACTTGTCTTTCAAAGATTTTAGAATGGCAGGGCAGGATGGATATAGGTCTATAACAGTTTGGGTCTAGAGTGTCTCCCCCTTTGAAGATGGGGATGACCGCGGCAGCTTTC
Source organism: Salvelinus alpinus (assembly GCF_045679555.1). Lineage (NCBI taxonomy): Eukaryota > Metazoa > Chordata > Actinopteri > Salmoniformes > Salmonidae > Salvelinus > Salvelinus alpinus. The sequence continues at coordinate 30,626,246 of NC_092091.1, read as the reverse complement.
CAATCTTTGGGGATCTCAGATGATATGAAAGAGAGGTTGAACAGGCTAGTAATAGGGGCTGCAACAATTTAGGCGGATAATTTTAGAAAGAGAGGGTCCAGATTGTCTAGCCCAGCTGATTTGTAGGGGTCCAGATTTTGCAGCTCTTTCAGAATATCAGCTGTCTGGATTTGGGTGAAGGAGAAGCGGGCGGTGCTTGGGCAAGTTGCTGCAGGGGGTGCAGAGCTGTTGGCCGGGGTAGGGGTAGCCAGGTGGAAAGCATGGCCAGCCATAGAAAAATGGTTATTGAAATGATCGATTATCGGGCAGCTGGGAGGAGGTGCTCTTTTTCTCCATGGACTTTACAGTGTCCCAAAACTTTTTGGAATTAGTGCGACAGGATGCAAATTTCTGTTTGAACAAGCTAGCCTTAGCTTTCCTAACTGACTGTATATTGGTTCCTGACTTCCCTGAAAAGTTGCATTTCACGGGGGCTATTCGATGCTAATGCAGTATGCCACAGGATGTTTTTGTGCTGGTCAAGGGCAGTCAAGTCTGGGGGGAACCAAGGGCTTTATCTGTTCTTAGTTCTACATTTTTTGATTGGGACATGCTTATTTAAGATGGTGAGGAATGCACTTTTAAAGATCAAACAGACAACCTCCACTGACGGGATGAGGTCAATATCCTTCCCGGATACCCGGGCCAGGTAGATTAGAATGGCCTGCTCGCTGAAGTGTTTCAGGGAGCGTTTGACAGTGATGATGGGTGGTCGTTTGACCGCGGACCCATTACGGAAGCAGGCAATGAGGCAGTGATCGCTGAGATCCTGGTTGAAGAAATCAGAGGTGTATTTGGAGGGCAAGTTGGTCAGGATGATATCTAAGAGGGTGCCCATGGTTACGGATTTAGGGTTGTACCTGGTAGGTTCCTTGATAATTTGTGTGAGATTGAGGGTATATACCCTCACTAGTTAGCTTAGATTGTAGGATGGCCGGGGTGTTAATCATATCCCAGTTTAGGTCACCTAACAGGACGAACTCTGAACACCACGAGCCAGAACAGCTTCAATGTGCCTTGGCATAGATTCTACAAGTGTCTGGAACTCTATAGGAGGGATGTGACACCATTCTTCCACAAGAAATTCCATAATTTGGTGTTTTGGCGATTGCGGTGGAAACCGCCGTCTCAGACGACGCTCCAGAATCTCCCTTAAATATTCCCCCACATCCATAAATATTTGACACAACGGGCCACCAGTTGCCTATGTATGTATGTATGTATGTATGTATGTATGTATGTATGTATGTATGTATGTATGTATGTATGTATGTATGTATGTATGTATGTATGTATGTATGTATGTATGTATGTATGTATGTATGTAAGTATGTATGTATGTATGTATGTATGTATGTATGTATGTATGTCTCTCTCTCTCTCTCTCTCTCTCTCTCTCTCTCTCTCTCTCTCTCTCTCTCTCTCTCTCTCTCTCTCTCTCTCTCTCTCTCTCTCTCTCTCTCATTCTCTCTCTCTCATTCTCTCTCTCATTCTCTGCTCCAAACCCCCTAATCTCTCTGGCCATCGTGGTGCGTGTTAGCATGCGTGTGTGTTTGTGTCTAGATTAAGGATTAGGAGACTACAGAGGAAGTATCTGATTAGATCAACTTCCCCGCAGGATGAGATGAACACTACTTTATGACAATCCCCCATCCCTTCTTCTCCTTTATTATGATCCCTCCATCGCCTCCCCAGTCCCTCACACCCACACACTCTGTTTACACATCACAACCCCTTACATGTGCAAAATCACCCTCTCTTTCTCACTCGCTATCTCTCTTTCTGTCTCTCTGTGTGTGTGAATGTATGTGTGTGCTTGCAAGCCTGCATGTGTGTGTCTGAGAGGTCTGATGCACAAACAGTAGTCCCCTTTTCCTGACCGATACCACTGAACGGGTTTTCTTGGTTCAAAATTCCCTAATTTCTCTACCTCCCTTTCTGTCTCTCTCTCTCACACACTTCCTATCAGAGGGTCTTGGAGGCTAAAGCTGATGAGGTCATCGTGGAATGTCAGTTTATTAATGAAACGCTCAGATTGCACTTCAACGGATATTACTCTCTCCCTCTTTCGCTCCAACTCTCTCTCTCTCTCTCTCTCTCTCTCTCTCTCTCTCTCTCTCTCTCACACACACACTAGCTACCCCAGCTCTTGGTGATGGATGGAGTCCATGTGGAGTGTAATATTACCTCCACACCTCCTCCTCTCATCTCCAACCTCCCTCACCCATTCCATCTTCTCTGTGTACTTTCTAGGAGGACAGGATGGTGATTGTCTATAAATCATCTATCCCTTCAGGGGTGGGACTATGGAATTGTCCACTATTGTTTCAGGGGTGGGGCTGAGTGTAGGGTGATAACTAGACATATAGGGTACCTAAGCCCCAACATGCCTGTTACCCCTCACCTCTCACCTACTGTTACCCCTCACCTACTGTACCCCTCACCTCTCACCTACTGTTACCCCTCACCTCTCACCTACTGTTACCCCTCACCTCTCACCTACTGTTACCCCTCACCTACTGTACCCCTCACCTCTCACCTACTGTTACCCCTCACCTCTCACCTACTGTTACCCCTCACCTCTCACCTACTGTTACCCCTCACCTCTCACCTACTGTTACCCCTCACCTACTGTACCCCTCACCTCTCACCTACTGTACCCCTCACCTCTCACCTACTGTTACCCATCACCTCTCACCTACTGTTACCCCTCACCTCTCACCTACTGTTACCCCTCACCTACTGTACCCCTCACCTCTCACCTACTGTACCCCTCACCTCTCACCTACTGTTACCCATCACCTCTCACCTACTGTTACCCCTCACCTCTCACCTACTGTTACCCCTCACCTCTCACCTACTGTTACCCCTCACCTCTCACCTACTGTACCCCTCACCTCTCACCTACTGTTACCCCTCACCTCTCACCTACTGTTACCCCTCACCTCTCACCTACTGTTACCCCTCACCTACTGTACCCCTCACCTCTCACCTACTGTTACCCTTCACCTCTCACCTACTGTTACCCCTCACCTCTCACCTACTGTACCCCTCACCTCTCACCTACTGTACCCCTCACCTCTCACCTACTGTACCCCTCACCTCTCACATACTGTACCCCTCACCTCTCACCTACTGTTACCCCTCACCTCTCACCTGCTGTACCCCTCACCTCTCACCTACTGTTACCCCTCACCTCTCACCTACTGTTACCCCTCACCTCTCACCTACTGTTACCCCTCACCTACTGTACCCCTCACCTCTCACCTACTGTTACCCCTCACCCACTGTACCCCTCACTTCTCACCTACTGTTACCCCTCACCTACTGTACCCCTCACCTCTCACCTACTGTTACCCTTCACCTCTCACCTACTGTTACCCCTCACCTCTCACCTCTCACCTACTGTACCCCTCACCTCTCACCTACTGTACCCCTCACCTCTCACCTACTGTTACCCCTCACCTCTCACCTACTGTTACCCCTCACCTCTCACCTACTGTTACCCCTTACCTCTCACCTACTGTTACCCCTCACCTCTCACCTACTGTACCCCTCACCTCTCACCTACTGTTACCCATCACCTCTCACCTACTGTACCCCTCACCTCTCACCTACTGTACCCCTCACCTCTCACCTACTGTTACCCATCACCTCTCACCTACTGTTACCCCTCACCTCTCACCTACTGTTACCCCTCACCTCTCACCTACTGTACCCCTCACCTCTCACCTACTGTTACCCATCACCTCTCACCTACTGTACCCCTCACCTCTCACCTCCTGTACCCCTCACCTCTCACCTACTGTACCCATCACCTCTCACCTACTGTTACCCCTCACCTCTCACCTACTGTTACCCCTCACCTCTCACCTACTGTACCCCTCACCTCTCACCTACTGTTACCCCTCACCTCTCACCTACTGTTACCCCTTACCTCTCACCTACTGTTACCCCTCACCTCTCACCTACTGTTACCCCTCACCTCTCACCTACTGTTACCCCTTACCTCTCACCTACTGTTACCCCTCACCTCTCACCTACTGTTACCCCTCACCTCTCACCTACTGTTACCCCTTACCTCTCACCTACTGTTACCCCTCACCTCTCACCTACTGTTACCCCTTACCTCTCACCTACTGTTACCCCTCACCTCTCACCTACTGTTACCCCTTACCTCTCACCTACTGTACCCCTCACCTCTCACCTACTGTACCCCTCACCTCTCACCTACTGTACCCCTCACCTCTCACCTACTGTTACCCCTTACCTCTCACCTACTGTACCCCTCACCTCTCACCTACTGTACCCCTCACCTCTCACCTACTGTACCCCTCACCTCTCACCTACTGTTACCCCTTACCTCTCACCTACTGTTACCCCTTACCTCTCACCTACTGTACCCCTCACCTCTCACCTACTGTACCCCTCACCTCTCACCTACTGTACCCCTCACCTCTCACCTACTGTTACCCCTTACCTCTCACCTACTGTTACCCCTTACCTCTCACCTACTGTTACCCCTTACCTCTCACCTACTGTTACCCCTCACCTCTCCCCTACTGTACCCCTCACCTCTCACCTACTGTTACCCCTCACCTCTCACCTACTGTACCCCTCACCTCTCACCTCCTGTACCCCTCACCTCTCACCTACTGTTACCCCTCACCTCTCACCTACTGTACCCCTCACCTCTCACCTACTGTTACCCCTTACCTCTCACCTACTGTTACCCCTTACCTCTCACCTACTGTTACCCCTCACCTCTCCCCTACTGTACCCCTCACCTCTCACCTACTGTTACCCCTCACCTCCTGTACCCCTCACCTCTCACCTACTGTTACCCATCACCTCTCACCTACTGTTACCCCTCACCTCTCACCTACTGTACCCCTCACCTCTCACCTACTGTTACCCCTTACCTCTCACCTACTGTTACCCCTCACCTCTCACCTACTGTTACCCCTCACCTCTCACCTACTGTTACCCCTCACCTCTCACCTACTGTTACCCCTTACCTCTCACCTACTGTTACCCCTCACCTCTCACCTACTGTACCCCTCACCTCTCACCTACTGTTACCCCTTACCTCTCACCTACTGTTACCCCTCACCTCTCACCTACTGTACCCCTCACCTCTCACCTACTGTACCACTCACCTCTCACCTACTGTACCCCTCACCTCTCACCTACTGTACCCCTCACCTCTCACCTACTGTACCCCTCACCTCTCACCTACTGTTACCCCTCACCTCTCACCTACTGTTACCCCTCACCTCTCACCTACTGTTACCCCTCACCTCTCACCTACTGTACCCCTCACCTCTCACCTACTGTACCCCTCACCTCTCACCTACTGTACCCCTCACCTCTCATCTACTGTTACCCCTCACCTCTCACCTACTGTTACCCCTCACCTCTCACCTACTGTACCCCTCACCTCTCACCTCTCACCTACTGTACCCCTCACCTCTCACCTACTGTACCCCTCTCCCCATCACCACTCTAAGGAAGAGATTACCACTCAAATAGTCTGCATGAAAACAAAATCATCTCTCCCTTTACCCCTTCCGTCCCTCTCTCCATCTCCACCTCCCATTCCTCCCATCTCTCTCCCCCAGAGGTATGTGGTTTAGGGTTAGGGTTATGGCTAGTGTTAAGGTTGAGCCAGGGTGTGGACATGTAGCTAGGGTTAGGGTTAGTTTAGGGTTCGTTTAGGGCTGACCCTAGCCTTATGTTCAGGGGTAAAGAGAGGGAGATGACAAGGATGAACAGAGAGAAAGAAAACATTTGAGAAATGCATAAGGTGTTGGTGAACTCAACAAAATCGCCTCTGCTCAGTTCCCCACAGCAGAGTCCAACTGGATCCTACCATGCAGGCCTTGCAGTCCCACACTGAGAGACTGGATTCTGGAGAAAAAGTGTGTGAAAAAGTGAGTGAACAGGAGAGTGAGAGGTCGGAGAGCAGCTTGTGCTTCCGATAAATGATCGCTCACCTTCTAACACAACTCACATACTTTATCCTTACACAGAGCCAAAGAAAGATTGGTGCAGTGTGTGCGTGTGTACGTGTGTAGTTGTGCGCGTGCCCACGTCCCATTGGGAGTATCTTAACGTTCCTAGAGTTGTAGAGCAGTTTAAGCTTGCTGCATTAGAGGTTGTTTCTAAGCTGTCTCCAATTTCTTTTCCATTACAATTTCAGAAATCAAAGCCACGAAAACAATTGAACTGAACTGAAGGACCAATATATAGCTACATGCGTATTCTTACACACACACACACACACACACACACATACACACACACGCACGCACGCACGCACGCACGCACGCACGCACGCACACACACACACACACACACACACACACACACACACAGCCAGCTGCAGATATGAAAATTGACATAACAAGGGAGGATGGGGGGGTGGGGGGGGTGGGGGGGGGGGTGGAGAGGGAAGGGAAGGGAAGGGGGAGGAGGAGAAGGAAGGCGGACGGGGCCTGGTGGTATGTGATGGAAAGAGAGAAAAGTTATTCATCAAAACTTCATGATAGTTTGTGATTCATCAGAGAGAAAAGTTAGCTGTTTTAAAGCTTAAATTACAGTGCATTATGTTCAAAACAAAAATGTTGGGCAATACAGGAATTGAGTTAAAGAAATTGATCAATGATGGAGTACTGTGGATACCATTCTCCCTGTGAGCCTCCCAGGACTATGTTGCCCACTATGGGTTAAGAACATAAATTGTTGTTGAATAATGTCTCCAGTATTTATGCTGCAGTAGTTTATGTGTCGGGGGGCTAGGGTCAGTCTGTTATATCTGGAGTATTTCTCCTGTCTCAGCCTCCAGTATTTATGCTGCAGTAGTTTATGTGTCGGGGGGCTAGGTTCAGTCTATATCTGGAGTATTTCTCCTGTCTCAGCCTCCAGTATTTATGCTGCAGTAGTTTATGTGTCGGGGGGCTAGGTTCAGTCTGTTATATCTGGAGTATTTCTCCTGTCTCAGCCTCCAGTATTTATGCTGCAGTAGTTTATGTGTCGGGGGGCTAGGGTCAGTCTGTTATATCTGGAGTATTTCTCCTGTCTCAGCCTCCAGTATTTATGCTGCAGTAGTTTATGTGTCGGGGGGCTAGGTTCAGTCTATATCTGGAGTATTTCTCCTGTCTCAGCCTCCAGTATTTATGCTGCAGTAGTTTATGTGTCAGGGGGCTAGGTTCAGTCTGTTATATCTGGAGTATTTCTCCTGTCTCAGCCTCCAGTATTTATGCTGTAGTAGTTTATGTGTCGGGGGGCTAAGGTCAGTCTGTGTGAATTTAAGTATGCTCTCTCTAATTCTCTCTCTCTCTTTCTTTCTTTCTTTCTGTCAGGACCCGGTGAGAGAAACAGTCACTAATAGTTGGCAGAACCCAGAAGATGAGGCAGACTCAGCAGTATTAGAGATGGTGGTTTAATAAAAGGACAAGATCTTCAGGCAAAGAATATAAATCCACCACGTCCAAAAATAAAGCAAAAAAGCACAAAATGGATATCCTCCAAAATACAAAGAAACTCCACAAAGTGGTAACAACAGCAGGGAAAAACAAACCTCAAAAGACTACTCAAAAATACACAAGCACTAAACCAGAGAACCTCTGGAAAATCCAATAAGAAAAATAGATTAACAGTATGGCTGGGGCTGGGTGCTAACTTACAAACACTGAGCAAGGAACAAAGGAACACACAGGGTTTAAATACTAACAAGGGAATGACCTACAGGTGTAAACAATAATTAGAGCAAGAAAAAACAAAAGGTACAAAAAAGGTGCAATGGGGACATCTAGGGACCAAAACCTGAACAGTCTTGGCCAAAACCTGACAGAATCCCCCTCCTAGGAACGGCTCCTGACGTTCCTACCAGCCTTCTCAGGGTGGAGGATCCTGAACTGACGAATGAGGTCAGGGTCCAGTATGTCCTTGGCAGGAACCCAGGAGCGCTCCTCGGGACCGTAGCCTTCCCAGTCCACCAGATACTGCCAAGACCGCTGCACCCGGCGGGAATCCAGTATCCGGTGGACGGTATAAGCCGACTGGCCACCGATGACACGGGGCGGAGGGGGAGGTCTGCCTGCCGGGATAAGGGGAGAAAAAAACAACAGGTTTTAATAAAGAAATGTGAAATGTTGGATTGATCTTAAGGGATCTGGGTAAGTGCAGGCGAAAAGTAACGGGATTGACTCTCCTGGCAATCTTAAAGGGACCGATGAACCTCTGGGACAGCTTGCGAGACTCCACCCGTAGTGGTAAATTCTTAGTAGAAAGCCATACTCTCTGGCCGGGGTACAGGGTAGGACCGGGACGGCGACGTCTGTTGGCTTGTCGTTGGTACTGCTGAGAGGAACGCAGAAGATTAAGACGTGCCTTCTTCCACGTAAGCCGACAGCGTCTGATGAACCTTGAGGCTGAAGGCACTCTGACTTCTGCCTCCTGGTCCGGGAACAATAGAGGCGCATAGCCAAACTGACACTCATGTGGGGATATACCAGTGGAGGAGGAGCACAAGGTGTTGTGCGCGTACTCGGCCCAAACAATGAATGATGAACATGTGGACGGGTTGTTGGAAACCATGCATCTGAGGGTGGTTTCCAGCTCCTGATTCATCCTCTCAGTTTGGCCATTGGACTCCGGATGGTACCCTGAAGATAAACTGGCCGTGGCCCCTATGAGTTGGCAGAAGGCCTTCCAAAACCTTGAGGCGAACTGGGGACCTCTGTCGGAAACCATATCTTGCGGAATCCCAAAGACTCGGAACACATGGTTAATCACCAACTCAGCTGTTTCCTTGGCAGAAGGTAATTTGGTCAAGGGAACAAACCTGGCCGCCTTAGAAAACCTGTCGATGATGACTAGGATCGTAGTATTACCATGGGACGGAGGAAGGCCAGTAATAAAGTCCAATGAGATATGGGACCAGGGTCGGTGGGGAATAGATAGAGGGTGAAGGAGTCCTTGAGGGCGGAGGTGAGAAGATTTGCCCTGGCAGCACACGGAACAGGCCTTGACGAAAGTGTCAACGTCTTCTCTTATGGTGGGCCACCAGAACTTAAGCTGGGTGAACTCCAAGGTGCGACCTACGCCCGGGTGACAGGTGAGGCGAGAGGAGTGCCCCCACAGAAGAACTTGGGACCTTGCTGCCTTGGGAACAAACAACCGATTAGCAGGACCTCCTGCAGGGCCCGGTTCGATGGCTTGAGCTTGTTTCACGGTATCCTCCACTTGCCACGAGATCGGAGCCACGATCTTAGCGGCCGGAAGGACAGTCATGTCAGTATCTTCTCGAATGGCAGGAGAGTAGATTCGTGACAAGGCGTCCGGTTTGAGATTCTTCGACCCGGGTCTATAGGTGAGGATAAACTGAAATCTGCTGAAGAAAAGAGACCATCGAGCTTGTCTGGAGTTCAACCGCTTCGCCTGCTGGATATACTCCAGATTTTTGTTGTCCGTAAGCACTTGAAACGGTTGAGAAGCCCCCTCGAGCCAGTTTCTCCATTCCTTCAATACCATTTTAACCGCTAGGAGTTCACGATCCCCCACATCGTAAATCCTCTCGGCCGGGGTAAGCCGGTGAGAGAAGAAGGCGCAAGGATGAAGCTTCTTGTCTTCACCCCTCTGAGACAGGACAGCTCCAACCCCAACCTCTGATGCGTCTACCTCCACTACAAAAGGTTCATCCGCCGTTGGTAGTGTCAGGATGGGAGCAGAGAGGATGCGCTGCTTGAGTCCTTGGAAGGCCGTCTCAGCTTCTCTTCCCCACAGAAACCTTGTGTTGCCACCCTTGGTTACAGCTGAGAGAGGGGCTGCCACCGAGCTGAAGTTCTTGATGAACTTGGGGTAAAAGTTGGTGAAGCCCAGGAAACGCTGAACTTCCTTAACGGACTTGGGGGTGGGCCAATCCGCTACCGCCCCTACCTTCTTGGGGTCCATCTGGACTCGACCGGGTTCCACTATAAATCCCAGGAATTGTACTCGAGAGGAATGGAATTCACACTTCTCCGGCTTAACGTACAAATGGCTGTCTAGGAGGCGTTTGAGCACTTGTCTGACATGCTTAGTGTGTTCTTGAAGGGAGCTCGAAAAGATGAGGATGTCATCCAAGTAAACAAACACGAAAATGCTAAGCATATCCCTAAGCACATCGTTTATGAGCGCTTGGAACACAGCCGGGGCGTTGGTCACGCCGAAGGGCATCACCAAGTATTCGTAGTGACCAGTAGGCGTGTTGAAAGCGGTCTTCCACTCGTCACCGGGTTTGATCCGCACAAGATGGTATGCGTTCCGTAGGTCAAGCTTAGTGAAGACCACTGCTTCCTGGAGCAGCTCAAAGGCTGTGGCCATAAGGGGTAGCGGGTAGCGGTTACGGACGGTTATGGCATTAAGTCCCCGGTAGTCGATGCAAGGACGTAATCCACCGTCTTTTTTGGCCACAAAGAAAAAACCTGCTCCCGCCGGCGAGGTGGATGGACGCATGAGGCCTGCTGCCAGAGCGTCCTTGATGTAGGTATCCATAGCAGCTCGTTCGGGAGGAGATAGGGAAAAGATCCGACCCCTGGGGGGGCAGGTGCCCGGAAACAGGTCGATGGGGCAATCGTAAGGTCTATGGGGTGGTAGTTTGGTGGCCCTCTGTTTGCTAAATACCGGTTTGAGGTCATGGTAACACTCGGGAACTCGGGACAGGTCGATGGATTCTAGAGACTCGGGAGGGGAACTCGGGGACTTAGGGAAGATACATGTGGCTTGGCACGTAGGACCCCACTGCTTGATAGTGCCCACAGACCAGTCGATGTGAGGGTTATGGCTGTGAAGCCAGGGGTATCCAAGGACGAGAGGGAACTCGGAGCACGAGGTCAGATGAAAGTTCATCACTTCCTGGTGTTGGGAAACTGAAAGTCGCAAGGGGGTAGTCACACGAGTGACAAGTCCAGATCCCAAAGGGCTTCCATCCAACGTAGTAACCCTTATGGGGTCACTAAGAGGTTCAGAGGGAACGCCATTCTCCTTCGCCCAGACACCATCCATGAAGTTACCTGCGGCTCCAGAGTCTACCAAGGCTTGAAGGGGAAGCTCGTGGTTGTCCCAGGAAAGGGTAACTGGAATAAGCAGGCGGGAGTTGGATGGATGGGAGGAGGTTATGTTTCCCGTTACAGTCCTCCCAGGCCTGCACGGGAGAGTGCGTTTTCCCTGGAGCCCGGGACACGTGGAGAGGAAATGGCCCGGTTTGCCGCAATATAGACAGCATCGCTCCCTTATCCGGCGGTCTCTCTCAGCCTGGGAGATGCGTCCACCCTGCATGGGTTCCGGTGGAGTCAGCGAGGATAAAGGTGGAGACTCGGAGCTGGGACCGATAGGAGCTAGGGTGAGAGATCTACGGGTGAGCTCTCTCTCTCTCAGACGCTGGTCTATGCGTGAAGCCAACTTGATCAGGGACTCGAGGTTGTCCGGTGGTTCCCGAGTGGCCAGTTCATCTTGGATGGTGTCGGAAAGGCCCTTCAAAAAACACACTGTGAGCGCCTCGTCGTTCCAACCACTCGCTGCTGCCACCGTGCGGAACTGGATGGCATAGTCCGTCACGCTGCGCCGACCTTGGCTGAGAGTCAGGAGCTGTTTGGCTGAGTCAGGACCCCTGGTGGGATCTTGAAACACTCGCTTGAATTCTTCAGCAAAGGTAGAGTAGCTGGCACAGCAGGGACTTTGGGCATCCCACACAGCAGTAGCCCAGGCTAGGGCTTTTTCCGACAGCAGGGTGATGATATATGCTATCTTGGACCGGTCGGTGGGAAACGACGAGGGTTGCAGCTCGAAGGAGAGAGAACATTGGGTGAAAAACCCCTTACAAACACTCGGATCACCTGAGAACCGTTGGGGAGGCGGCAGACGAGGTTCAGCCAGGGGGTTAACTGCCACGGGCACTTGAATCTGATGAACTGGAGCAGAAGCGGTTGCAGGGGAAAGTTGATCAGAAATCTGATTTATGGAAGTCATCATCTCCGACAGAAGTTGAGAATGTCCAGCCAGTAAGGCCTCTTGCTGAACCAGAGCAGCTTCGTGACGTTGGACAGTCCCCTCGTGGTGGGACAGCATGGGGAAAAAGTCCTGGGTACTGGCTGCCTCTGGGTTCATTTTAATGGCTCAGTGTTTCTGTCAGGACCCGGTGAGAGAAACAGTCACTAATAGTTGGCAGAACCCAGAAGATGAGGCAGACTCAGCAGTATTAGAGATGGTGGTTTAATAAAAGGACAAGATCTTCAGGCAAAGAATATAAATCCACCACGTCCAAAAATAAAGCAAAAAAGCACAAAATGGATATCCTCCAAAATACAAAGAAACTCCACAAAGTGGTAACAACAGCAGGGAAAAACAAACCTCAAAAGACTACTCAAAAATACACAAGCACTAAACCAGAGAACCTCTGGAAAATCCAATAAGAAAAATAGATTAACAGTATGGCTGGGGCTGGGTGCTAACTTACAAACACTGAGCAAGGAACAAAGGAACACACAGGGTTTAAATACTAACAAGGGAATGACCTACAGGTGTAAACAATAATTAGAGCAAGAAAAAACAAAAGGTACAAAAAAGGTGCAATGGGGACATCTAGGGACCAAAACCCGAACAGTCTTGGCCAAAACCTGACACTTTCTTTCTCTCTCTCTCGGAGGACCTGAGCCCTAGGACCATGCCTCAGGACTACCTCGCCTGATGACTCCTTGCTGTCCCCAGTCCACCTGGCCGTGCTGCTGCTCCAGTTTCAACTGTTCTACCTGTCAAATACCTGCTGTTTTCAACTCTCTAGAGACAGCAGGAGCGGTAGAGATACTCTGAATGATCGGCTATGAAAAGCCAACATTTACTCCTGAGGTGCTGACCTGTTGCACCCTCGACAACCACTGTGATTATTATTATTTGACCCTGTTGGTCATCTATGAACATTTGAACATCTTGGCCATGTTCTGTTATAATCTCCACCTGGCACAGCCAGAAGAGCCACCCCTCATAGCCTGGTTCCTCTCTAGGTTTCTTCCTAGGTTCTGGCATTTCTAGGGAGTTTTTCCTTGCCACTGTGCTTCCACTACTGCTTTGCTTGCTTTTTGGGGTTTTAGGCTGGGTTTCTGTACAGCACTTTGAGATATCAGCTGATGTAAGAACGGCTTTGTAAATACATTTAAATGTATTAATATTGTAATCAAATCGAATCAATTTTTATTGGTCACATACACATGGTTAGTAGATGTTATTGCGAGTGTAGTAAAATGCTTGTGCTTCTAGTTCCGACAGTGCAGCAATATCTAACATGTAATCTAACAGTTCCCCAATAACTACCTAATACCCACAAATCTAAGTAAAGGAAAATAATAAGATTATATATACATGTAAATATATGGATGAGCAATGACAGAGCAGCATAGGCAATATGCAATAGATGGTATAAAACACAGTATATACATATGAGATGAGTAATGCAAGATATGTAAACATTCTTAAAGTGGCATATTAAAGTGACTAGTGTTCCATTTATTAAAGTGGCCAATGATTTCAAGTCTGTATGTAGTCAGCAGCCTCTGTGTTAGTGATGGCTGTTTAACAGTCTGATGGCCTTGAGATAGAAGCTGTTTTTCAGGTCTCTCGGTCCCAGCTTTGATGCACCTGTACTGAGCTCGTCTTCTGGATGGTAGTGGGGTGAACAGGCAGTGGCTCCGGTGGTTGTTGTCCTTGATGATCTTTTTGGCCTTCCTGTGACATCGGGTGCTGTAGGTGTCCTGGAGGGTAGGTAGTTTGCCCCTGATGATGCGTTGTGCGGACCGCAACACCCTCTGAAGAGCCTTGCGGTTGATGGCGGTGCAGTTGCCGTACCAGGCGGTGATACAGTTTGTCAGGGTTTTAGGTGACAAGCCACATTTCTTCAGCCTCCTCAGGTTGAAGTGGCGCTGTAGAAGAGGCACTGCTCATTTGTTTTGTTGACATTGAGTGAGAGGTTGTTTTCCTGACACCACCCTCCAAGTGCCCTCACCTCCTCCCTGTAGGCTGTCTAGTTGCTGTTGGTAATCAAGCCTACTACTGTTGTGTCGTCTGCAAACTTGATGATTGAGTTGGAGGCATGCATGGCTACGCAGTCATGGGTGAACAGGGAGTACAGGACGGGGCTGAGAATGCACCCTTGTGGAGCCCCAGTGTTGAGGATCAGTGAAGTGGAGATGTTGTTTCCTAACTTCACTACCTGGGGGTGACCCCTGAACTATAGTCAACAAACAGCATTCTTACATAGGTATTCCTCTTGTCCAGATGGGATAGGGCAGTGTGCAGTGTGATGGCGATTACGTCATCTGTGGACCTGTTGGGGTGGTTTGCAAATTCAAGTGGGTCTAGGGTGACAGGTAGGGTGAAGGTGATATGATCCTTGCTAGCCCCTCAAAGCACTTCATGATGTGAGTGAGTGCTACGGGGCGATAGTCATTTAGTTCCGTTACCTTTGCTTTATTGGGAACAGGAACAATGGTGGCCATCTCGAAGCATATGGGCACAGCAGACTGGGATAGGGAGAAATTGAATATGTCCGTTAACACACCAGCCAGCTGGTCTGAGCATGCTCTGAGGTCGCGGCTAGGGATGCCGTCTGGGCCAGCAGTCTTGCGAGGGTTAACACGTTTAAATGTCTTACTCACGTCGGCCACAGAGAAGGAGAGCCCAGTCCTTGGTGGCGGGCCGTGTCGGTGGCACTGTGTTATCCTCATAGCGAAGCAAGACATCGGTGTCCGTGACATGGCTGGTTTTCCTTTTGTCAACCTTGATTGTCTGTAGACCCTGCCACATACATCTTGTGTCTGAGCCATTGAGTTGTGACTCCACTTTGTCTCTATACTGACGTTTTGCTTGTTTGATTGCCTTGCGGAGGGAATAACTACACCGTTTGTATTCGGCCATATTCCCAGTCACCTTTCCATGGTTAAATGCGGTGGTTCGCGCTTTCAGTTTTGAGCGAATTCCGGCATCTACAGTATCCATGGTTTCTGGTTAGGGTATGTTTTAATAGTCACAGTAGGTACAACATCTCCTATGCACTTCCTTATAAACTCACGAATCAGCGTATACGTCAATATTATTCTCTGAGGCTACACGGAACATGTCCCAGTCTGCGTGATCAAAACAATCTTGAAGCGTGGATTCCGATTAGTCAGACCAGTGTTGAATAGTCCTTAGCACAGGTACATCCTGTTTGAGTTTCTGCCTATAGGAAGGGAGAAGTAAAATGGAGTCATGGTCAGATTTGCCAAAAGGAGGGCGGGGGAGGGCCTTGTATGCATCTCGGAAGTTAGAGTAGCAGTGATCTAGTGTTTTACCAGTGCGAGTGCTACAGTCATTAGGCTGATAGAATTTAGGTAGCCTTGTTCTCAAATTTGTTTGTTAAACTCCCCAGCTACGATAAATGCAGTAAATGGTTTCCAGTTTGCATAAAGTCCAGTGAAGTTCCTTGAGGGCCGTCGTGGTATCGGCTTGAGGGGGGATATACAGGCTATGACAATAACCGAGGAGAATTCCCTTGGGAGAAAATACAGTCGGCATTTGAATGTGAGGAATTCTAGGTCAGGTGATGCACAAAGAGTGCAGGTGGTTGTACTCCGACAGCATATCCGAGAGAGACATGCTTCCATGAAACAGAGTATGTTACAATCCCTGATGTCTCTCTGGAAAGCAACCCTTGCCCTAATTTTGTCTACCTTGTTATCTCGAGACTGGACATTAGCGAGTAATACACTCGGAAGCGGTGGGTGGTGTGCGTGCCTCCGAAGTCTTACTAGAAGACCGCTCCGTCTACCTCTTCTCCGGTGTCGTTGTTTTGGTCAGCCTCTGGAATCAGTTCAAATGCCCTGGGTGGTACGGACAAAGGATACGCTTCTGGAAAGTCGTATTCCTGGTCGTAGTGCTGGTAAATTGACGTCACTCTGCTATCCAATAGTTCTTCCCGGTTGTATGTAATAACAGATGTTCTGAGCTAACAATGTAAGAAATAATAATAATACATAAACAAATAAAAAATCAGGCAAAGTTTCCTAAGGACTAGAAGCGAGGCAGCCCTTAAATTGTATTGTATTGCACCCTCTAAACTTGTTCTGCCTTCCCCTTATCCCTTATCCAAAATCTGTTGTTGCTAGCAATATTCATAAAATTACATTGAAAGTATATATATACTGTATATACAGTACCCCACTTTGGGAACCCCTGCACTACCCCAACACCATGCAACACTATCCCTCTATTGAAAGGATTCTTAGTCCATGCCTAGTATAGTATATTCCAGGTTCTGCGTGAAACATGTTCATGTCTGCAGTAGAAGTAATAATAACAACCTGTCCACATGGAAAACTAAGAGGACTGGCTCATAGATGACTGCATGCTTATAGTTAGCTTTATTACTGGTCCTCGGAGCCCTGCTAGGTAGAAGATAAGGGCCTTTGCATGTACAATATGTGCAATCTCCTAATGAACTCACTAGATGAACACACAGGAGTGAAAGCCACTCATTCCCACCACACACACCCAATACTGCTCACACCAGACTCCCAGACATTCACACCACATACTCCTGAGGAATGCAGCTCATATGACAGCCTGATAATGAGCTCATAAACAGTGAGATTAAACAATTAACTAACCCAGTGGAACCTCCGAACCTCAGTCCCATTCTCCAGCTGGGCTGTCGCCATGGAATGTCCCGTGTAAAATCTCTCCCTAGGAGAATATGGGACTCTACAGTCAAAAACGTAGCTATAGATATGCCAGTAGGCTAGATTACATTGTCTGTATAATGAAACAATCCCTAGAAAACTGTTGTTTTGACAGTGGATTGATGTATTATTTGCATTTATAGACTGGTTTTACGCAGCACAAACATTACATCCAAGATGCAAGAGAGGTAGGGCTAAGGTAGGGTTACTGAAGTAATTACTAGAAATTACTAAATTACTGAAATTACTGAAGTAAATACATTATTGCCGTCTGCCAGGATTCTAAATGGCAGCACGGCGATACCGTAGGCCTATAGCTTCGTGAAACATGCGAAAATCCCAACCAAATAGCATCGCATAATCTGATACCCTAGCAATAGGCAGCCGTGTAGACGTCACAATTTCAGGACCATGGACAGCGATCAGTAGTTTATACTTTGAGAGTAAATTGAGTATGTAGAATGCTTATTGGGCATAATATGGATATAGTTAGTATGCCAGAAGTTCCCGGATGTCGTACTAGATTTGCAAAAACACGAAGTATACAAGCAGTGGACACTATTTTGTGCTTTCAGGGCCTATAATGGAATTCTTCAGAAAATGGGCGTGGCTTCACAGCATTTTCAGATTTGAAGAAAATGCCGAAAAATATGCAGTCGAAGTCCGATGAGAGCGGATACAAATTCATTGCTTTAACAAATGATGACAAATGTTAAGAAAATGTTAAGCAATGTAATAAAGTAATGACTTTTCAAATAAGTTACATTACACTTTATGTTGGCTGACAATTTGTTAGCTACGCTAGCCTTATGAATCGCATAGCATATAATTACAGCAGTTGCTTGTACCGGTATGTTAGCTAGCTACCTAAGGTTAGTTAGCTACTAATACATCGAACTTGCCAGAATATTAACTATATATGCTATCTAACTAACTAGCCAATGTGTATTGACTTGATTATTTACATCATTCTTAGCTTAGCTAAGTGGTATAGTCATTGTGCGTTGCCAATGGACATTGTTAATGAAGTCATAAGATGTCTAGCTAGTCATTTGTTATGCTAACAAGCTAGCAAGAAGTTGCATAACAACAGCGTCAACTTCCGTCAAACATGCAAAGCGCTAGTACACTCAACTGAAATGAAACCGTTTGTTTATGCTATACTAAAATGAACGAATAGTATGTAGTATATACTCATTAAGTATGTAGTATACAGTATGTTAGAATGGGTATTCGAACACTGCTTAGGATTCTGCTCTATTTTTCAAGCGCTGCCGTTGGTGTTGATCACAGCAGATAACGTAGCCTGTGCGGTGATACGTCAGCACATGCATCCAACGACAGGACCATCTAACTTGCCCACTCTAGCTATAGCTAGCTAGCTGGCTGGCAAGCACTATCAGTTTACAGAGTCACGTTTAATAATAAAAATCCTTGTTTCATAATCGATTTTTGGATTAATAATTTCTGTTGCATGTAAATACGTTTTATGCATGATTATGGTGTAATAGCAATTTACTTTATGCACGTCAATAATGTTTGTTTATTTCATTGCTATGGTCACCGGCGGCTGTCACCCTCTTGTGTAAAGGCATTAACCGTTTTGACTAGAGGGACAAGTGGGGTACTGTCTGAAAAGCGCTTAAAGCTGCAATATGTAACTTTTTGGTTGACCTGACTAAATTGACATGTGAGTTATGGATCTGTCATTTTCATTGAAAGCAAGTCTAAGAAGCGGCAGATCTGTTCTGTGTGCACTATTTCTTCTTACGTTTCGGTTTTGCATCTTTTACGTTCGGTTTCAGCTTCAAACATCTGAAAATCAGTTTTTGGTTATTGAAAAGATATTTCACAGCGGTTTAGATGGTACAATGATTCTTTTCACTTTACTTGCTTGTTTTGTCACATAAACTGAAATTAGGCAAACTATTAAAAAAATTGCAACCATTAAATGGTGGAGCGATTTCTGCATATTGCACCTTTAACACCTCCAACACTGTCAAAACATAATTTATGTGGGTGTCATATCTGATTGAATCTAGGCCTTTGCCCTGTTTACATCGTGACATATTTCATTACGCCGTAAATAATCTTTATGCATTCTTGTTCTGCTACTGGACAGAGAGCACAGGGTTTCACAACACAAGACAAGGTGGATTAGAGTATCTCGTCAGAGATCACATTTATTTTAGGAGATTGCAAAATATGACGTTTTCATTCAAGACAGGAGAAACATATTGTTTCAGTTGATAATAAAACATGTTTCATTTAGTTACTTTTTCCTAAAGTTGTTTCTAAAACGTTCTAGCAAGTCAAGTTATCATACAAAGCAGCTAGCTAGCTAGCTAGCGACCTCCACCTAATAATTATCATCTAAAACAAACATCATTACCATCACAATAAACTAAAACGGGAGGCAACAGTCATAAAGTATAACTGGCTTAACAGCCAATGTGTATTATTTTTTAACATACTCTTATTATATTACTCACTTATAGGAATTGGTCATTGTTTACAAGTTGCTAGATATCCCATAAACCCATAGGCTGCATTCCAAACACGTAAAAGACGCACCCTTTCCCCTCAGCCCTCAAATTAAGTGGACACTTCTGATGACATATCATGACGTCTGACGAGTTTACACTTGCAGGGCAAGGGGCGAGGGAGGAAGGAATTAATTTTAAATGGACCGCTCTTGTCCGGAAATTTGTTTGTCCCGCAACGATTGTGTTTTTAGCCACCGGTAGCTGGGTGCTTTATATGCCCTACAGTCAATTATGATTGCATGTCTACTTATATCAACTATATAATTATTAATATACGCCTACTGTATGATAGCTGGCAAATTAATTATCTAACTAACGTTAGCCTGCCTAGCTACTTCTGAAGAAGGAAAATGTTTTATTTCAACAATTTCCAAAAGCTAACCAAACAAAAACATCATTACATCATTATTTTATAAGACGTGTTTGTGCATTAGTAGCACAATTTCTAATTTATTTACATTCGTTTTTACTTACACTTGTATATTGACGTTGTGGTTTTAAGTTTTGGCTGACTTTTCTTAGCGGATGTACAGTCGTCACAAATTGAATTCTGGGGCTTTTCAGGCCCCGAAGTGAACATAATTGTACACTCACAAACTCCATTAAAAGCGAGGGCTGAGGGGCTTACATTGCAAACTTCCCTTGCTTGGCTAATCATTTGGACCAACGCCAAATATATATATATGTTTAACCTTCATTTAACTAGGCAAGTCAGTTAAGAACAAATTCTTATTTACAATGACGGCCTACACCGGCCAAACTCAGACAACGCTGGACCACTCCAGGGCCCTCAAATACGGCTGCAGGGATTCCCCCAAGGGCACAGGGTGAGTGTAAGTGGACGAGTGTGTGTCTTTTATGCCTTTGAAACGCAGCCATAGTCAAAAACCACGTGTTTTCATGTTCTTCTCTGGTTTGGTGACTTCCTGTTCTTCAATGGACTCTGACCGGACTGAAGAAGATTAAGAGTTTTGAAAAATACGAAGTACAGAGAACGTATCGCAACGGAGCCTTCTACCGCAAGGAGGCGTTATGATTCCACTCTGTTGTGGACGCTCCCGGTTCAAATGTAAACTCCTGACTTCAACTGTATGTGGGAAATCTTTCAAGACTTTTAGAAAAGCATTCCAGGTGAATCTGGTTGAGAGAATGCCAAGAGTGTGCAAAGCTGTCATCAAGGTGAAGGGTGGCTACTTTGAAGAATCTAAAATTTTAAATATATTTTCAGTTGTTTAACACTTTTTTGGTCACTACATGATTCCATATGTGTTCTTTCATGGTTTTGATGTCTTCACTATTATTCTTCAATGTAGAAAATAGTAAAAATATAGAAAAACCCTTGAATGAGTAGGTGTGTCCAAACTTTTGACTGGTACTGTATGTGCTTGCTTGGGTGTGTGTATGTGTTGTCTCTGTCAGTCCTCTTTGTGTCTGTTTTAGATAACAGGATTTTCTCAGATTCATGTCTGAAAATATCCACTGTTGATTAGAAATGCTAGAATATAATTTCAATTAAGTCTCAATGTGCTTTTTGGATTAATACAACAGCAAAAGCATTATTGGAATAAAAAAAAACATAAACTCTATTTCATGTACAGTATTTTGGGAAACTGGAAGATTACATTTTCTCATAAAGATCCTGCTTTTGGAACATAATCTTGGGTAAACCAGATTATCACTACTCCCTCATGTTATTGTTCGTCGCTGATCCACCACCTACGCATCTAGTCTGTCAGAGAATTGAATGAGAGCATGGAAACCATTCAACTGTCTTCATTGTAATCTAACACCTTCACATAATTGGATTTACTAAAACTATGGTAGCACCTTCTAATACCCTCTACATTTCCTCATGAATCTGCCTGTAGTGAGTAGATGTGTTTAGACTGGTGTTGTCTTCTGTCTGGTTTGAAACACAAACATGTTAGATGGATGCAGGTGAGAGGTGGAAGACCATGGTACTAACACCACACTGTCCTCTCAGAACCTGGGTTCTAACACCACACTGTCCTCTCAGAACCTGGGTTCTAACACAACACTGTCCACTCAGAACCGGGGTTCTAACACCACACTGTCCTCTCAGAACCTGGGTTCTAACACCACACTGTCCTCTCAGAACCTGGGTTCTAACACCACACTGTCCTCTCAGAACCTGGGTTCTAACACCACACTGTCCTCTCAGAACATGGGTTCTAACACCACACTGTCCTCTCAGAACCTGGGTTCTAACACCACACTGTCCTCTCAGAACCTTGGTTCTAACACCACATGGTCCTCTCAGAACCTGGGTTCTAACACCACACTGTCCTCTCAGAACCTGGGTTCTAACACCACACTGTCCTCTCAGAACCTGGGTTCTAACACCACACTGTCCTCTCAGAACCTGGGTTCTAACACAACACGGTCCTCTCAGAACCTGGGTTCTAACACCACACTGTCCTCTCAGAACCTGGGTTCTAACACCACACTGTCCTCTCAGAACCTGGGTACTAACACCACACTGTCCTCTCAGAACCTGGGTTCTAACACCACACTGTCCTCTCAGAACCTGGGTTCTAACACCACACTGTCCTCTCAGAACCTGGGTTCTAACACCACACTGTCCAGTCAGAACCTGGGTTCTAACACCACACTGTCCACTCAGAATCTGGGTTCTAACACCACACTGTCCTCTCAGAACCTGGGTTCTAACACCACACTGTCCTCTCAGAACCTGGGTTCTAACACAACACGGTCCTCTCAGAACCTGGGTTCTAACACCACACTGTCCTCTCAGAACCTGGGTTCTAACACCACACTGTCCTCTCAGAACCTGGGTACTAACACCACACTGTCCTCTCAGAACCTGGGTTCTAACACCACACTGTCCTCTCAGAACCTGGGTACTAACACCACACTGTCCTCTCAGAACCTGGGTTCTAACACCACACTGTCCTCTCAGAACCTGGGTTCTAACACCACACTGTCCTCTCAGAACCTGGGTTCTAACACCACACTGTCCAGTCAGAACCTGGGTTCTAACACCACACTGTCCACTCAGAATCTGGGTTCTAACACCACACTGTCCACTCAGAACCTGGGTTCTAACACCACACTGTCCTCTCAGAACCTGGGTTCTAACACAACACGGTCCTCTCAGAACCTGGGTTCTAACACCACACTGTCCTCTCAGAACCTGGGTTCTAACACCACACTGTCCTCTCAGAACCTGGGTACTAACACCACACTGTCCTCTCAGAACCTGGGTTCTAACACCACACTGTCCTCTCAGAACCTGGGTTCTAACACCACACTGTCCTCTCAGAACCTGGGTTCTAACACCACACTGTCCAGTCAGAACCTGGGTTCTAACACCACACTGTCCACTCAGAATCTGGGTTCTAACACCACACTGTCCACTCAGAACCTGGGTTCTAACACCACACTGTCCTCTCAGAACTTGGGTACTAACACCACACTGTCCACTCAGAATCTGGGTTCTAACACCACACTGTCCTCTCAGAACCTGGGTTCTAACACCACACTGTCCTCTCAGAACCTGGGTTCTAACACAACACTGTCCACTCAGAACCGGGGTTCTAACACCACACTGTCCTCTCAGAACCTGGGTTCTAACACCACACTGTCCTCTCAGAACCTGGGTTCTAACACCACACTGTCCTCTCAGAACCTGGGTTCTAACACCACACTGTCCTCTCAGAACCTGGGTTCTAACACCACACTGTCCTCTCAGAACCTGGGTTCTAACACCACACTGTCCTCTCAGAACCTTGGTTCTAACACCACACGGTCCTCTCAGAACCTGGGTTCTAACACCACACTGTCCTCTCAGAACCTGGGTTCTAACACCACACTGTCCTCTCAGAACATGGGTTCTAACACCACACTGTCCTCTCAGAACCTGGGTTCTAACACAACACGGTCCTCTCAGAACCTGGGTTCTAACACCACACTGTCCTCTCAGAACCTGGGTTCTAACACCACACTGTCCTCTCAGAACCTGGGTTCTAACACCACACTGTCCAGTCAGAACCTGGGTTCTAACACCACACTGTCCACTCAGAATCTGGGTTCTAACACCACACTGTCCACTCAGAACCTGGGTTCTAACACCACACTGTCCGCTCAGAACCTGGGTTCTAACACAACACGGTCCTCTCAGAACCTGGGTTCTAACACCACACTGTCCTCTCAGAACCTGGGTTCTAACACCACACTGTCCTCTCAGAACCTGGGTACTAACACCACACTGTCCTCTCAGAACCTGGGTTCTAACACCACACTGTCCTCTCAGAACCTGGGTTCTAACACCACACTGTCCTCTCAGAACCTGGGTTCTAACACCACACTGTCCAGTCAGAACCTGGGTTCTAACACCACACTGTCCACTCAGAATCTGGGTTCTAACACCACACTGTCCACTCAGAACCTGGGTTCTAACACCACACTGTCCTCTCAGAACTTGGGTACTAACACCACACTGTCCACTCAGAATCTGGGTTCTAACACCACACTGTCCTCTCAGAACCTGGGTTCTAACACCACACTGTCCTCTCAGAACCTGGGTTCTAACACAACACTGTCCACTCAGAACCGGGGTTCTAACACCACACTGTCCTCTCAGAACCTGGGTTCTAACACCACACTGTCCTCTCAGAACCTGGGTTCTAACACCACACTGTCCTCTCAGAACCTGGGTTCTAACACCACACTGTCCTCTCAGAACCTGGGTTCTAACACCACACTGTCCTCTCAGAACCTGGGTACTAACACCACACTGTCCTCTCAGAACCTGGGTTCTAACACCACACTGTCCTCTCAGAACCTGGGTTCTAACACCACACTGTCCTCTCAGAACCTGGGTTCTAACACCACACTGTCCAGTCAGAACCTGGGTTCTAACACCACACTGTCCACTCAGAATCTGGGTTCTAACACCACACTGTCCTCTCAGAACCTGGGTTCTAACACCACACTGTCCTCTCAGAACCTGGGTTCTAACACAACACGGTCCTCTCAGAACCTGGGTTCTAACACCACACTGTCCTCTCAGAACCTGGGTTCTAACACCACACTGTCCTCTCAGAACCTGGGTACTAACACCACACTGTCCTCTCAGAACCTGGGTTCTAACACCACACTGTCCTCTCAGAACCTGGGTACTAACACCACACTGTCCTCTCAGAACCTGGGTTCTAACACCACACTGTCCTCTCAGAACCTGGGTTCTAACACCACACTGTCCTCTCAGAACCTGGGTTCTAACACCACACTGTCCAGTCAGAACCTGGGTTCTAACACCACACTGTCCACTCAGAATCTGGGTTCTAACACCACACTGTCCACTCAGAACCTGGGTTCTAACACCACACTGTCCTCTCAGAACCTGGGTTCTAACACAACACGGTCCTCTCAGAACCTGGGTTCTAACACCACACTGTCCTCTCAGAACCTGGGTTCTAACACCACACTGTCCTCTCAGAACCTGGGTACTAACACCACACTGTCCTCTCAGAACCTGGGTTCTAACACCACACTGTCCTCTCAGAACCTGGGTTCTAACACCACACTGTCCTCTCAGAACCTGGGTTCTAACACCACACTGTCCAGTCAGAACCTGGGTTCTAACACCACACTGTCCACTCAGAATCTGGGTTCTAACACCACACTGTCCACTCAGAACCTGGGTTCTAACACCACACTGTCCTCTCAGAACTTGGGTACTAACACCACACTGTCCACTCAGAATCTGGGTTCTAACACCACACTGTCCTCTCAGAACCTGGGTTCTAACACCACACTGTCCTCTCAGAACCTGGGTTCTAACACAACACTGTCCACTCAGAACCGGGGTTCTAACACCACACTGTCCTCTCAGAACCTGGGTTCTAACACCACACTGTCCTCTCAGAACCTGGGTTCTAACACCACACTGTCCTCTCAGAACCTGGGTTCTAACACCACACTGTCCTCTCAGAACCTGGGTTCTAACACCACACTGTCCTCTCAGAACCTGGGTTCTAACACCACACTGTCCTCTCAGAACCTTGGTTCTAACACCACACGGTCCTCTCAGAACCTGGGTTCTAACACCACACTGTCCTCTCAGAACCTGGGTTCTAACACCACACTGTCCTCTCAGAACATGGGTTCTAACACCACACTGTCCTCTCAGAACCTGGGTTCTAACACAACACGGTCCTCTCAGAACCTGGGTTCTAACACCACACTGTCCTCTCAGAACCTGGGTTCTAACACCACACTGTCCTCTCAGAACCTGGGTCCTAACACCACACTGTCCTCTCAGAACCTGGGTTCTAACACCACACTGTCCTCTCAGAACCTGGGTTCTAACACCACACTGTCCTCTCAGAACCTGGGTTCTAACACCACACTGTCCAGTCAGAACCTGGGTTCTAACACCACACTGTCCACTCAGAATCTGGGTTCTAACACCACACTGTCCACTCAGAACCTGGGTTCTAACACCACACTGTCCTCTCAGAACTTGGGTACTAACACCACACTGTCCACTCAGAATCTGGGTTCTAACACCACACTGTCCTCTCAGAACCTGGATTCTAACACCACACTGTCCTCTCAGAACCTGGGTTCTAACACCACACTGTCCTCTCAGAACCTGGGTTCTAACACCACACTGTCCACTCAGAACTTGAGTTCTAACACCACACTATCCTCTCAGAACCTAGGTACTAACACCACACTGTCCGCTCAGAACCTGGGTTCTAACACCACACTGTACTTTCAGACCCTGGGTTCTAACACCACACTGTCCTCTCAGAACCCTGGGTTCTAACACCACACTGTCCACTCAGAACCTGGGTTTCAACACCACACTGTCCACTCAGAACCTGGGTTTCAACACCACACTGTCCACTCAGAACCTGGGTTTCAACACCACATCTAGTTAGTTATGTTCAGTTCTTAAAAGACTTCTCTCTCCTGAGCTGAAAACAGACGTTACTGCAGAGAAAATTACATTGCCTGTTTCTTACTCAGTCACACAACATGACGCCGTACACACTCACACATTCACACACACACACCCAGGCACGCACACACATACACTTGCTCCTCTGCTTTGCCAAAGTGTGAAATCAACTCCTTTGAGCCCTCTCGAGTTCACTGTGTATGTGTATGTAAATTACACCCGTATGACCTAAATACTTATAATTACAGTACTTCCAGTCCTATTTCCTATGGTGTCTGTGGTGTTTGTTGTTGACTGGAACGGTTGCTGCTGTCTGTACTAACACATTTTACCTTCAAGAAATGTATAAACACTATTTTAAAAATGGGAGGTTCTTCTCGAGTCCAGCTCCTGTGCCAAGATAGATATGTGTAGAATACTACTTTCGGTAACAATTAGCTTTTAAAGTGTTGTTCATGACACATCCATAAGTGTTGTCAATATCTTACTACGCTAATGTAAAGAAATATAGACATATATGACTCTCAAGTTGTTGCAGTTGCCATAAGCTTTTATAACAATTTGGCCACGTTTTGAATCGTGTTATGACACTTATGGATGCTCTTAAGACACTGTTACGGAGTTGTCATGAACAACACCTCAAGTGTTACCTTATTTTCATTAGACCCAGTTCAGACATGAACCTGACACTACAGACCATCAACATAAACCCATACAGTCAAGACAAGACTTCACATAGTTGTGTTTATAACGGGCTTTTTATTTAAAACCACATGTAGTAGAGCTAAGTACATTAAGCAGAAACAAAAACTTTGCTAATATTTATTTTGTACAAAATGAGACAATACGAAAATACTAATAGTGAATTTTAATACAATTGTAGGTTTGTTTTCAATGCGTATTAAAAACTTACTACCACAAATCTACAATATTTGAGTTAACTAAATAAAAAAATCTGTAAATCAGTGCTTTTTAAGCAGCACTTGGGTAGAGAACAGAGGTTGCGGTTTCATAGTGGACAATAGTTAAACATAAGAAATAATATCTTACACAGTTAATTTTTGTGAACTATACATTATTTATACATTTATAAAATGAAAAGGAAAGGGTTTGCCAAAATGATAGGACGGACTAAACGTGATTCGAAAGATGTGCAACGTTTTGAAGTGGTGATGTTGAGAAGATGTCTTAGGCTCTATCCAAAATGGCACCCTATTCCCTATCTAGTGCACTTATTTTAGCCAGAAGTGCATTCTATAGGGAATAGCATGCCATTTGAGATTTGCCCTGAGTAAGCTGAACTGGAAAATAAAATGACTGATGGGGAGCAGTTAGTTAATGGCATGACTGGACTAGCACTGAACATGTTAAAGATGCATCGTAGCAGAAAATAAAAATATTAAATCCACAGTTTTCTAACCATCTCTGGACAGGGTCTCAGTCCTCCACCTCTGGCCCTCTCTGACACACACACACACACACACGCACACGCACACGCACACACACACACACACACACACACACACACACACACACACACACACACACACACACACACACACGTAGTGGCACACATTCTTGGCACAGACAATGGTGTGTGTGAGGAGGGTTCATTCTACACACACTACCCGGATGGTTCATCAAAGACACACACACACACACAAAGACAATCACACAAATACACAAGACACGCAAACCTATACACATCACACATACACAAAAGCAGACACACTGGCACGCACCAACACAGTGACACACAGGACACATGCATACATACATACCGCTAACGAGTGATTAGTTGGCCAGAGCCCCTCCCTGCCAGCAGAAAGAGCCCCTATCCCATAATGTCCCAGCTTAGCTGTCTATCAACCATGTGTCCATGGTGACAGACCACACCCCCACATATGCAGCCAATCAAGCGGCAGCATGGCACAGCCACACCCCCAGACAGGGTGACAGGTGGCTGAGAGATATTTATCTCCCCCCCCTTCTCTTCCTCCCCCGAATCCCCCAAACTAATACCAATCAATATCCCTACTCTTTTAGCATCCCTCTTTCAAGAACCCCTGCTTCATCCTACCCCCCTCTTTCAGAAAGCATCATCCCAGGTTAGGTTACCCAGAGAGGCAGCTAGAAGAGCCTTGCCGAACTGAGAACTAGACTGGTCCAAATTTCTACTTGGTGGTAGGAGCTAGAGTAGTATGGGTCTGGTTCCTCTCCAGGTCTCTTCCTTCTCTAGTAGTAGTCAGTAGCTGGCATTGGACAAGTTAACTAGTTACAGGTTTACTTTAACCCTCTACGTCACGTGTCACACTCATTCAACCGAGGGCAGAGTGTCTGCGGGTTTCCGCTCCTCCCTTGTACTTGATTGATGAATTAAAGTCACTAATTAGTAAGAAACTCCGCGCACCTGGTTGTTTAGGTCTTAATCGAAAGGAAAGACCAAAAACCAGCAGACACTAGGCCCTCCATGGAAAGAGTTTGACGCCCCTGCTCTACATGATCATCAACAAGTGTTCTAATAGCTGCTTCATCTGGTGGCGAGTGGTGATAATTGACAGTCAACTGGATTATAGTGCTGTAAGTTATTCTGCTCTATATTGTTACTCATATACTGTATGTGTCGTTTGCTAGTAATTTTGCAGTAATATCGTTCCTATCACTAAGGAAGTTGTTATCCTATGTCAAGGCCTCAGACAGAGACTGTCTTTCTTTCCTTGCTTCATTCATTCATTCATTCACTCATTCATTTATTTATTTTTACACTTTTTTCCCTTTGTGTAGTTACAAAGTGTTCTGTTTCAGTGGCTCTGCACTGCTGTCTGTAACTTCTTGTCTTTTAGCTTTTGAGTCTTCTTTTTGCTCTAACTTGGGCTCAAATCAGAATAGTAGTAATAACAATAGTAGTTAAAGAATCTGGATAGTGAGAGTGGTCTTTGCAGGGCAGGTCTCAAATAACAGGCTATTTCCTAAGTAGTGCACTACTTTGGACCACAACGCGTGATAAGTAGTGCACTACTACATAAGGAACAGAGTGTGATATGAGACACGGCGATAGTCTCTCTGGTCGCTACATTCTAATGTCCAATCACGCTGTGATAGGCTCCTCGGTCATGGGAAGGGGCGGGGCCTGTCTCACACCATGTTGTGGTGATTGTTCCGCTCGATGATGTCAGCAGGGGGGAGGAGCTCCTTCTTGATGGGGGAGGGAGGGGGTGAGGCAGGCTTCACCCTCGGCTTGAACAGGTCAGATACATAGAACACCTAGAGAGCGATAGAGAGAGAGATGGAGGGAGAGGGAGAGGGAGAGAGAGAGAGAGAGAGATGGAGGGAGAGGGAGAGAGAGAGAGAGAGAGAGATAAAGTACCTACACATAATAAGCAGCTATAGTGAGGAATTTGACCAGAGGAAATGACTGAACATGGCTCACAGTGACCACAGCCCTACATCATCATCATCATCATCATCATCATCATTAGGACTAGAACACAGTGAGCCAGGCGTTTCTCCCTTCCTCACCCCTTTCCTCAGCCCTCTCTCCACCCTCTTCCTCCCCCTCCCCCTCAGGTAGTGAGCTCACTGTGCCCTAGCGTGGGAGGCAGAGGGAGGAAGAGAAACGGAATGCCAGTCTCTTCCTGAGGTCACCGCTCTATCCTTCTCTTTCACCCATCTCCTCCCTCCTCACCCCTCTCCTCCCCACCCTTTCCACTCTCCGCCTCACCCTTGGTCTCCCGAGAGGGAGGAAGAGATATGGAGGTCCTGATGACATCATCGGGCCAAACAGGAAACCGGGAAGACTGGGCAGGAAGTGGGCCTATGGAAAAGGCTCTTAGCAACGGGATATATCAGCCCTTAGCAACGGGATATTACAACTTAAGCACTGAAGACCCCTTCTCTCCTTCACTACTCCTTCCTTCTCTTTCTCTCCATTTTTCTCTTCCTCTTTTCCCCTTCTTTCTCTCCTCCTTACTTCTTTCCTTCTCCCACACATCCAAACAGGCTCAGCTGATGGGGACCGATATAAAGGTGAGGGGTCATATTCCAGACCGCCTGCTGTCAGAGCATGACCTTTAACAACCTTTACTAATGACCTTTGACGGAGTCATGACATCATCATAGAGAGACCCATAATAGACTCTACCAGCTCAACAACACACAAAGACACTTCACTAGAAAAAAAGGCCCTGTGTGTGTGTGTGTGTGTGTGTGTGTGTGTGTGTGTGTGTGTGTGTGTGTGTGTGTGTGTGTGTGTGTGTGTGTGTGTGTGTGTGTGTGTGTGTGTGTGTGTGTGTGTGTGTGTGTGTGTGTGTGTGTGTGTGTGTGTGTGTGTTTGTATGTCTGTGTGTGTGTGTGTGTGTGTGTGTGTGTGTTTGTATGTCTGTGTGTGCCTGCGTGCATGTGTGTGTGTAGATTCGTACTTACAAATGTAAATTCATATGTGGCATGTTTGAGTTTATTTTTATTTTTTACAAGGACAGTGCACATTAATCAACGTTTCAGTAAAAGTGACGGTTTTAGCCAGCCAGCTAATTTTCTGCAGTCCCTGGGCAGGTTATTAAAAACAATTACAATAACAATACAGACAATCAATGAGCAGTGAGCACAAGCAGAGCAACATAGGACAAGCAAGACATAGCATGCAGACAGAGCAACATAGCACAACAAGCAACAAGACAAAATCCATAAAAGCAACAAAGTGTTTCCACACCTCACAAGCTACAGACAACAGACAACATGAAAAGCGGCAATACACAACTAGGGATTATGTTCAGAAGTCTAATTAGCCATGTCTTTGTCTTTTTTGTGAAAGCGTGATAGGTGGTGCAGTTATGTGTGTCTGATGGCAGTGTATTCCAGACATGGGAAGCTCTCACAGAGAAAGCAGATTGACTAAAGGTGCTTTTCCTTAAGGGAACTATACAGTCACCTCTCATGGCAGAACTTGTGGATCTGCTGCCATGGGTTTGGGTTTTCTGTTTAACAAAAGTACTGATTGGAGGGGGAGCCAGGCCATTTTGCATCTTGAATACAAGACATGCGTCGGTGTATTGCACAAGATTTTCCCAACTCAGGAGCTCTGAGGATGTAACAGTGATGATGGCTATTGGGCTTCCTATCAAGCACTTTGAGAGCCTGTTTGTAGACAGACTGAATGGGTTTTAATGTTGTACAGCAAGATTGGGCCCAACTAGTCAAGAAGTATGTTAAGTGGGGGAGTATCATGGATTTGAAGTACAGTTTTTCTACCTCTGTAGTCAAACAATTTCGTATAAATTGGAAATTAGCTTGGTTAAATTTGGTGATTTAAGTTACCCTTTTCACCTGCTTTTTAAAAGAGAGGTTGGAATCATGTATGATGCCATGGTACTTAAAATCAGATACCACTTGGAGCTTCTCCCCTGACACATAGACATCTGGCTCAGTAGCATCTGTTGCCCTCTTTGTGAGGAACTGTTTTTTTCACATTGCGATGCAAACACGAGTCACCGAGCCACTTTGTGACCTGGACCCTTACAGTAGTCAGTTCTTGTGCAGCTTGTTGTTTGCTCTTTGCATGCACATATATCACTGTAGCATCTGTGTGTAGCAGTGCTTTGAGCAGAGTGGTGAATGGTATCATATATCTGCCCACTACAGTTAAAGATGTGGGCGGCATTCCAAACCCCTTCCTCAGACGGGATGCGTTCCAAAACACTGTCCTCACAAGGACCTAGTCATCCAATCAGAACAGGCCTTGTCCCCCTGCTGACCACCTCTGACCTCTAACCCCTGGCTGGTCCAAGCATTATCACAGCAAAGAGGCTTCCTGTGCACACACACACACACACACACACACACACACACCACCTTCCAGCCTATTGTGTGAGAAATGCAGACTCAGCAGCAGACACCAGGAGAGTAGGGGAATGTGTGCTCCTAAATATGGTCCTACTGGAAACATGCCAGCGGAACATTTAAAGGGGGAACACTGTCTCAGGGAGTCAGGGAGAAGTCTGGTGTGTGTAGAGTGTGATAGATAGAGGATACAGTCATCCCCACTGATGGAGGAGTGTTTCGTCCCTCTATCCCTCCCTTCGTCAGATCCCTCCATCACTGCATACAGCCTGGCACGGGTCTGCATTTGCCTTGGCGAGATTGCAGTCATAATACTATTTTTGACGGCAGTCTGCTAGTCATGTTTAGAGTCCTCTGTCACACCATGTGAATCATGAAGACACTGAGTCAGACAGACATTGTGGTACGGCAGGAAGGAAGTGAGCATGTTTAAAATGAACAAGCACAGCCCACTGTGTTTTATAGAATACAGCGCCCGACACAACCTGTGGCTTTCATCAGAACCTACCACAGCTCATAGCGTGTCTAAAGCAAATCTCTTGCTCCTACAGCTTGGTGTGTGTGTGTGTGTTTCTAAAGCTAACACCTCGCTCAGAGACCGCGTGAGATAGCAGTATGGGGAATTGTCAGAATACATATAGAGACCTTCAGCATCAGAAGCCTCTATACACTGAGTATACTAAACATGTGGAGCACCTGCTCTTTCCAGGACATAGACCAGTGGTATTCAACTCTGACCCTACGAAGTCCGGAGCCTGCTGGTTTTCTGTTCTGATAATTAACCCATCAGTCTAAGCCCTGTCTAAGCCGGGGGAGGGGGTTCTGCTAAGCCGGGGGAGGGGGTTCTGCTAAGCCGGGGGAAGGGGTTCTGCTAAGCCGGGGGAGGGGGTTCTGCTATGCCGGGGGAGGGGGTTCTGCTAAGCCGGGGGAGGGGTTCTGCTAAGCCGGGGGAGGGGGTTCTGCTATGCCGGGGGAGGGGGTTCTGCTAAGCCGGGGGAGGGGGTTCTGCTAAGCCGGGGGAGGGGGTTCTGCTAAGCCGTGGGAGGGGGTTCTGCTAAGCCGTGGGAGGGGGTTCTGCTAAGCCGGGGGAGGGGGTTCTGCTAAGCCGGGGGAGGGGGTTCTGCTAAGCCGGGGGAGGGGGTTCTGCTAAGCCGTGGGAGGGGGTTCTGCTAAGCCGTGGGAGGGGGTTCTGCTAAGCCGGGGGAGTGGGTTCTGCTAAGCCGGGGGAGGGGGTTCTGCTAAGCCGGGGGAGGGGGTTCTGCTAAGCCGTGGGAGGTGGTTCTGCTAAGCCGGGGGAGGGGGTTCTGCTAACCCGGGGGAGGGGGTTCTGCTAAGCCGGGGGAGGGGGTTCTGCTAAGCTATACGCAATTGTTTTAAGAAGGTCATACCAAGGATCATTTAGCTATTTGATTATGGATTTTATATTTGACCAAAAATATATTAACATTTTTTTTATTTTTTATAAAAAAGTATTTTTGGCCTTATTTCTAATAGCCCATACAAACGCATTGAATAACAGATTCACTACATGGAACAACAAATAGTCCCCCACAAAAAATCAGAAGGAAGTTTGTTCCTATATCTGAGAGATATAATAAAGATCAGGAGGACATTGACCTTAGTGCATTAATGGCACACACCTGGTCTAAATCAGTCCCTGATTAGAGGGGAGCAATGAAAAAATGCAATGGAACTGGCTTCGAGTTGAGTTTGCAGGACATACAGTAGACTGACCAGGTGAAACCAGGTGAATGCTATGATCCCTTATTGATATCACTTCTTAAATCCACTTCAGTTAGTGTAGATGAAGGGGAGGAGACAGGTTAAAGAACGATTTTTAAGCATTGAGACAATTGAGACATGGATTGTGTGTATGTGCCATTCCGAGGGTGAATGGGCAAGACAAAAGATTTAAGTGCCTTTGAACGAGGTATGGTAGTAGGTGCCAGGCGCACCGGTTTGAGTGTGTCAAGAACAGCAACGCTGCTGGGTTTCACACTCAACGGTTTCCCGTGTGTATCAAGAATGGTCCACCACCCAAAGGACATCCAG